>NW_027206810.1:0-288272 GCF_032191515.1 Phaenicophaeus curvirostris | reverse complement strand
GGTGGACGAGGGCAAAGAGGGGCGGACGAGGGCAAAGAGGGGCGGACAAGGGCAAAGAGGGGCGGACAAGGGGAAAGAGGGGCGGACAAGGGCAAAGAGTGGCAGAAAAGGGCAAAGAGGGGCGGAAAAAGGGCTGAGAATATGGGACAAGGACAAAGAGGGGCGGACAAGGGCAGAGAATGCGAGACAAGGGCAAAGAGGTGCAGACAAGGGCTGAGGGGGCGGACAAGGGCTGAGAATTCGGGGCAAGGGCTGAGAGGGCCGGACAAGGGCTGAGAATGCGTGACAAGGGCTGAGAATATGGGACAAGGGCTGAGAGGTTCGGACGAGGGCTGAGAATATTGGACGAGGGCTGAAGAGTGGCGAATGACGGCTGAGAATGCTTGACGAGAGCTGAGAGGGGCGGACGAGGGCTGAGAATGCGGGACGAGGACAGAGAGGGGCGGATGAGGGCTGAGAATGCGGGGACGAGGGCTGAGAGGGGCTGATGAGGGCTGAGAATGCGGGACGAGGGCTGAGAGGGGCGGACGAGGGCTGAGAATGCGGGACGAGGGCTGAGAGGGGCGGACGAGGGCTGAGAATGCGGGACGTGGGCTGAGAGGGGCGGACGAGGGCTGAGAATGCGGGACGAGAGCTGAGAGGGGCGGACGAGTACTGAGAATGCGGGACGAGGTCTGAGAGGGGCGGACGATGGCTGAGAATGCGGGACGAGGGCTGAGAGGGGCAGACGAGGGCTGAGAATGCGGGACAAGGGCTGAGAGGGGCGGACGAGGGCTGAGAATGCGGGACGAGGGCTGAGAGGTGCGGAGAAGGGCTGAGAGGGGCGAACGAGGGCTGAAAGGGGCAAACGAGGGCTGAGAAGGGCTGACGAGGGCTGAGAGGGGCGGACGAGGGCTGAGAGGGGCGGACGAGGGCAAAGAGGGACGGACGAGGGCAAAGACGGTCGGACGAGGGCAAAGACGTGCGGACAAGTGCTGAGAATATGGGACAAGGGCAAAGAGGGGCGGACAAGGGCTGAGAATACGGGACAAGGGCAAAGAGGGGCGGACAAGGGCAAAGAGGGGCGGACAAGGGCAAAGAGGGGCGGACAAATGCTGAGAATGCGGTACAAGGGCAAAGAGGGGCGGACAAGTGCAAAGAGGGGCGGACAAGGGCAAAGAGGGGCGGACAAGGGGAAAGAGTTGCGGAGAAGGGCAAAGAGCGGCGGACAAGTGCAAATAGGGGCGGACAAGGGCAAATAGGGGCGGACACGGTCAAAGAGGGGCGGACACGGTCAAAGAGGGGCGGACAAGGGCAAAGAGGGGCGGACAAGGGCAAAAATGGGCGGACAATGGCAAAAAGGGGCGGACAAGGGCAAAAAGTGGCGGACAAGGGCAAAGAGGTGCAGACAAGGGCAAAGAGGGGCGGACAAGTACCAATAGAAGCGGACAAGGGAAAAGAGGGGCGGACAAGGGCAAAGAGGGGCGGACAAGGGCTGAGAATACGGGACAAGGGCACAGAGGGGCAGACAATGTCTGAGAATAGCGGACAAGGGCACAGAGGTGCGGAGAAGGGCTGAGAATACCGGACAAGGGCTCAGAGTGGCGGACAAGGGCTGAGAATAGGGGACAAGGGCACAGAGTTGCGGACAAGGGCTGAGAATAAGGGACAAGGGCAAAGAGGGGCGGACAAGGGCAAAGAGGGACGGACAAGGGCACACAGGGGCGGACACGGGCACAGAGGAGCGGACAAGTGCAAAGAGGGGCGGACAAGGGCAAAGAGGGGCGGACAAGGGCAAGGAGGGGCGGACAAGGGCAAAGAGGGGCGGACAAGGGCAAAGAGGGGCGGACAAGGGCAAAGAGGGGCGGACAATGGCAAAGAGGGGCAGACAAGGGCAAAGAGGGGCGGACAAGGGCAAAGAGGGCTGGACAAGGGCTGAGAATACGGGACAAGAGCAAAGAGGGGTGGACAAGGGCTGAGAATACGGGACAAGGGCAAAGAGGGGCGGACAAGTGCAAAGAGGGGCGGACAAGGGCAAAGAGGGGCGGACAAGGGCAAAGAGGGGCGGACAAGTGCAAAGAGGGGCGGACAAGGGAAAGATGGCGGACAAGGGCAAAGAGGTGCGGACAAAGGCAAAGAGGGGCGGACAAGGGCTGAGAATATGGGACACGGGCTGAGAATACGGGACACGGGCAGAGAATAGGGGACATGGGCTGATAATAGGGGACACGGGCTGAGAATACGGGACACGGGCTGAGAATACGGGACACAGGCTGAGAATACGGGACACGGGCAAAGAGGGGCGGACAAGAGCAAAGAGGGGCGGACAAGTGCATAGAGGGGCGGACAAGGGAAAAGAGGGGCGGAGAAGGGCAAAGAGGGGCGGACAAGGGCAAAGAGGGGCAGACAAGGGCTGAAAATTCTGGTCAAGTGCAAAGAGGGGCGGACAAGGGCAAAGAGGGACGCACAAGGGCAAAGAGGGGCGCACAAGAGCAAAGAGGGGCGCACAAGTGCAAAGAGGGGCAGACAAGGGCAAAGAGGGGCGGACAAGGGCAAAGAGGGGCGGACAAGGGCACAGAGGGGCGGACAAGGGCACAGAGGGTCGAACAAGGGCAAAGAGGGTCGAACAAGTGCAAAGAGGGGCGAACAAGGGCACAGAGGGGCGGACAAGGGCACAGAGGGGCGGACAAGGGCACAGAGGGGCGGACAAGTGCAAAGAGGGGCGGACAAGGGCAAAGAGGGGCGGACAAGGTCAAAGAGGGTCGGACAAGAGCAACGAGGGGCGGACAAGGGCAAAGAGGGGCGGACAAGGGCAAAGAGGGGCGGACAAGGGCAAAGACGTGCGGACAAGGGCAAAGAGGGGTCGGACAAGGGCAAAGAGGGGCGGATAAGGGCTGAGAATTCGGGACAAGGGAAAAGAGGGGCAGACAAGGGCTGAGAATACGGGACAAGGGCAAAGAGGGGCGGACAAGGGCAAAGAGGGGCGGACAAGGGCAGAGAGGGGCGGACAAGTGCAAAGAGGGGCGGACAAGGGCGGAGAATATGGGACAAGGGCAAAGAGGGGCGGACAAGGGCAAAGAGGGGCGGACAAGGGCAAAGAGGGGCGGACAAGGGCAAAGAGGGGCGGACAATTTCTGAGAATAATGGACAAGTGCAAAGAGGGGCGGACAAGGGCACAGAGGGGCCGACAAGGGCACAGAGGGGCGGACAAGGGCACAGAGGGGCGGACAAGGGCTGAGAATACGGGACATGGGCACAGAAGGGCGGACAAGGGCAAAGAGGTTCAGACAAGTGCAAAGAGGGGCGGATAAGGGCTGAGAATTCGGGACAAGGGCAAAGAGGGGCAGACAAGGGCTGAGAATACGGGACAAGGGCAAAGAGGGGCGGACAAGGGCAAAGAGGGGCGGACAAGGGCAAAGAGGGGCGGACAAGGGCAAAGAGGGGCGGACAAGGGCGGAGAATATGGGACAAGGGCAAAGAGGTGCGGACAAGGGCAAAGAAGGGCGGACAAGGGCAAAGAGCGGCGGACAAGGGCAAAGAGGGGCGGACAAGGGCTGAGAATACGGGACAAGAGCAAAGACGGGCTAACAAGTGCTAAGAATACGGGACAAGGGCAAAGAGGGGCGGACAAGTGCTGAGAATACGGGACAAGGGCAAAGAGGGGCGGACATGGCCTGAGAATACGGGACAAGGGCTGAGAATAAGGGACAAGGGCAAAGAGGGGCGGACAAGGGCAAAGAGGGGCGGACAAGGGCAAAGAGGGGCGGACAAGGGCAAAGAGGGGCGGACAAGGGCAAAGAGGGGCGGACAAGGGCAAAGAGAGGCGGAGAAGGGCAAAGAGGGGCGGACAAGGGCAAAGAGGGGCGGAGAAGGGCAAAGAGGGGCGGACAAGGGCAAAGAGGGGCGGATAAGGGCAAAGACGGGCGGACAAGTGCAAAGACGGGCGGACAAGGGCAAAGAGGGGCGGACAAGGGCAAAGAGGGGCGGACAAGGGCAAAGAGGGGCGGACATGTTCTGAGAATACGGGACAAGGGCAAAGAGGGGCGGACAAGTGCACAGAGCGGCGGACAAGTGCACAGAGGGGCGGACAAGGGCACAGAGGGGCGGACAAGAGCACAGAGGGGCGGACAAGGGCACAGAGGTGCGGGCAAGGGCTCAGAATACGGGACAAGGGCACAGAAGAGCGGACAAGGGCAAAGAGGGTCGGACAAGGGCAATGAGGGGCGGATAAGGGCTGAGAATTCGGGACAAGGGCAAAGTGGGGCGGACAAGGGCTGAGAATACGGGACAAGGGCAAAGAGGGGCGGACTAGGGCTGAGAATACGGGACAAGTGCTGAGAATACGGGAGAAGGGCAAAGAGGGGCGGACAAGGGCAAAGAGGGGCGGACAAGGGCAAAGAGGGGCGGACAAGGGCAAAGAGGGGCGGACAAGGGCTGAGAATACGGGACAAGGGCAAAGAGGGTCGGACAATGACAAAGAGGGGCGGACAAGGGCAAAGAGGGGCGGACAAGGGGAAAGAGGGGCGGACAAGGGCTGCGAATACGGGACACGGGCTGAGAATATGGGACACGGGCTGAGAATAGGGGACACGGGCTGAGAATACGGGACAAGGGCAAAGAGGGTCGGACAAGAGCAAAGAGGGGCGGACAAGGGCAAAGAGGGGCGGACAAGGGCTGAGAATACAGGACACGGGCTGAGAATACGGGACACGGGCAAAGAGGGGCGGACAAGGGCACAGAGGGGCAGACTACGGCAAAGAGGGGCAGACAAGGGCAAAGAGGGGCAGACTAGGGCAAAGAGGGGCAGACAAGGGCAAAGAGAGGCGGACAAGGGCAAAGAGGGGAGGACAAGGCTAAAGAAGAGCGGACAAGTGCAAAGAGGGGCGGACAAGTGCAAAGAGGGGCGGACAAGGGCGGAGAATACGGGACAAGGGCAAAGAGGGGCGGAGAAGGGCAAAGAGGGGCGGACAAGTGCAAAGATGGGCGGACAAGTGCCTAGAATACGGGACAAGGGCAAAGAGGGTCGGACAAGGGCAAAGAGGGTCGGACAAGGGCAAAGAGGGATGAACAAGGGCAAAGTGGGGCGCACAAGTGCAAAGAGGGGCGGACAAGGGCAAAGAGGGGCGGACAAGGGCAAAGAGGGGCGGACAAGGGGTGAAAATTCGGGACAAGGGCAAAGAGGGGCGGACAAGGGCAAAGAGGGGCGGACAAGGGCAAAGAGGGGCGGACAAGGGCAAAGAGGGTCAGACAAGGGCAAAGAGGGGCAGACAAGGGCTGAGAACACGGGACAAGGGCAAAGAGGGGCGGACAAGGGCTGAGAATATGGGACAAGGGCAAAGAGGGGCGGACAAGGGCAAAGAGGGGCGGACAAGGGCAAAGAGGGGCGGACAAGGGCTGAAAATTGGGGACAAGGGCAAAGAGGGGCGGACAAGGGCAAAGAGGGGCGGACAAGGGCAAAGAGGGGGGACAAGGGCAAAGAGGGGCGGACAAGGGCAAAGAGGGGCGGACAAGGGCAAAGAGGGGCAGACAAGGGCTGAGAATACGGGACAAGGGCAAAGAGGGGCGGACAAGGGCTGAGAATATGGGACAAGGGCAAAGAGGGGCGGACATGGGCAAAGAGGGGCGGACAAGGGCAAAGAGGGGCAGACAAGTGCAAAGAGGAGAGGACAAGGGCAAAGAGGTGCGGACAAGGGCAAAGAGGGGCTGACAAGGGCTGAGAATACGGGACAAGGGCAAAGAGGGGCGGACAAGGGCTGAGAATACGGGACAAGTGCAAAGAGGGGCGAACAAGGGCAAAGAGGGGCGGACAAGGGCAAAGAGGGGTGGACAAGGGCAAAGAGGGGCAGAAAAGTACAAAGAGGGGCGTAAAAGGGCTGAGAATACGGGACAAGGGCAAAGAGGGTCGCACAAACGCAAAGAGGGGCGGACAAGGGCAAAGAGGGGCGGACAAGTTCTAAGAGGGTCTGACAAGGGCAAAGAGGGGCGGACAAGGGCTGAGAATACGGGACACGGGCTGAGAATACGGGACATGGGCTGATAATAGGGAACATGGGCTGATAATAGGGGACACGGGCTGAGAATACGGGACACGGCCTGAGAATATGGGACACGGGTTGAGAATACGGGACAAGGGCAAAGAGGGGCGGACAAGGGCAAAGAGGGGCGGACAAGGGCAAAGAGGGGCTGACAAGGGCAAAGAGAGGCGGACAAGGGCAAAGAGGGGCGGACAAGGGCAAAGAGGGGCGGACAAGGGCAAAGAGGGGCGGACAAGGCCAAAGACGGGCGGAAAAGGGCAAAGAGGGGTGGACAAGGGCAAAGAGGGGCGGACAAGTGCAAAGAGGGGCCCACAAGGGCAAAGAGGGGCGGACAAGGGCTGAGATTACGGGACAAGGGCAGAGACGGTCGGACTAGAGCAGAGAGGGGCGGACAAGTGCAAAGAGCGGCGGAAAAGGGCAAAGAGGGGCGGAGAAGGGCAAAGAGGGGCGGATAAGGGCAAAGAGGGGCGGATAAGGGCAAAGAGGTGCGGACAAGGGCAAAGAGGGGGGGACAATTGCTGAGAATATTCGACAAGGGCAAAGAGGGGCGGACAAGGGCAAAGAGGGGCGGACAAGTGCAAAGAGGGGCGGACAAATTGTGAGAATACAGGACAAGGGCAAAGAGGAGCGGACAAGGGCAAACAGGGGCAGACAAGGACCAAGAGGGGCGGACAAGGGCAAAGAGGGGCAGAAAAGTGCTGAGAATACGGGAGAAGTGCAAAGATGGGCGGACAAGTGCAAAGAGGGGCGGACAAGGGCAAAGAGGGACGGCCAAGTGCTAAGAATACGGGACAAGTGCAAAGAGGGGCGGACAAGGGCAAAGAGGGGCGGACAAAGGCAAAAAGGGGCGGACAAAAGCAAAGCGGGGCGGACAAGGGCAAAGAGGGGCGGACAAGGGCAAAGAGGGGCGGACAAGAGCGGAGGATATGGGACAAGGCAAATACGGGCGGAAAAGGGCAAAGAGTGGCGGACAAGGGCAAAGAGGGGCGGACAAGGGCAAAGAGGGGCGGACAAGGGCAAAGAGGGGCGGACTGGGGCTAAGAAGGGGGGACAAGGGCAAAGAGGGGCGGACAAGAGCTGAGAATACGGGACAAGGGCAAAGAGGGGCGGACAAGATCAAAGAGGGGCGGACAAGGGCAAAGAGGGGTGGACAAGGGCAAAGAGTGGCGGACAAGGGCAAAGAAGGCAGGACAAGTGCAAAGAGGGGCGGACAAGTGTTGAGAATACGGGACAAGTGCAAAGAGGGGCGGACAAGGGCAAAGAGGGGCGGACAAGGGCAAAGAGGGGCGGACAAGGGCAAAGAGGGGCGGACAAGTTCATAGAGGGGAGGACAAGGACAAAGAGGGGCGGACAAGGGCAAAGAGGGGCGGACAAGGGCTGAGAATACGGGAAAGGGCAAAGAGTGGCGGACAAGAGCAAAGAGGGGCGGACAAGGGCAAAGAGGGGCGGACAAGGGCAAAGAGGGGCGGACAAGGGCTGAAAATTCGGGACAAGGGCAAAGAGGGGTGGACAAGGGCAAAGAGGGGCGGACAAGGGCAAAGAGGGTCGGACATGGGCAAAGAGGGGCGGACAAGGGCAAAGAGGGGCGGACAAGGGCAAAGAGGGGCGGACAAGGGCAGAGAGGGACGCACAAGGGCAAAGAGGGGCGCACAAGGGCAAAGAGGGGCAGACAAGGGCAAAGAGGGGAGGACAAGGGCAAAGAGGGGAGGACAAGGGCAAAGAGGGGCGGACAAGGGCAAAGAGGGGCGGACAAGGGCAAAGAGGGCTGGACAAGGGCTGAGAATACGGGACAAGAGCAAAGAGGGTTGGACAAGGGCTGAGAATACGGGACAAGGGCAAAGAGGGGCGGACAAGTGCAAAGAGGGGCGGACAAGGGCAAAGAGGGGCGGACAAGGGCAAAGAGGGGCGGACAAGGGCAAAGATGGCGGACAAGGGCAAAGAGGGGTGGACAAGGGCAAAGAGGGGCGGACAAGGGCTGAGAATATGGGACAAGGAAAAAGAGGGGCGGAGAAGGGATGAGAATACGGGACAAAGGCAAAGAGGGGCGGACAAGGGCAAAGAGGGGCGGACAAGGGCAAAGAGGGGCGGACAAGTGCTGAGAATATGGGACAAGGGCAAAGAGGGGCGGACAAGTGCAAAGAGGGGCGGAAAAGGGCAAAGAGGGGCGGACAAGGGCAAAGAGGGGCGGAAAAGTGCAAAGAGGGGCGGACAAGGCAAAGAGGGTCGGACAAGGGCAATGAGGGGCGGATAAGGGCTGAGAATTCGGGACAAGGGCAAAGTGGGGCGGACAAGGGCTGAGAATACGGGACAAGGGCAAAGAGGGGCGGACTAGGGCTGAGAATACGGGACAAGTGCTGAGAATACGGGAGAAGGGCAAAGAGGGGCGGACAAGGGCAAAGAGGGGCGGACAAGGGCAAAGAGGGGCGGACAAGGGCAAAGAGGGGCGGACAAGGGCTGAGAATACGGGACAAGGGCAAAGAGGGTCGGACAATGGCAAAGAGGGGCGGATAAGGGCAAAGAGGGGCGGACAAGGGGAAAGAGGGGCGGACAAGGGCTGCGAATACGGGACACGGGCTGAGAATATGGGACACGGGCTGAGAATAGGGGACACGGGCTGAGAATACGGGACAAGGGCAAAGAGGGTCGGACAAGAGCAAAGAGGGGCGGACAAGGGCAAAGAGGGGCGGACAAGGGCTGAGAATACAGGACACGGGCTGAGAATACGGGACACGGGCAAAGAGGGGCGGACAAGGGCACAGAGGGGCAGACTACGGCAAAGAGGGGCAGACAAGGGCAAAGAGGGGCAGACTAGGGCAAAGAGGGGCAGACAAGGGCAAAGAGAGGCGGACAAGGGCAAAGAGGGGAGGACAAGGCTAAAGAAGAGCGGACAAGTGCAAAGAGGGGCGGACAAGTGCAAAGAGGGGCGGACAAGGGCGGAGAATACGGGACAAGGGCAAAGAGGGGCGGAGAAGGGCAAAGAGGGGCGGACAAGTGCAAAGATGGGCGGACAAGTGCCTAGAATACGGGACAAGGGCAAAGAGGGTCGGACAAGGGCAAAGAGGGTCGGACAAGGGCAAAGAGGGATGAACAAGGGCAAAGTGGGGCGCACAAGTGCAAAGAGAGGCAGAAAAGTGCAAAGAGGGCCGGACAAGGGCAAAGAGGGGCGGACAAGGGCAAAGAGGGGCGGACAAGGGCAAAGAGGGGCGGACAAGGGGTGAAAATTCGGGACAAGGGCAAAGAGGGGCGGACAAGGGCAAAGAGGGGCGGACAAGGGCAAAGAGGGGCGGACAAGGGCAAAGAGGGTCAGACAAGGGCAAAGAGGGGCAGACAAGGGCTGAGAACACGGGACAAGGGCAAAGAGGGGCGGACAAGGGCTGAGAATATGGGACAAGGGCAAAGAGGGGCGGACAAGGGCAAAGAGGGGCGGACAAGGGCAAAGAGGGGCGGACAAGGGCTGAAAATTGGGGACAAGGGCAAAGAGGGGCGGACAAGGGCAAAGAGGGGCGGACAAGGGAAAAGAGGGGGGACAAGGGCAAAGAGGGGCGGACAAGGGCAAAGAGGGTCGGACAAGGGCAAAGAGGGGCAGACAAGGGCTGAGAATACGGGACAAGGGCAAAGAGGGGCGGACAAGGGCTGAGAATATGGGACAAGGGCAAAGAGGGGCGGACATGGGCAAAGAGGGGCGGACAAGGGCAAAGAGGGGCAGACAAGTGCAAAGAGGAGAGGACAAGGGCAAAGAGGTGCGGACAAGGGCAAAGAGGGGCTGACAAGGGCTGAGAATACGGGACAAGGGCAAAGAGGGGCGGACAAGGGCTGAGAATACGGGACAAGTGCAAAGAGGGGCGAACAAGGGCAAAGAGGGGCGGACAAGGGCAAAGAGGGGTGGACAAGGGCAAAGAGGGGCAGAAAAGTACAAAGAGGGGCGTAAAAGGGCTGAGAATACGGGACAAGGGCAAAGAGGGTCGGACAAACGCAAAGAGGGGCGGACAAGGGCAAAGAGGGGCGGACAAGTTCTAAGAGGGTCTGACAAGGGCAAAGAGGGGCGGACAAGGGCTGAGAATACGGGACACGGGCTGAGAATACGGGACATGGGCTGATAATAGGGAACATGGGCTGATAATAGGGGACACGGGCTGAGAATACGGGACACGGCCTGAGAATATGGGACACGGGCTGAGAATACGGGACAAGGGCAAAGAGGGGCGGACAAGGGCAAAGAGGGGCGGACAAGGGCAAAGAGGGGCTGACAAGGGCAAAGAGAGGCGGACAAGGGCAAAGAGGGGCGGACAAGGGCAAAGAGGGGCGGACAAGGGCAAAGAGGGGCGGACAAGGCCAAAGACGGGCGGAAAAGGGCAAAGAGGGGTGGACAAGGGCAAAGAGGGGCGGACAAGTGCAAAGAGGGGCCCACAAGGGCAAAGAGGGGCGGACAAGGGCTGAGATTACGGGACAAGGGCAGAGACGGTCGGACTAGAGCAGAGAGGGGCGGACAAGTGCAAAGAGCGGCGGAAAAGGGCAAAGAGGGGCGGAGAAGGGCAAAGAGGGGCGGATAAGGGCAAAGAGGGGCGGATAAGGGCAAAGAGGTGCGGACAAGGGCAAAGAGGGGGGGACAATTACTGAGAATATTCGACAAGGGCAAAGAGGGGCGGACAAGGGCAAAGAGGGGCGGACAAGTGCAAAGAGGGGCGGACAAATTGTGAGAATACAGGACAAGGGCAAAGAGGAGCGGACAAGGGCAAACAGGGGCAAAAAAGGACCAAGAGGGGCGGACAAGGGCAAAGAGGGGCAGAAAAGTGCTGAGAATACGGGAGAAGTGCAAAGATGGGCGGACAAGTGCAAAGAGGGGCGGACAAGGGCAAAGAGGGACGGCCAAGTGCTAAGAATACGGGACAAGTGCAAAGAGGGGCGGACAAGGGCAAAGAGGGGCGGACAAAGGCAAAAAGGGGCGGACAAAAGCAAAGCGGGGCGGACAAGGGCAAAGAGTGGCGGACAAGGGCAAAGAGGGGCGGACAAGAGCAAAGAGGGGCGGACAAGGGCAAAGAGGGGCGGACTGGGGCTAAGAAGGGGGGACAAGGGCAAAGAGGGGCGGACAAGAGCTGAGAATACGGGACAAGGGCAAAGAGGGGCGGACAAGATCAAAGAGGGGCGGACAAGGGCAAAGAGGGGTGGACAAGGGCAAAGAGTGGCGGACAAGGGCAAAGAGGGCAGGACAAGTGCAAAGAGGGGCGGACAAGTGTTGAGAATACGGGACAAGTGCAAAGAGGGGCGGACAAGGGCAAAGAGGGGCGGACAAGGGCAAAGAGGGGCGGACAAGGGCAAAGAGGGGCGGACAAGTTCATAGAGGGGAGGACAAGGACAAAGAGGGGCGGACAAGGGCAAAGAGGGGCGGACAAGGGCTGAGAATACGGGAAAGGGCAAAGAGTGGCGGACAAGAGCAAAGAGGGGCGGACAAGGGCAAAGAGGGGCGGACAAGGGCAAAGAGGGGCGGACAAGGGCTGAAAATTCGGGACAAGGGCAAAGAGGGGCGGACAAGGGCAAAGAGGGGCGGACAAGGGCAAAGAGGGTCGGACATGGGCAAAGAGGGGCGGACAAGGGCAAAGAGGGGCGGACAAGGGCAAAGAGGGGCGGACAAGGGCAGAGAGGGACGCACAAGGGCAAAGAGGGGCGCACAAGGGCAAAGAGGGGCAGACAAGTGCAAAGAGGGGAGGACAAGGGCAAAGAGGGGAGGACAAGGGCAAAGAGGGGCGGACAAGGGCAAAGAGGGGCGGACAAGGGCAAAGAGGGCTGGACAAGGGCTGAGAATACGGGACAAGAGCAAAGAGGGTTGGACAAGGGCTGAGAATACGGGACAAGGGCAAAGAGGGGCGGACAAGTGCAAAGAGGGGCGGACAAGGGCAAAGAGGGGCGGACAAGGGCAAAGAGGGGCGGACAAGGGCAAAGATGGCGGACAAGGGCAAAGAGGGGTGGACAAGGGCAAAGAGGGGCGGACAAGGGCTGAGAATATGGGACAAGGAAAAAGAGGGGCGGAGAAGGGATGAGAATACGGGACAAAGGCAAAGAGGGGCGGACAAGGGCAAAGAGGGGCGGACAAGGGCAAAGAGGGGCGGACAAGGGCAAAGAGGGGCGGACAAGTGCTGAGAATATGGGACAAGGGCAAAGAGGGGCGGACAAGTGCAAAGAGGGGCGGAAAAGGGCAAAGAGGGGCGGACAAGGGCAAAGAGGGGCGGAAAAGTGCAAAGAGGGGCGGACAAGGGCAAAGAGGGGCGGACAAGTGCTGAGAATATGGGACAAGGGCAAAGAGGGGCGGACAAGTGCAAAGAGGGGCGGACAAGGGCAAAGAGGGGCGGACACAGGCAAAGAGGTGCGGAAAAGGGCAAAGAGTGGCGGACAAGGGCAAAGAGGGGCGGACAAGGGCAAAGAGGGGCGGACAAGGGCAAAGAGGGGCGGACAAGTGCTGAGAATACGGGACAAGGTCTGGGAATACGGTACAAAGTCTGAGAGGGGCAGACAAGGGCTGAGAATGCGGGAGAAGGGCTGAGAGGGGCGGACAAGGGCTGAGAATGCGGGACAAGGGCTGAGAGGGGTGGACAAGGGCTGAGAATGCGGGACAAGTGCTGAGAGTGGCGGACAAGGGCAGAGAATGCGAGACAAGGGCTGAGAGGTGCAGACAAGGGCTGAGGGGGCGGACAAGGGCTGAGAATTCGGGGCAAGGGCTGAGAGGGCCGGACAAGGGCTGAGAATGCGTGACAAGGGCTGAGAATATGGGACAAGGGCTGAGAGGTTCGGACGAGGGCTGAGAATATTGGACGAGGGCTGAGAGTGGCGAATGACGGCTGAGAATGCTTGACGAGAGCAGAGAGGGGCGGACGAGGGCTGAGAATGCGGGACGAGGACAGAGAGGGGCGGATGAGGGCTGAGAATGCGGGACGAGGACTGAGAGGGGCTGACGAGGGCTGAGAATGCGGGACGAGGGCTGAGAGGGGCGGACGAGGGCTGAGAATGCGGGACGAGGGCTGAGAGGGGCGGACGAGGGCTGAGAATGCGGGACGAGAGCTGAGAGGGGCGGACGAGTACTGAGAATGCGGGACGAGGTCTGAGAGGGGCGGACGATGGCAGAGAATGCGGGACGAGGGCTGAGAGGGGCAGACGAGGGCTGAGAATGCGGGACAAGGGCTGAGAGGGGCGGACGAGGGCTGAGAATGCGGGACGAGGGCTGAGAGGTGCGGAGAAGGGCTGAGAGGGGCAAACGAGGGCTGAAAGGGGCAAACGAAGGCTGAGAAGGGCTGACGAGGGCTGAGAGGGGCGGACGAGGGCTGAGAGGGGCGGACGAGGGCTGAGAGGGGCGGACGAGGGCAAAGAGGGACGGACGAGGGCAAAGACGGTCGGACGAGGGCAAAGACGGGCGGACGAGGGCAAAGAGGGGCGGACAAGTGCTGAGAATATGGGACAAGGGCAAAGAGGGGCGGACAAGGGCTGAGAATACGGGACAAGGGCAAAGAGGGGCGGACAAGGGCAAAGAGGGGCGGACAAGGGCAAAGAGGGGCGGACAAGGGCAAAGAGGGGCGGACAAGGGCAAAGAGGGGCGGACAAGTGCTGAGAATATGGGACAAGGACAAAGAGGGGCAGAGAAGGGATGAGAATACGGGACAAGGGCAAAGAGGGGCGGACAATGGCAAAGAGGGGCGGACAAGGGCAAAGAGGGGCGGACAAATGCTGAGAATGCGGTACAAGGGCAAAGAGGGGCGGACAAGTGCAAAGAGGGGCGGACAAGGGCAAAGAGGGGCGGACAAGGGGAAAGAGTTGCGTAGAAGGGCAAAGAGCGGCGGACAAGTGCAAATAGGGGCGGACAAGGGCAAATAGGGGCAGACATGGGCAAAGAGGGGCGGACACGGTCAAAGAGGGGCGGACAAGGGCAAAGAGGGGCGGACAAGGGCAAAGAGGGGCGGACAAGGGCAAAGAGGGGCGGACAAGGGCAAAGAGGGGCCGACAAGGGCAAAGAGGGGTGGACAAGGGCACAGAGGGGCGGACAAGGGCACAGAGGGGCGGACAAGTGCAAAGAGGGGCGGACAAGGGCAAAGAGGGGCGGACAAGGGCAAAGAGGGGCGGACAAGGGCAAAGAGGGGCGGACAAGTTCATAGAGGGGAGGACAAGGACAAAGAGGGGCGGACAAGGGCAAAGAGGGGCGGACAAGGGCTGAGAATACGGGAAAGGGCAAAGAGTGGCGGACAAGAGCAAAGAGGGGCGGACAAGGGCAAAGAGGGGCGGACAAGGGCAAAGAGGGGCGGACAAGGGCTGAAAATTCGGGACAAGGGCAAAGAGGGGTGGACAAGGGCAAAGAGGGGCGGACAAGGGCAAAGAGGGTCGGACATGGGCAAAGAGTGGCGGACAAGGGCAAAGAGGGGCGGACAAGGGCAGAGAGGGGCGGACAAGGGCAGAGAGGGACGCACAAGGGCAAAGAGGGGCGCACAAGGGCAAAGAGGGGCAGACAAGGGCAAAGAGGGGAGGACAAGGGCAAAGAGGGGAGGACAAGGGCAAAGAGGGGCGGACAAGGGCAAAGAGGGGCGGACAAGGGCAAAGAGGGCTGGACAAGGGCTGAGAATACGGGACAAGAGCAAAGAGGGTTGGACAAGGGCTGAGAATACGGGACAAGGGCAAAGAGGGGCGGACAAGTGCAAAGAGGGGCGGACAAGGGCAAAGAGGGGCGGACAAGGGCAAAGAGGGGCGGACAAGGGCAAAGATGGCGGACAAGGGCAAAGAGGGGTGGACAAGGGCAAAGAGGGGCGGACAAGGGCTGAGAATATGGGACAAGGAAAAAGAGGGGCGGAGAAGGGATGAGAATACGGGACAAAGGCAAAGAGGGGCGGACAAGGGCAAAGAGGGGCGGACAAGGGCAAAGAGGGCCGGACAAGTGCTGAGAATATGGGACAAGGGCAAAGAGGGGCGGACAAGTGCAAAGAGGGGCGGAAAAGGGCAAAGAGGGGCGGACAAGGGCAAAGAGGGGCGGAAAAGTGCAAAGAGGGGCGGACAAGTGCTGAGAATATGGGACAAGGGCAAAGCGGGGCGGACAAGTGCAAAGAGGGGCGGACAAGGGCAAAGAGGGGCGGACACAGGCAAAGAGGTGCGGAAAAGGGCAAAGAGGGGCGGACAAGGGCAAAGAGGGGCGGACAAGGGCAAAGAGGGGCGGACAAGGGCAAAGAGGGGCGGACAAGTGCTGAGAATACGGGACAAGGTCTGGGAATACGGTACAAAGGCTGAGAGGGGCAGACAAGGGCTGAGAATGCGGGACAAGCGCTGAGAGGTGCGGACAAGGGCTGAGAATGCGGGACAAGGGCTGAGAGGGGCGGACAAGGGCTGAGAATGCGGGACAATTGCTGAGAGTGGCGGACAAGGGCAGAGAATGCGAGACAAGGGCTGAGAGGTGCAGACAAGGGCTGAGGGGGCGGACAAGGGCTGAGAATTCGGGGCAAGGGCTGAGAGGGCCGGACAAGGGCTGAGAATGCGTGACAAGGGCTGAGAATATGGGACAAGGGCTGAGAGGTTCGGACGAGGGCTGAGAATATTGGACGAGGGCTGAGAGTGGCGAATGACGGCTGAGAATGCTTGACGAGAGCAGAGAGGGGCGGACGAGGGCTGAGAATGCGGGACGAGGACAGAGAGGGGCGGATGAGGGCTGAGAATGCGGGACGAGGGCTGAGAGGGGCTGATGAGGGCTGAGAATGCGGGACGAGGGCTGAGAGGGGCGGACGAGGGCTGAGAATGCGGGACGAGGGCTGACAGGGGCGGACGAGGGCTGAGAATGCGGGACGAGAGCTGAGAGGTGCGGACGAGTACTGAGAATGCGGGACGAGGTCTGAGAGGGGCGGACGATGGCTGAGAATGCGGGACGAGGGCTGAGAGGGGCAGACGAGGGCTGAGAATGCGGGACGAGGGCTGAGAGGGGCGGACGAGGGCTGAGAATGCGGGACGAGGGCTGAGAGGTGCGGAGAAGGGCTGAGAGGGGCGAACGAGGGCTGAAAGGGGCAAACGAGGGCTGAGAAGGGCTGACGAGGGCTGAGAGGGGCGGACGAGGGCTGAGAGGGGCGGACGAGGGCTGAGAGGGGCGGACGAGGGCAAAGAGGGACGGACGAGGGCAAAGACGGTCGGACGAGGGCAAAGACGGGCGGACGAGGGCAAAGAGGGGCGGACAAGTGCTGAGAATATGGGACAAGGGCAAAGAGGGGCGGACAAGGGCTGAGAATACGGGACAAGGGCAAAGAGGGGCGGACAAGGGCAAAGAGGTGCGGACAAGGGCAAAGAGGGGCGGACAAGGGCAAAGAGGGGCGGACAAGGGCAAAGAGGGGCGGACAAGTGCTGAGAATATGGGACAAGGACAAAGAGGGGCAGAGAAGGGATGAGAATACGGGACAAGGGCAAAGAGGGGCGGACAATGGCAAAGAGGGGCGGACAAGGGCAAAGAGGGGCGGACAAATGCTGAGAATGCGGTACAAGGGCAAAGAGGGGCGGACAAATGCTGAGAATGCGGTACAAGGGCAAAGAGGGGCGGACAAGTGCAAAGAGGGGCGGACAAGGGCAAAGAGGGGCGGACAAGGGCAAAGAGGGGCGGACAAGGGGAAAGAGTTGCGGAGAAGGGCAAAGAGCGGCGGACAAGTGCAAATAGGGGCGGACAAGGGCAAATAGGGGCGGACATGGGCAAAGAGGGGCGGACACGGTCAAAGAGGGGCGGACAAGGGCAAAGAGGGGCGGACAAGGGCAAAGAGGGGCGGACAAGGGCAAAGAGGGGCCGACAAGGGCAAAGAGGGGTGGACAAGGGCACAGAGGGGCGGACAAGGGCACAGAGGGGCGGACAAGGGCACAGAGGGGCGGACAAGTGCAAAGAGGGGCGGACAAGGGCAAAGAGGGGCGGACAAGGGCAAAAATGGGCGGACAATGGCAAAAAGGGGCGGACAGGGCAAAAAGTGGCGGACAAGGGCAAAGAGGTGCAGACAAGGGCAAAGAGGGGCGGACAAGTACCAATAGAAGCGGACAAGGGAAAAGAGGGGCGGACAAGGGCAAAGAGGGTCGGACATGGGCAAAGAGGGGCGGACAAGGGCAAAGAGGGGCGGACAAGGGCAAAGAGGGGCGGACAAGGGCAGAGAGGGACGCACAAGGGCAAAGAGGGGCGCACAAGGGCAAAGAGGGGCAGACAAGGGCAAAGAGGGGAGGACAAGGGCAAAGAGGGGAGGACAAGGGCAAAGAGGGGCGGACAAGGGCAAAGAGGGGCGGACAAGGGCAAAGAGGGATGGACAAGGGCTGAGAATACGGGACAAGAGCAAAGAGGGTTGGACAAGGGCTGAGAATACGGGACAAGGGCAAAGAGGGGCGGACAAGTGCAAAGAGGGGCGGACAAGGGCAAAGAGGGGCGGACAAGGGCAAAGAGGGGCGGACAAGGGCAAAGATGGCGGACAAGGGCAAAGAGGGGTGGACAAGGGCAAAGAGGGGCGGACAAGGGCTGAGAATATGGGACAAGGAAAAAGAGGGGCGGAGAAGGGATGAGAATACGGGACAAAGGCAAAGAGGGGCGGACAAGGGCAAAGAGGGGCGGACAAGGGCAAAGAGGGGCGGACAAGGGCAAAGAGGGGCGGACAAGTGCTGAGAATATGGGACAAGGGCAAAGAGGGGCGGACAAGTGCAAAGAGGGGCGGAAAAGGGCAAAGAGGGGCGGACAAGGGCAAAGAGGGGCGGAAAAGGGCAAAGAGGGGCGGACAAGGGCAAAGAGGGGCGGACAAGTGCTGAGAATATGGGACAAGGGCAAAGAGGGGCGGACAAGTGCAAAGAGGGGCGGACAAGGGCAAAGAGGGGCGGACACAGGCAAAGAGGTGCGGAAAAGGGCAAAGAGGGGCGGACAAGGGCAAAGAGGGGCGGACAAGGGCAAAGAGGGGCGGACAAGGGCAAAGAGGGGCGGACAAGTGCTGAGAATACGGGACAAGGTCTGGGAATACGGTACAAAGTCTGAGAGGGGCAGACAAGGGCTGAGAATGCGGGAGAAGGGCTGAGAGGTGCGGACAAGGGCTGAGAATGCGGGACAAGGGCTGAGAGGGGCGGACAAGGGCAGAGAATGCGAGACAAGGGCTGAGAGGTGCAGACAAGGGCTGAGGGGGCGGACAAGGGCTGAGAATTCGGGGCAAGGGCTGAGAGGGCCGGACAAGGGCTGAGAATGCGTGACAAGGGCTGAGAATACGGGACAAGGGCACAGAGGGGCAAACAATGTCTGAGAATAGCGGACAAGGGCACAGAGGTGCGGAGAAGGGCTGAGAATACCGGACAAGGGCTCAGAGTGGCGGACAAGGGCTGAGAATAGGGGACAAGGGCACAGAGTTGCGGACAAGGGCTGAGAATAAGGGACAAGGGCAAAGAGGGGCGGACAAGGGCAAAGAGGGACGGACAAGGGCACACAGGGGCGGACACGGGCACAGAGGAGCGGACAAGTGCAAAGAGGGGCGGACAAGGGCAAAGAGGGGCGGACAAGGGCACACAGGGGCGGACACGGGCACAGAGGAGCGGACAAGGGCAAAGAGGGGCAGACAAGGGCAAGGAGGGGCGGACAAGGGCAAAGAGGGGCGGACAAGGGCAAAGAGGGGCGGACAAGGGCAAAGAGGGGCGGAGAAGTGCAAAGAGGGGCGGACAATTGCAAAGAGGGGCAGACAAGGGCAAAGAGGGGCGGACAAGGGCAAAGAGGGCTGGACAAGGGCTGAGAATACGGGACAAGAGCAAAGAGGGGTGGACAAGGGCTGAGAATACGGGACAAGGGCAAAGAGGGGCGGACAAGTGCAAAGAGGGGCGGACAAGGGCAAAGAGGGGCGGACAAGTGCAAAGAGGGGCGGACAAGTGCAAAGAGGGGCGGACAAGGGCAAAGATGGCGGACAAGGGCAAAGAGGGGCAGACAAGGGCAAAGAGGGGTGGACAAGGGCTGAGAATATGGGACAAGGACAAAGAGGGGCGGAGAAGGGATGAGAATACGGGACAAAGGCAAAGAGGGGCGGACAAGGGCAAAGAGGGGCGGACAAGGGCAAAGAGGGGCGGACAAGTGCTGAGAATATGGGACAAGGGCAAAGAGGGGCGGACAAGTGCAAAGAGGGGCGGACAAGGGCAAAGAGGGGCGGACAAGGGCAAAGTGGGGCGGAAAAGGGCAAAGAGGGGCGGACAAGGGCAAAGAGGGGCGGACAATTGCTGAGAATAGTCGACAAGGGCAAAGAGGGGCGGACAAGTGCAAAGAGGGGCGGACAAGGGCAAAGAGGGGTGGGCACGGGCAAAGAGGTGCGGAAAAGGGCAAAGAGGGGCGGACAAGGGCAAAGAGGGGCGGAGAAGGGCAAAGAGGGGCGGACAAGGGCAATAGAGGGGCGGACAAGTGCTGAGAATACGGGACAAGGTCTGGGAATACGGTACAAAGGCTGAGAGGGGCAGACAAGGGCTGAGAATGCGGGACAAGCGCTGAGAGGTGCGGACAAGGGCTGAGAATGCGGGACAATGGCTGAGAGGGGCGGACAAGGGCTGAGAATGCGGGACAAGGGCTGAGAGTGGCGGACAAGGGCAGAGAATTCGGGACAAGGGCTGAGAGGTGCAGACAAGGGCTGAGAGGGGCGGACAAGGGCTGAGAATTCGGGGCAAGGGCTGAGAGGGGCGGACAAGGGCTCAGAATGCGCGACAAGGGCTGAGAATATGGGACAAGGGCTGAGAGGGTCGGACGAGGGCTGAGAATATTGGACGAGGGCTGAGAGTGGCGAATGACGGCTGAGAATGCGGGACGAGAGCAGAGAGGGGCGGACGAGGGCTGAGAATGCGGGACGAGGACGGAGAGGGGCGGACGAGGGCTGAGAATGCGGGACGAGGACTGAGAGGGGCTGACGAGGGCTGAGAATGCGAGACGAGGGCTGAGAGGGGCGGACGAGGGCTGAGAATGCGGGACGAGGGCTGAGAGGGGCGGACGAGGGCTGAGAATGCGGGACGAGAGCTGAGAGGGGCGGACGAGTACTGAGAATGCGGGACGAGGTCTGAGAGGGGCGGACGATGGCTGAGAATGCGGGACGAGGGCTGAGAGGGGCAGACGAGGGCTGAGAATGCGGGACAAGGGCTGAGAGGGGCGGACGAGGGCTGAGAATGCGGGACGAGGGCTGAGAGGTGCGGAGAAGGGCTGAGAGGGGCGAACGAGGGCTGAAAGGGGCAAACGAGGGCTCAGAAGGGCTGACGAGGGCTGAGAGGGGTGGACGAGGGCTGAGAGGGGCGGACGAGGGCTGAGAGGGGCGGACGAGGGCAAAGACGGGCGGACGAGGGCAAAGAGGGTCGGACGAGGCCAAAGAGGGGCGGACGAGGCCAAAGAGGGGCGGACAAGTGCTGAGAATATGGGACAAGGGCAAAGAGGGGCGGACAAGGGCTGAGAATACGGGACAAGGGCAAAGAGGGGCGGACAAGGGCAAACAGGGGCGGACAAGGGCAAAGAGGGGCGGACAAGGGTAAAGAGGGGCGGACAAGTGCTGAGAATATGGGACAAGGACAAAGAGGGGCAGAGAAGGGATGAGAATACGGGACAAGGGCAAAGAGGGGCGGACAAGGGCAAAGAGGGGCGGACAAATGCTGAGAATGCGGTACAAGGGCAAAGAGGGGCGGACAAGGGCAAAGAGGGGCGGACAAGGGCAAAGAGGGGCGGACAAGGGGAAAGAGTTGCGGACAAGGGCAAAGAGGGGCGGACAAGGGCAAATAGGGGCGGACAAGGGCAAATAGGGGCGGACATGGGCAAAGAGGGGCGGACACGGTCAAAGAGGGTCGGACAAGGGCAAAGAGGGGCGGACAAGGGCAAAGAGGGGCGGACAAGGGCAAAGAGGGGCGGACAAGGGCAAAGAGGGGCCGACAAGGGCACAAAGGGGCGGACAAGGGCACAGAGGGGCGGACAAGGGCACAGGGGGCGGACAAGGGCAAAGAGGGTCTGACAAGTGCTGAGAATACGGGACAAGTTCTGAGAATACGGTACAAAGGCTGAGAGGGGCAGACAAGGGCTGAGAATGCGGGACAAGGGCTAAGAGGGGCGGACAAGAGCTGAGAATGCGGGAAAAGGGCTGAGAGGGGCGGACAAGGACTGACAATGCGGGACAAGGGCTGAGAGGGGCCGACAAGGGCAGAGAATGAGGGACAAGGGCTGAGAGGTGCGGACAAGGGCTGAAAGGGGCGGACAAGTGCTGATAATTTGGGACAAGGGCTGAGAGGGGCGGACATGGGCAAAGAGGGGCGGACAAGTGAAAAGAGGGACGCACAAGGGCAAAGAGGGGCGCACAAGGGCAAAGAGGGCGCACAAGGGCAAAGAGGGGCAGACAAGGGCAAAGAGGGCCGGACAAGGGCAAAGAGGGCTGGATAAGGCCTGAGAATACGGGACAAGTGCTGAGAATACGGGACAAAGGCAAAGAGGGGCGGACAAAGGCTGAGAATACGGGACAAAGGCAAAGAGGGGCAGACAAGGGCAAAGAGGGTCGGATAAGGGCAAAGAGGGTCGGACAAGGGCAAAGAGGGTCGGACAAGGGCTGAAAATTCGGGACAAGGGCAAAGAGGGGTGGACAAGGACAAAGGGGGCGGACAAGGGCAAAGAGTGGTGGACAAGGGCAAAGAGGGGTGGACGAGGGCAAAGAGGGGCGGACGAGGGCAAAGAGGGGCGGACAAGGGCAAAGAGGGGCGGACAAGGGCAAAGAGGGGCGGACAAGGGCAAAGAGGGGCGGACAATGGCAAAGAGGGGCGGACAAGGGCAAAGAGGGGCGGACAAGTGCAAATAGGGGCTGACAAGGGCAAAGAGGGGCGGACAAGGTCTGAGAATACGGGACACGGGCTGAGAATACGGGACACGGGCTGAGCATAGGGGACACGGGCAAAGAGGGGCGGACAAGGGCTGAGAAAACGGGACAAGGGCAAAGAGGGGCCGACAAGGGCAAAGAGGGGCGGACAAGGGCAAAAAGGGGCGCACAAGGGCAAAGAGGGGCGGACAACGGGAAAGAGAGGCGGACAAGGGCAAAGAGGGTTGGACAAGGCCAAAGACGGGCGGACAAGGGCAAAGAGCGTCGGACAAGGGAAAAGAGGGGCGGACAAGGGCAAAGAGGGGCGGACAAGAGCAAAGAGGGGCGGAAAAGGGCTGAGAATACGGGACAAGTGCAAAGAGGGGCGGACAAGGGCAAAGAGGGGCGGACAAGAACAAAGACGGGCGGACAAGGGCAAAGAGAGGCGGACAAGGGCAAAGAGGGGCTGACAAGGGCAAAGAGGGGCGGACAAGGGCAAAGATGGGCGGACAAGGGCTGAGAATACAGGACAAGGGCAAAGAGGGGCAGACATATGCTGAGAATACGGGACAAGGGCTGAGAATACGTGACAAGGGCAAAGAGGGGCGAACAAGGGCAAAGAGGGGCGGACAGGGGCAAAGAGGGGCGGACAAGGGCAAAGAGGGGCGGACAAGGGCAAAGAGGGGCGGACAAGGGCTGAGAATAAGGGACAAGATCTGAGAATACGGTACAAAGGCTGAGAGGGGCAGACAAGGGCTGAGAATGAGGGACAAGGGCTAAGAGGGGCGGACAAGGGCTGAGAATGCGGGAAAAGGGCTGAGAGGGGCGGACAAGGACTGACAATGCGGGACAAAGGCTGAGAGGGGCGGACAAGGGCAGAGAATGCGGGACAATGGCTGAGAGGTGCGGACAAGGGCTGAGAGGGGCGGACAAGGGCTGATAATTTGGGACAAGGGCTGAGAGGGGCGGACAACGGCTGAGAATGCGTGACAAGGGCTGAGAATGTGGGACAAGGGCTGAGAGGGTCGGACGAGGGCTGAGAATTTGGGACGAGGGCTGAGAGTGGCGGGCGACGGCTGAGAATGCAGGACGAGGGCTGAGAGGGGCGGACGAGGGCTAAGAATGCGGGACGAGGGCTGAGAGGGGCGGACAAGGCCAGATAATGCGGAACGAGGGCTGACAGGGGCGGACGAGGGCTGAGAATACGGGACGAGGGCTGAGAGGGGCAAAGAAGGGC
Organism: Phaenicophaeus curvirostris; assembly: GCF_032191515.1. Lineage (NCBI taxonomy): Eukaryota > Metazoa > Chordata > Aves > Cuculiformes > Cuculidae > Phaenicophaeus > Phaenicophaeus curvirostris. The sequence continues at coordinate 265,236 of NW_027206810.1, read as the reverse complement.
TGAGAGGGGCGGACGAGGGCTGAGAGGGGCGGACGAGGGCTGAGAGGGGCGGACGAGGGCTGAGAGGGGAGGCCGAGGGCAAAGAGGGGCGGACGAGAGCTAAGAGGGGCGGACGAGGGCAAAGAGGGGCGGACAAGGGCTGAGAATACGGGACAAGGGCAAAGAGGGGCGGACAAGTGCTGAGAATACGGGACAAGGGCAAAGAGGGGCGGACAAGGGCAAAGAGGGGCAGACAAGGGCAAAGAGGGCCGGACAAGGGCAAAGAGGGCTGGATAAGGCCTGAGAATACGGGACAAGTGCTGAGAATACGGGACAAAGGCAAAGAGGGGCGGACAAAGGCTGAGAATACGGGACAAAGGCAAAGAGGGGCAGACAAGGGCAAAGAGGGTCGGATAAGGGCAAAGAGGGTCGGACAAGGGCAAAGAGGGTCGGACAAGGGCTGAAAATTCGGGACAAGGGCAAAGAGGGGTGGACAAGGACAAAGGGGGCGGACAAGGGCAAAGAGTGGTGGACAAGGGCAAAGAGGGGTGGACGAGGGCAAAGAGGGGCGGACGAGGGCAAAGAGGGGCGGACAAGGGCAAAGAGGGGCGGACAAGAGCAAAGAGGGGCGGACAAGGGCAAAGAGGGGCGGACAAGTGCAAATAGGGGCTGACAAGGGCAAAGAGGGGCGGACAAGGTCTGAGAATACGGGACACGGGCTGAGAATACGGGACACGGGCTGAGCATAGGGGACACGGGCAAAGAGGGGCGGACAAGGGCTGAGAAAACGGGACAAGGGCAAAGAGGGGCCGACAAGGGCAAAGAGGGGCGGACAAGGGCAAAAAGGGGCGCACAAGGGCAAAGAGGGGCGGACAACGGGAAAGAGAGGCGGACAAGGGCAAAGAGGGTTGGACAAGGCCAAAGACGGGCGGACAAGGGCAAAGAGCGTCGGACAAGGGAAAAGAGGGGCGGACAAGGGCAAAGAGGGGCGGACAAGAGCAAAGAGGGGCGGAAAAGGGCTGAGAATACGGGACAAGTGCAAAGAGGGGCGGACAAGGGCAAAGAGGGGCGGACAAGAACAAAGACGGGCGGACAAGGGCAAAGAGAGGCGGACAAGGGCAAAGAGGGGCTGACAAGGGCAAAGAGGGGCGGACAAGGGCAAAGAGGGGCGGACAAGGGCTGAGAATACAGGACAAGGACAAAGAGGGGCGGACAAGGTCTGAGAATACGGGACAAGGGCAAAGAGGGGCAGACATATGCTGAGAATACGGGACAAGGGCTGAGAATACGTGACAAGGGCAAAGAGGGGCGAACAAGGGCAAAGAGGGGCGGACAGGGGCAAAGAGGGGCGGACAAGGGCAAAGAGGGGCGGACAAGGGCAAAGAGGGGCGGACAAGGGCTGAGAATAAGGGACAAGATCTGAGAATACGGTACAAAGGCTGAGAGGGGCAGACAAGGGCTGAGAATGAGGGACAAGGGCTAAGAGGGGCGGACAAGGGCTGAGAATGCGGGAAAAGGGCTGAGAGGGGCGGACAAGGACTGACAATGCGGGACAAAGGCTGAGAGGGGCGGACAAGGGCAGAGAATGCGGGACAATGGCTGAGAGGTGCGGACAAGGGCTGAGAGGGGCGGACAAGGGCTGATAATTTGGGACAAGGGCTGAGAGGGGCGGACAACGGCTGAGAATGCGTGACAAGGGCTGAGAATGTGGGACAAGGGCTGAGAGGGTCGGACGAGGGCTGAGAATTTGGGACGAGGGCTGAGAGTGGCGGGCGACGGCTGAGAATGCAGGACGAGGGCTGAGAGGGGCGGACGAGGGCTAAGAATGCGGGACGAGGGCTGAGAGGGGCGGACAAGGCCAGATAATGCGGAACGAGGGCTGACAGGGGCGGACGAGGGCTGAGAATACGGGACGAGGGCTGAGAGGGGCAAAGAAGGGCTGAGAGGGGCGGAGAAGGGCTGAGAGGGGCGGACGAGGGCTGAGAGGGGCGGACGAGGGCTGAGAGGGGCGGACGAGGGCTGAGAGGGGAGGCCGAGGGCAAAGAGGGGCGGACGAGAGCTAAGAGGGGCGGACGAGGGCTGAGAATACGGGACAAGGGCAAAGAGGGGCGGACAAGTGCTGAGAATACGGGACAAGGGCAAAGAGGGGCGGACAAGGGCAAAGAGGGTCGGACAAGGGCAAAAAGGGGCGCACAAGGGAACAGAGGGGCGCACAAGTGCAAAGAGGGGCGCACAAGGGCAAAGAGGGGCGCACAAGGGCAAAGAGGGGCGGACAAGGGCAAAGAGGGGCGGACAAGGGCAAAGAGGGGCGGACAAGGGCAAAGAGGGGCGGACAAGGGCTGAGAATAAGGGACACGGGCAAAGAGGGGCGGACAAGGGAAAACAAGGGCGGACAAGGGCAAAGAGTGGCGGACAATGGCAAAGAGGGGCGGACAAGGGCAAAGAGGGGCGGACAAGTGTTGAGAATACGGGACAAGTGCAAAGAGGGGCGGACAAGGGCAAAGAGGGGCGGACAAGGGCAAAGAGGGGCGGACAAGGGCAAAGAGGGGCTGACAAGGGCAAAGAGGGGCAGACAAGGGCTGAGAATACGGGACAAGTGCAAAGAGGGGCGGAGAAGTGCTGAGAATACAGGACAAGGACAAAGAGGGGCCGACAAGGTCTGAGAATACGGGACAAGGGCAAAGAGGGGCAGACATAGGCTAAGAATACGGGACAAGGGCTGAGAATACGTGACAAGGGCAAAGAGGGGCGGACAAGGGCAAAGAGGGGCGGACAAGGGCAAAGAGGGGCGGACAAGGGCAAAGAGGGGCGGACAAGGGCAAAGAGGGGTGGACAAGGGCAAAGAGGGGCGCACAAGGGCAAAGAGGGCGCACAAGGGCAAAGAGGGGCAGACAAGGGCTGAGAATGCGGGACAAGGGCTAAGAGGGGCGGACAAGGGCTGAGAATGCGGGAAAAGGGCTGAGAGGGGCGGACAAGGACTGACAATGCGGGACAAGGGCTGAGAGGGGCGGACAAGGGCAGAGAATGCGGGACAATGGCTGAGAGGTGCGGATAAGGGCTTAGAGGGGCGGACAAGGGCTGATAATTTGGGACAAGGGCTGAGAGGGGCGGACAACGGCTGAGAATGCGTGACAAGGGCTGAGAATGTGGGACAAGGGCTGAGAGGTTCGGACGAGGGCTGAGAATTTGGGACGAGGGCTGAGAGTGGCGGACGACGGCTGAGAATGCGGGACGAGGGCTGAGAGGGGCGGACGAGTGCTGAGAATGCAGGACGAGGTCTGAGAGGCGCGGACGAGGGCTGAGAATGCAGGACGAGGGCTGAGAGGGGCGGACGAGGGCTGTTAATGCACGACGAGGGCTGAGAGGGGCGGACGAGGGCTGAGAATGCGGGACGAGGGCTGAGAGAGGCGGAGAAGGGCTGAGAGGGGCGGAGAAGGGCTGAGAGGGGCGGAGAAGGGCTGAGAGGGGCGGAGAAGGGCTGAGAGGGGCGGCCGAGGGCTGAGAGGGGCGGACGAGGGCAAAGAGGGTCGGACAAGGGCAAAGAGGGTCGGACAAGTGCTGAAAATTTGGGACAAGGGCAAAGAGGGGTGGACAAGGGCAAGGAGGGGCGGACAAGTGCAAAGAGTGGCGGACAAGGGCAAAGAGGGGCGGACAAGGGCAAGGAGGGGCGGACAAGGGCAATGAGTGGCGGACAAGGGCAAAGAGGGGCGGACGAGGGCAAAGAGGGGCGGACAAGGGCAAAGAGGGGCGGACGAGGGCAAAGAGGGGCGGACAAGGGCAAAGAGGGGCGGACAAGGGCAAAGACGGGCGGACAAGGGCAAAGAGGGGCGGACAAGGGCTGAGAATACGGGACAAGGGCAAAGAGGGCCGGACAAAGGCTGAGAATATGGGACAAGGGCAAAGAGGGGCGGACATGGGCAAAGAGGGGCGGACAAGGGCAAAGAGGGGCGGACAATTGCAAAGAGAAGTGGACAAGGGCAAAGAGGGGCAGACAAGGGCAAAGAGGGGCTGACAAGGGCTGAGAATACGGGACAAGGGCAAAGAGGTGCAGAAAAGTTCTGAGAATACGGGACAAGGGCAAACGGGCGGACAAGGGCTCAGAATACGGGACAAGGGCAAAGAGTGGCGGACAAGGGCAAAGAGGGGCGGACAATGGCAAAGAGGGGCGTACAAGGGCAAAGAGGGGCGGACAAGGGCAAAGAGGGGCAGAAAAGGGCAAAGAGGGGCGGAAAAAGGACTGAGAATACGGGACAAGGGCAAAGAGGGGCAGACAAGTGCAAAGAGGGGTGGACAAGGGCAAAGAGGGGCGGACAAGTGCAAAGAGGGGCTGACAAGGGCAAAGAGGGGCGGACAAGGGCTGAGAATACGGGACACGGGCTGAGAATACGGGACACGGGCTGAGGATAGGGGACATGGGCTGATAATAGGGGACACGGGCTGAGAATACGGGACACGGGCTGAGAATACGGGACACGGGCTGAGAATACGGGACAAGGGCAAAGAGGGGCGGACAAGGGCTGAGAATACGGGACAAGGGCAAAGAGGGGCAGACAAGGGCAAAGAGGGGCGGACAAGGGCAAAGAGGGGCGGACAAGGGCAAAGAGGGGCGGACAAGGGCAAAGAGGGGCGGACAACGGCAAAGAGGGGCGGACAAGGGCAAAGAGGGGCGGACAAGGCCAAAGACGGGCGGACAAGAGCAAAGAGCGTCGGAAAAGGGAAAAGAGGGCGGACAAGGGCAAAGAGGGGCGGACAAGGGCAAAGAGGGGCGGACAAGGGCTGAGAATACGGGACAAGGGCAAAGAGGGGCGGACAAGGGCAAAGAGGGGCAGACAAGGGCAAAGAGGGGCGGACAAGGGCAAAGAGGGGCGGACAAGGGCAAAGAGGGGCGGACAAGGGCTGAGAATACAGGACAAGGACAAAGAGGGTCGGACAAGGTCTGAGAATACGGGACAAGGGCAAAGAGGGGCGAACAAGGGCAAAGAGGGGAGGACAGGGGCAAAGAGGGGCGGACAAGGGCAAAGAGGGGCGGACAAGGACAAAAAGGGGCGAACAAGTGCAAAGAGGGGCGGACAAGGGAAAAGAGGGGCAGAGAAGGGCAAAGAGGGGAGGACAAGGGCAAAGAGGGGAGGACAAGGGCAAAGAGAGGCGGACAAGGGCAAAGAGGGGCGGACAAGTGCTGAGAATACGGGACAAGGGCAGAGACGGGCGGACAAGAGCAGAGTGGGGCGGACAAGGGCAAAGAGGGGTGGACAAGGGCAAAGAGGGGCGGACAAGGGCAAAGAGGGGCGGACAAGGGCAAAGAGGGGCGGACAAGGGCAAAGAGGGGCGGACAAGTGCTGAGAATACGGGACAAGGGCAGAGACGGGCGGACAAGAGCAGAGTGGGGCGGACAAGGGCAAAGAGGGGTGGACAAGGGCAAAGAGGGGCGGACAAGGGCAAAGAGGGGCGGACAAGGGCAAAGAGGGGCGGACAAGGGCAAAGAGGGGCGGACATAGGCTGAGAATAAGGGACAAGGGCTGAGAATAAGGGACAAGGGCTGAGAATACGTGAAAAGGGCAAAGAGGGGCGGACAAGGGCAAAGAGGGGCGGACAAGGGCAAAGAGGGGCGGAAAAGGGCAAAGAGGGGCGGACAAGGGCAAAGAGGGGCGGACAAGGAAAAAAAGGGGCGGACAAGGGCAAAGAGGGGCGGACAAGGGCAAAGAGGGGCGGACAAGGGCAAAGAGGGGCGGACAAGTTCTGAGAATACGGGACAAGAGCACAGAGGGGCAGACAAGGGCACAGAGGGGCGGACAAGGGCACAGAGGGGCGGACAAGGCAAAGAGGGGCGGACAAGTGCTGAGAATACGGGATAAGGGCAGAGACGGGCGGACAAGAGCAGAGAGGGGCGGACAAGGGCAAAGAGGGGCGGACAAGAGCACAGAGGGGCGGACAAGAGCGGAGGATATGGAACAAGGCAAAGAGGGGTGGACAAGGGCAAATAGGGGCGGACAAGTTCTGAGAATACAGGACAAGGGCAAAGAGGGGCGGACAAGGGCAAAGAGGGGCGGACAAGTGCTGAGAATACTGGACAAGTGCAAAGAGGGGCGGACAAGGGCAAAGAGGGGCGGCCAAGTGCTGAGAATACAGGACAAGGGCAAAGAGGGGCGGACAAGGGTAAAGAGGGGCGGACAAGGGCTGAGAATATGGGACAAGGGCAAAGAGGGGCGGACAAGGGCAAAGAGGTGAGGACAAGGGCAAAGAGGGGCTGACAAGGGCTGAGAATACAGGACAAGGGCAAAGAGGGGCGGACAAGTGCTGAGAATACGGGACACGGGCAAAGAGGGGCGGACAAGGGCTGAGAATACGGGACAAGGGCAAAGAGGGGCGGACAAGTGGAAAGAGGGGTGGACAAGGGCAAAGAGGGGCAGAAAAGGGCAAAGAGGGGTGGAAAAGGGCTGAGAATACGGGACAAGGGCAAAGAGGGGCGGACAAGGGAAAAGAGGGGCGGAAAATAGCAAAGGGGGCGGACAAGTGCTAAGAGGGGCTGACAAGGACAAAGAGGGGCGGACAAGGGCTGAGAATACGGGACACGGGGCTGAGAATACGGGACACGGGCTGAGAATACGGGACACGGGCTGAGAATACGGGACACGGGCAAAGAGGGGGCGGACAAGGGCTGAGAATACGGGACAAGGGCAAAGAGGGGCAGACAAGGGCAAAGAGGGGCGGACAACGGCAAAGAGGGGCGGACAAGGGCAAAGAGGGGCGGACAACGGCAAAGAGGGGCGGACAACGGCAAAGAGGGGCGGACAAGGGCAAAGAGGGTCGGACAAGGCCAAAGACGGGCGGACAAGAGCAAAGAGCGTCGGAAAAGGGAAAAGGGGGCGGAAAAGGGCAAAGAGGGGCGGACAAGGGCAAAGAGGGGCGGACAAGGGCTGAGAATAAGGGACAAGTGCAAAGAGGGGCGGACAAGGGCAAAGAGGGGTGGACAAGGGCAAAGAGGGGCGGACAAGTGCAAAGAGGGGCGGCCAAGTGTTGAGAATACGGGACAAGTGCAAAGAGGTGTGGACAAGGGCAAAGAGGGGCGGACAAGGGCAAAGAGGGGCGGACAAGGGCTGAGAATATGGGACAAGGGCAAAGAGGGGCGGACAAGGGCAAAGAGGGCGGACATGGGCAAAGATGGGCGGACAAGGGCAAAGAGGTGAGGACAAGGGCAAAGAGGGGCAGACAAGGGCAAAGAGGGGCTGACAAGGGCTGAGAATACAGGACAAGGGGAAAGAGGGACGGACAAGTGCTGAGAATACGGGACAAGTGCAAAGAGGGGCGGACAAGGGCTGAGAATACGGGACAAGGGCAAAGAGGGGCGGACAAGGGACAAGAGCGGCGGTCAAGGGCAAAGAGGGGCGGACAAGGGCACAGAGGGGCGGACAAGGGCACAGAGGGTCGAACAAGGGCAATGAGGGGCGGACAGGAGCACAGAGGGGCGGACAAGGGCAAAGAGGGTCGGAAAAGGGCTGAAAATTAGGGACAAATGCAAAGAGGGGCGGACAAGGGCAAAGAGGGGCGGACAAGGGCAAAGAGGGGCGGACAAGGGCAAAAGAGGGGCAGACAAGGGCAAAGAGGGGCTGACAAGGGCTGAGAATACAGGACAAGGGCAAAGAGGGGCGAACAAGGGCAAAGAGGGGAGGACAGGGGCAAAGAGGGGCGGACAAGGGCAAAGAGGGGCGGACAAGGACAAAAAGGGGCGAACAAGTGCAAAGAGGGGCGGACAAGGGAAAAGAGGGGCAGAGAAGGGCAAAGAGGGGAGGACAAGGGCAAAGAGGGGAGGACAAGGGCAAAGACAGGCGGACAAGGGCAAAGAGGGGCGGACAAGTGCTGAGAATACGGGACAAGGGCAGAGACGGGCGGACAAGAGCAGAGTGGGGCGGACAAGGGCAAAGAGGGGTGGACAAGGGCAAAGAGGGGCGGACAAGGGCAAAGAGGGGCGGACAAGGGCAAAGAGGGGCGGACAAGGGCAAAGAGGGGCGGACAAGGGCTGAGAATACGGGACAAGGACAAAGAGGGGCGGGCAAGGTCTGAGAATACGGGACAAGGGCAAAGAGGGGCGGACATAGGCTGAGAATAAGGGACAAGGGCTGAGAATACGGGACAAGGGCTGAGAATACGTGAAAAGGGCAAAGAGGGGCGGACAAGGGCAAAGAGGGGCGGACAAGGGCAAAGAGGGGCGGAAAAGGGCAAAGAGGGGCGGACAAGGGCAAAGAGGGGCGGACAAGGAAAAAAAGGGGCGGACAAGGGCAAAGAGGGTCGGACAAGGGCAAAGAGGGGCGGACAAGGGCAAAGAGGGGCGGACAAGTTCTGAGAATACGGGACAAGAGCACAGAGGGGCAGACAAGGGCACAGAGGGGCGGACAAGGGCACAGAGGGGCGGACAAGGCAAAGAGGGGCGGACAAGTGCTGAGAATACGGGACAAGGGCAGAGACGGGCGGACAAGAGCAGAGAGGGGCGGACAAGGGCAAAGAGGGGCGGACAAGAGCACAGAGGGGCAGACAAGAGCGGAGGATATGGAACAAGGCAAAGAGGGGTGGACAAGGGCAAATAGGGGCGGACAAGTTCTGAGAATACAGGACAAGGGCAAAGAGGGGCGGACAAGGGCAAAGAGGGGCGGACAAGTGCTGAGAATACGGGACAAGTGCAAAGAGGGGCGGACAAGGGCAAAGAGGGGCGGCCAAGTGCTGAGAATACAGGACAAGGGCAAAGAGGGGCGGACAAGGGTAAAGAGGGGCGGACAAGGGCTGAGAATATGGGACAAGGGCAAAGAGGGGCGGACAAGGGCAAAGAGGTTAGGACAAGGGCAAAGAGGGGCTGACAAGGGCTGAGAATACAGGACAAGGGCAAAGAGGGGCGGACAAGTGCTGAGAATACGGGACACGGGCAAAGAGGGGCGGACAAGGGCTGAGAATACGGGACAAGGGCAAAGAGGGGCGGACAAGTGGAAAGAGGGGTGGACAAGGGCAAAGAGGGGCAGAAAAGGGCAAAGAGGGGTGGAAAAGGGCTGAGAATACGGGACAAGGGCAAAGAGGGGCGGACAAGGGAAAAGAGGGGCGGAAAATAGCAAAGGGGGCGGACAAGTGCTAAGAGGGGCTGACAAGGACAAAGAGGGGCGGACAAGGGCTGAGAATACGGGACACGGGCTTAGAATACGGGACACGGGCTGAGAATACGGGACACGGGCTGAGAATACGGGACACGGGCAAAGAGGGGCGGACAAGGGCTGAGAATACGGGACAAGGGCAAAGAGGGGCAGACAAGGGCAAAGAGGGGCGGACAAAGGCAAAGAGGGGCGGACAAGGGCAAAGAGGGGCGGACAACGGCAAAGAGGGGCGGACAAGGGCAAAGAGGGTCGGACAAGGCCAAAGACGGGCGGACAAGAGCAAAGAGCGTCGGAAAAGGGAAAAGGGGGCGGAAAAGGGCAAAGAGGGGCGGACAAGGGCAAAGAGGGGCGGACAAGGGCTGAGAATAAGGGACAAGTGCAAAGAGGGGCGGACAAGGGCAAAGAGGGGTGGACAAGGGCAAAGAGGGGCGGACAAGTGCAAAGAGGGGCGGCCAAGTGTTGAGAATACGGGACAAGTGCAAAGAGGTGTGGACAAGGGCAAAGAGGGGCGGACAAGGGCAAAGAGGGGCGGACAAGGGCTGAGAATATGGGACAAGGGCAAAGAGGGGCGGACAAGGGCAAAGAGGGCGGACATGGGCAAAGATGGGCGGACAAGGGCAAAGAGGTGAGGACAAGGGCAAAGAGCGGCAGACAAGGGCAAAGAGGGGCTGACAAGGGCTGAGAATACAGGACAAGGGGAAAGAGGGACGGACAAGTGCTGAGAATACGGGACAAGTGCAAAGAGGGGCGGACAAGGGCTGAGAATACGGGACAAGGGCAAAGAGGGGCGGACAAGGGACAAGAGCGGCGGTCAAGGGCAAAGAGGGGCGGACAAGGGCACAGAGGGGCGGACAAGGGCACAGAGGGTCGAACAAGGGCAATGAGGGGCGGACAGGAGCACAGAGGGGCGGACAAGGGCAAAGAGGGTCGGAAAAGGGCTGAAAATTAGGGACAAGTGCAAAGAGGGGCGGACAAGGGCAAAGAGGGGCGGACAAGGGCAAAGAGGGGCGGACAAGGGCAAAAGAGGGTCAGACAAGGGCAAAGAGGGTCGGAGAAGGGCTGAAAATTCGGGACAAGGGCAAAGAGGGGTGGACAAGGGTAAAGAGGGGCAGACAAGTGCAAAGAGGGGCGGACAAGGGCAAAGAGGGGCGGACAAGTGCAAATAGGGGCTGACAAGGGCAAAGAGGGACGGACAAGGTCTGAGAATACGGGACACGGGCTGAGAATACGGGACACGGGCTGAGAATACGGGACATGGGCTGATAATAGGGGACACGGACTGAGAATACGGGACACGGGCTGAGAATACGGGACACGGGCAAAGAGGGGCGGACAAGGGCTGAGAAAACGGGACAAGGGCAAAGAGGGGCAGACAAGGGCAAAGAGGGGCGGACAAGGGCAAAGAGTGGCGGACAAGGGCAAAGAGGGGCGGACAACGGCAAAGAGAGGCGGACAAGGGCAAAGAGGATTGGACAAGGCCAAAGACGGGCGGACATGGGCAAAGAGCGTCGGACAAGGGAAAAGAGGGGCGGACAAGGGCAAAGAGGGGCGGACAAGAGCAAAGAGGGGCGGAAAAGGGCTGAGAATACGGGACAAGTGCAAAGAGGGGCGGACAAGGGCAAAGAGGGGCGGACAAGAACAAAGAGGGGCGGTCAAGGGCAAAGAGATGCGGACAAGTGCAAAGATGGGCTGACAAGGGCTAAGAGGGGCGGACAAGGGCAAAGAGGGGTGGACAAGGGCTGAGAATACAGGACAAGGACAAAGAGGGGCGGACAAGGTCTGAGAATACGGGACAAGGGCAAAGAGGGGCAGACATATGCTGAGAATACGGGACAAGGGCTGAGAATACGTGACAAGGGCAAAGAGGGGCGAACAAGGGCAAAGAGGGGCGGACAGGGGCAAAGAGGGGCGGACAAGGGCAAAGAGGGGCGGACAAGGGCAAAGAGGGGCGGACAAGGGCAAAGAGGGGCGGACAAGGGCTTAGAATACGGGACAAGTTCTGAGAATACGGTACAAAGGCTGAGAGGGGCAGACAAGGGCTGAGAATGAGGGACAAGGGCTAAGAGGGGCGGACAAGGGCTGAGAATGCGGGAAAAGGGCTGAGAGGGGCGGACAAGGACTGACAATGCGGGACAAAGGCTGAGAGGGGCGGACAAGGGCAGAGAATGCGGGACAATGGCTGAGAGGTGCGGACAAGGGCTGAGAGGGGCGGACAAGGGCTGATAATTTGGGACAAGGGCTGAGAGGGGCGGACAACGGCTGAGAATGCGTGACAAGGGCTGAGAATGTGGGACAAGGGCTGAGAGGGTCGGACGAGGGCTGAGAATTTGGGACGAGGGCTGAGAGTGGCGGGCGACGGCTGAGAATGCGGGACGAGGGCTGAGAGGGGCGGACAAGGCCAGATAATGCGGAACGAGGGCTGACAGGGGCGGACGAGGGCTGAGAATACGGGACGAGGGCTGAGAGGGGCGGAGAAGGGCTGAGAGGGGCGGAGAAGGGCTGAGAGGGGCGGACGAGGGCTGAGAGGGGCGGACGAGGGCTGAGAGGGGCGGACGAGGGCAAAGAGGGGCGGACGAGGGCTAAGAGGGGCGGACGAGGGCAAAGAGGGGCGGACAAGGGCTGAGAATACGGGACAAGGGCAAAGAGGGGCGGACAAGTGCTGAGAATACGGGACAAGTGCAAAGAGGGGCGGACAAGGGCAAAGAGGGGCGGACAAGGGCAAAGAGGGGCGCACAAGTGCAAAGAGGGGCGCACAAGGGCAAAGAGGGGCGAACAAGGGCAAAGAGGGGCGGAAAAGAGCAAAGAGGGGCGGACAAGGGCAAAGAGGGGCGGACAAGGGCAAAGAAGGGCGGAAAGGGTCTGAGAATACGGGACAAGAGCAAAGAGGTGCGGACAAGTGCAAAGACGGGCGGACAAGTGCAAAGAGGGGCGGACAAGGGCAAAGAGGGGCGGACAAGGGCAAAGAGGGGCGGACAAGGGCTGAGAATACGGGACACGGGCAAAGAGGGGCGGACAAGGGCAAAGAGGGGCGGACAAGGGCTGAGAATAAGGGACAAGGGCAAAGAGGGGCGGACAAGGGCAAAGAGGGGCGGACAAGGGAAAAGAAGGGCGGACAAGGGCAAAGAGTGTCGGACAATGGCAAAGAGGGGCGGACAAGGGCAAAGAGGGGCGGAAAAGTGTTGAGAATACGGGACAAGTGCAAAGAGGGGCGGACAAGTGCAAAGAGGGGCGGACAAGGGCAAAGAGGGGCGGACAAGGGCAAAGAGGGGCTGACAAGGGCAAAGAGGAGCAGACAAGGGCTGAGAATACGGGACAAGTGCAAAGAGGGGCGGACAAGTGCTGAGAATACAGGACAAGGACAAAGAGGGGCCGACAAGTTCTGAGAATACGGGACAAGGGCAAAGAGGGGCAGACATAGGCTAAGAATACGGGACAAGGGCTGAGAATACGTGACAAGGGCAAAGAGGGGCGGACAAGGGCAAAGAGGGGCGGACAAGGGCAAAGAGGGGCGGACAAGGGCAAAGAGGGGCGGACAAGGGCAAAGAGGGGCGTACAAGGGCAAAGAGGGGCGGACAAGTGCTGAGAATACGGTACAAAGGCTGAGAGGGGCAGACAAGGGCTGAGAATGCGGGACAAGGGCTAAGACGGGCGGACAATGGCTGAGAATGCGGGAAAAGGGCTGAGAGGGGCGGACAAGGACTGACAATGCGGGACAAGGGCTGAGAGGGGCGGACAAGGGCAGAGAATGCGGGACAAGGGCTGAGAGGGGTGGATAAGGGCTTAGAGGGGCGGACAAGGGCTGATAATTTGGGACAAGGGCTGAGAGGGGCGGACAACGGCTGAGAATGCGTGACAAGGGCTGAGAATGTGGGACAAGGGCTGAGAGGTTCGGACGAGGGCTGAGAATTTGGGACGAGGGCTGAGAGTGGCGGACGACGGCTGAGAATGCGGGACGAGGGCTGACAGGGGCGGACGAGTGCTGAGAATGCAGGACGAGGTCTGAGAGGCACGGACGAGGGCTGAGAATGCGGGACGAGGGCTGAGAGGGACGGACGAGGGCAGAGAATGCACAACGAGGGCTGAGAGGGGCGGACGAGGGCTGAGAATGCGGGACGAGGGCTGAGAGGGGCGGAGAAGGGCTGAGAGGGGCGGAGAAGGGCTGAGAGGGGCGGACAAGTGCTGAGAGGGGCGGACAAGGGCTGAGAGGAGCGGCCGACGGCTGAGAGGGGCGGACGAGGGCAAAGAGGGTCGGACAAGGGCAAAGAGGGTCGGACAAGTGCTGAAAAATTGGGACAAGGGCAAAGAGGGGTGGACAAGGGCAAGGAGGGGCGGACAAGTGCAAAGAGTGGCGGACAAGGGCAAAGAGGGGCGGACAAGGGCAAGGAGGGGCGGACAAGGGCAATGAGTGGCGGACAAGGGCAAAGAGGGGCGGACGAGGGCAAAGAGGGGCGGACGAGGGCAAAGAGGGGCGGACAAGGGCAAAGAGGGGCGGACAAGGGCAAAGACGGGCGGACAAGGGCAAAGAGGGGCGGACAAGGGCTGAGAATACGGGACAAGGGCAAAGAGGGCCGGACAAAGGCTGAGAATATGGGACAAGGGCAAAGAGGGGCGGACATGGGCAAAGAGGGGCGGACAAGGGCAAAGAGGGGCGGACAAGTGCAAAGAGAAGAGGACAAGGGCAAAGAGGGGCAGACAAGGGCAAAGAGGGGCTGACAAGGGCTGAGAATACGGGACAAGGGCAAAGAGGTGCGGAAAAGTGCTGAGAATACGGGACAAGGGCAAACAGGGGCGGACAAGGGCTCAGAATACGGGACAAGGGCAAAGAGTGGCGGACAAGGGCAAAGAGGGGCGGACAATGGCTAAGAGGGGCGTACAAGGGCAAAGGGGCGGACAAGGGCAAAGAGGGGCAGAAAAGGGCAAAGAGGGGCGGAAAAAGGACTGAGAATACGGGACAAGGGCAAAGAGGGGCGGACAAGGGCAAAGAGGGGTGGACAAGGGCAAAGAGGGGCGGACAAGTGCAAAGAGGGGCTGACAAGGGCAAAGAGGGGCGGACAAGGGCTGAGAATACGGGACACGGGCTGAGAATACGGGACACGGGCTGAGCATAGGGGACATGGGCTGATAATAGGGGACACGGGCTCAGAATACGGGACACGGTCTGAGAATACGGGACACGGGCAAAGAGGGGCGGACAAGGGCTGAGAATACGGGACAAGGGCAAAGAGGGGCAGACAAGGGCAAAGAGGGGCGGACAAGGGCAAAGAGGGGCGGACAAGGGCAAAGAGGGGCGGACAACGGCAAAGAGGGGCGGACAAGGGCAAAGAGGGGCGGACAATGCCAAAGACGGGCGGACAAGAGCAAAGAGCGTCGGAAAAGGGAAAAGAGGGCGGACAAGGGCAAAGAGGGGCGGACAAGGGCAAAGAGGGGCGGACAAGGGCTGAGAATACGGGACAAGGGCAAAGAGGGGCGGACAAGGGCAAAGAGGGGCAGACAAGGGCAAAGAGGGGCGGACAAGGGCAAAGAGGGGCGGACAAGGGCAAAGAGGGGCGGACAAGGGCTGAGAATACAGGACAAGGACAAAGAGGGGGGGACAAGGTCTGAGAATACGGGACAAGGGCAAAGAGGGGCGAACAAGGGCAAAGAGGGGAGGACAGGGGCAAAGAGGGGCGGACAAGGGCAAAGAGGGGCGGACAAGGACAAAGAGGGGCGAACAAGTGCAAAGAGGGGCGGGCAAGGGAAAAGAGGGGCAGAGAAGGGCAAAGAGGGGAGGACAAGGGCAAAGAGGGGAGGACAAGGGCAAAGAGAGGCGGACAAGGGCAAAGAGGGGCGGAGAAGTGCTGAGAATACGGGACAAGGGCACAGAGGGGAAAACAAGGGCACAGAGGGGCGGACAAGGGCACAGAGGGGCGGACAAGGGCACAGAGGGACGGACAAGGGCTGAGAATATGGGACAAGGGCAGAGACGGGCGGACAAGAGCAGAGTGGGGCGGACAAGGGCAAAGAGGGGTGGACAAGGGCAAAGAGGGGCGGACAAGGGCAAAGAGGGGCGGACAACGGCAAAGAGGGGCGGACAAGGGCAAAGAGGGGCGGACAAGGCCAAAGACGGGCGGACAAGAGCAAAGAGCGTCGGAAAAGGGAAAAGAGGGCGGACAAGGGCAAAGAGGGGCGGACAAGGGCAAAGAGGGGCGGACAAGGGCTGAGAATACGGGACAAGGGCAAAGAGGGGCGGACAAGGGCAAAGAGGGGCGGACAAGGGCAAAGAGGGGCGGACAAGGGCAAAGAGGGGCGGACAAGGGCTGAGAATACAGGACAAGGACAAAGAGGGGCGGACAAGGTCTGAGAATACGGGACAAGGGCAAAGAGGGGCGAACAAGGGCAAAGAGGGGAGGACAGGGGCAAAGAGGGGCGGACAAGGGCAAAGAGGGGCGGACAAGGACAAAAAGGGGCGAACAAGTGCAAAGAGGGGCGGACAAGGGAAAAGAGGGGCGGACAAGGGAAAAGAGGGGCAGAGAAGGGCAAAGAGGGGAGGACAAGGGCAAAGAGGGGAGGACAAGGGCAAAGAGAGGCGGACAAGGGCAAAGAGGGGCGGACAAGTGCTGAGAATACGGGACAAGGGCACAGAGGGGAAGACAAGGGCACAGAGGGGCGGACAAGGGCACAGAGGGGCGGACAAGGGCACAGAGGGACGGACAAGGGCTGAGAATACGGGACAAGGGCAGAGACGGGCGGACAAGAGCAGAGTGGGGCGGACAAGGGCAAAGAGGGGTGGACAAGGGCAAAGAGGGGCGGACAAGGGCAAAGAGGGGCGGACAAGGGCAAAGAGGGGCGGACAAGGGCTGAGAATACGGGACAAGGACAAAGAGGGGCGGGCAAGGTCTGAGAATACGGGAAAAGGGCAAAGAGGGGCGGACATAGGCTGAGAATAAGGGACAAGGGCTGAGAATACGGGACAAGGGCTGAGAATACGTGACAAGGGCAAAGAGGGGCAGACAAGGGCAAAGAGGGGCGGACAAGGGCAAAGAGGGGCGGACGAGGGCAAAGAGGGGCGGAAAAGGGAAAAGAGGGGCGGACAAGGACAAAAAGGGGCGGACAAGGGCAAAGAGGGGCGGACAAGGGCAAAGAGGGGCGGACAAGTTCTGAGAATACGGGACAAGAGCACAGCGGGGCCGACAAGGGCACAGAGGGGCGGACAAGGGCACAGAGGGGCGGACAAGGGCAAAGAGGGGCGGACAAGGGCTGAGAATACGGGACAAGGGCAGAGACGGGCGGACAAGAGCAGAGAGGGGCGGACAAGGGCAAAGAGGGGCGGACAAGGGCAAAGAGGGGCGGACAAGAGCAAAGGATATGGAACAAGGCAAAGAGGGGCGGACAAGGGCAAAGAGGGGCGGACAAGTGCTGAGAATACGGGACAAGTGCAAAGAGGGGCGGACAAGGGCAAAGAGGGGCGGCCAAGTGCTGAGAATACGGGACAAGTGCAAAGAGGTGCGGACAAGGGCAAAGAGGGGCGGACAAGGGCAAAGAGGGGCGGACAAGGGTAAAGAGGGGCGGACAAGGGCTGAGAATATGGGACAAGGGCAAAGAGGGGCGGACAAGGGCAATGAGGGGCGGACATGGGCAAAGATGGGCGGACAAGGGCAAAGAGGGTCGGACAAGGGCAAAGAGGTGAGGACAAGGGCAAAGAGGGGCAGACAAGGGCAAAGAGGGGCTGACAAGGGCTGAGAATACAGGACAAGGGCAAAGAGGGGCGGACAAGTGCTGAGAATACGGGAAAAGGGCAAAGAGGGGCGGACAAGGGCTGAGAATACGGGACAAGGGCAAAGAGGGGCGGACAAGGGGAAAGAGGGGTGGACAAGGGCAAAGAGGGGCAGAAAAGAGCAAAGAGTGGTGGAAAAGGGCTGAGAATACGGGACAAGGGCAAAGAGGGGCGGACAAGGGAAAAGAGGGGCGGAAAATAGCAAAGGGGGCGGACAAGTGCTAAGAGGGGCTGACAAGGGCAAAGAGGGGCGGACAAGGGCTGAGAATACGGGACACGGGCTGAGCATAGGGGACATGGGCTGATAATAGGGGACACGGGCTGAGAATACGGGACACGGGCTGAGAATACGGGACACGGGCTGAGAATACGGGACACGGGCAAAGAGGGGCGGACAAGGGCTGAGAATACGGGACAAGGGCAAAGAGGGGCAGACAAGGGCAAAGAGGGGCGGACAAGGGCAAAGAGGGGCGGACAACGGCAAAGAGGGGCGGACAAGGGCAAAGAGGGGCGGACAAGGCCAAAGACGGGCGGACAAGAGCAAAGAGCGTCGGAAAAGGGAAAAGGGGGCGGACAAGGGCAAAGAGGGGCGGACAAGGGCAAAGAGGGGCGGACAAGTGCAAAGAGGGGCGGACAAGGGCAAAGAGGGGCGGACAAGGGCTGAGAATACAGGACAAGGACAAAGAGGGGCGGACAAGGTCTGAGAATACGGGACAAGGGCAAAGAGGGGCGAACAAGGGCAAAGAGGGGAGGACAGGGGCAAAGAGGGGCGGACAAGGGGAAAGAGGGGCGGACAAGGACAAAAAGGGGCGAACAAGTGCAAAGAGGAGCGGACAAGGGAAAAGAGGGGCAGAGAAGGGCAAAGAGGGGAGGACAAGGGCAAAGAGGGGAGGACAAGGGCAAAGAGAGGCGGACAAGGGCAAAGAGGGGCGGACAAGTGCTGAGAATACGGGACAAGCGCACAGAGGGGAAGACAAGGGCACAGAGGGGCGGACAAGGGCAAAGAGGGACGGACAAGCGCTGAGAATACGGGACAAGGGCAGAGACGGGCGGACAAGAGCAGAGTGGGGCGGACAAGGGCAAAGAGGGGTGGACAAGGGCAAAGAGGGGCGGACAAGGGCAAAGAGGGGCGGACAAGGGCAAAGAGGGGCGGACAAGGGCAAAGAGGGGCGGACAAGGGCAAAGAGGGGCGGACAAGGGCTGAGAATACGGGACAAGGGCAAAGAGGGGCGGGCAAGGTCTGAGAATACGGGACAAGGGCAAAGAGGGGCGGACATAGGCTGAGAATAAGGGACAAGGGCTGAGAATACGGGACAAGTGCTGAGAATACGTGACAAGGGCAAAGAGGGGCGGACAAGGGCAAAGAGGGGCGGACAAGGGCAAAGAGGGGCGGAAAAGGGCAAAGAGGGGCGGACAAGGGCAAAGAGGGGCGGACAAGGACAAAAAGGGGCGGACAAGGGCAAAGAGGGGCGGACAAGGGCAAAGAGGGGCGGACAAGTTCTGAGAATACGGCACAAGAGCACAGAGGGGAAGACAAGGGCACAGAGGGGCGGACAAGGGCACAGAGGGGCGGACAAGGGCAAAGAGGGGCGGACAAGGGCTGAGAATACGGGACAAGGGCAGAGACGGGCGGACAAGAGCAGAGAGGGGCGGACAAGGGCAAAGAGGGGCGGACAAGGGCAAAGAGGGGCGGACAACGGCAAAGAGGGGCGGACAAGTTCTGAGAATACAGGACAAGGGCAAAGAGGGGCGGACAAGGGCAAAGAGGGGCGGACAAGTGCTGAGAATACAGGACAAGGGCAAAGAGGGGTGGACAAGGGCAAGGAGGGGCGGACAAGGGTAAAGAGGGGCGGACAAGGGCTGAGAATATGGGACAAGGGCAAAGAGGGGCGGACAAGGGCAATGAGGGGCGGACATGGGCAAAGATGGGCGGACAAGGGCAAAGAGGGTCGGACAAGGGCAAAGAGGTATGGACAAGGGCAAAGAGGGGCAGAAAAGGGCAAAGAGGGGCTGACAAGGTCTGAGAATACAGGACAAGGGCAAAGAGGGGCGGACAAGTGCTGAGAATACGGGACAAGGGCAAAGAGGGGCGGACAAGGGATGAGAATACGGGACAAGGGCAAAGAGGGGCGGACAAGGGGTAAGAGGGGTGGACAAGGGCAAGGAGGGGCAGAAAAGGGCAAAGAGGGGTGGAAAAGGGCTGAGAATACGGGACAAGGGCAAAGAGGGGCGGACAAGGGAAAAGAGGGGCGGAAAATAGCAAAGGGGGCGGACAACTGCTAAGAGGGGCTGACAAGGGTAAAGAGGGGCTGACATGGGCTGATAATGGGGGACACGGGCTGAGAATACTGGACACGGGCTGAGAATACGGGACAAGGGCAAAGAGGGGCGGACAAGGGCAAAGAGGGGCGGACAAGGGCAAAGAGGGGCGGACAAGGGCTGAGAATACGGGACAAGGGCAAAGAGGGGCGGACAAGGGCAAAGAGGGGCGGACAAGGGAAAAGAGGGGCGGACAATGGCTGAGAATACGGGAGAAGCGTAAAGAGTGGCGGACAAGGGCAAAGAGGGGCGGACAAGGGCAAAGAAGGGCGGACAAGGGCAAAGAGTGGCGGACAAGGACAAAGAGGGGCGAACAAGGGCAAAGAGGGGCGGACAAGTGTTGAGAATACGGGACAAGTGCAAAGAGGGGCGGACAAGGGCAAAAAGGGGCGGACAAGGGCAAAGAGGGGCCGGACAAGTTCAAAGAGGGGCGGCCAAGTGCTGAGAATACGGGACAAGTGCAAAGAGGTGCGGACAAGGGCAAAGAGGGGCGGACAAGGGCAAAGAGGGGCGGACAAGGGCAAAGAGGGGCGGACAAGGGCTGAGAATATGGGACAAGGGCAAAGAGGGGCGGACAAGGGCAAAGAGGGGCGGACATGGGCAAGGATGGGCGGACAAGGGCAAAGAGGTGAGGACAAGGGCAAAGAGGGGCAGACAAGGGCAAAGAGGGGCTGACAAGGGCTGAGAATACAGGACAAGGGGAAAGAGGGGCGGACAAGTGCTGAGAATACGGGACAAGGGCAAAGAGGGGCGGACAAGGGCTGAGAATACGGGACAAGGGCAAAGAGGGGCGGACAAGGGCAAAGAGGGGCGGACAAGGGCAAAGAGGGGCGGACAAGGGCACAGAGGGGCGGACAAGGGCACAGAGGGTCGAACAAGGGCAATGAGGGGCGGACAGGAGCACAGAGGGGCGGACAAGGGCAAAGAGGGTCGGAAAAGGGCTGAAAATTAGGGACAAGTGCAAAGAGGGGCGGACAAGGGCAAAGAGGGGCGGACAAGGGCAAAGAGGGGCGGACAAGGGCAAAGAGGGGCGGACAAGGGCAAAGAGGGGCGGACAAGGGCAAAGAGGGTCGGAGAAGGGCTGAAAATTCGGGACAAGGGCAAAGAGGGGCGGACAAGGGCAAAGAGGGGCGGACAATTGCAAAGAGGGGTTGACAAGGGCAAAGAGGGGCGGGCAAGGGCTGAGAATACGGGACAAGGGCAAAGAGGGGCGGACAAGGGCTGAGAATACGGGACAAGTGCAAAGAGGGTCGGACAAGGGCAAAGAGGTGCGGACAAGGGCAAAGAGGGGCGGACAAGGGCTGAGAATAAGTTACAAGGGCAAAGAGGGGCGGACAAGTTCAAAGAGGGGTGGACAAGGGCAAAGAGGGGCGGACAAGGGCAAAGAGGGGCGGACAAGGGAAAAGAGGGGCGGACAAGGGCAAAGAGAGGCGGACAAGTTTTGAGAATCCAGGACAAGTGCAAAGAGATGCGGACAAGGGCAAAGAGGGGCGGACAAGGGCAAAGAGGGGCGGACAAGGGCAAAGAGGGGCGTAAATTAGAAAGAGGGGCGGACAAGGGCAAAGAGGGGCGGACAAGGGCTGAGAATACGGGACAAGGGCAAAGACGGCCGGACAAGGGCAAAGAGGGGCGGACAAGGGCAAAGAGGGCCGGACATGGTCAAAGAGGGCTGGACAAGGGCTGAGAATACGGGACAAGGGCTGAGAATACGGGACAAGGGCAAAGAGGGGCGGACAAAGGCTGAGAATACGGGACAAATGCAAAGAGGGGCAGACAAGGGCAAAGAGGGGCGGACAAGGGCAAAGAGGGGCGCACAAGGGCACAGAGGGGCGGACAAGGGCACAGAGCGTCGAACAAGGGCAATGAGGGGCGGACAGGGGCACAGAAGGGCGGACAAGGGCAAAGAGGGTCGGACAAGTGCAAAGAGGGTCGGACAAGGCCTGAAAATTAGGGACAAGGGCAAAGAGGGGCGGACAAGGGCAAAGAGGGGCGGACAAGGGCAAAGAGGGGCGGACAAGGGCAAAGAGGGGCGGACAAGGGCAAAGAGGGGCGGACAAGGGCAAAGAGGGGCGGACAAGGGCTGAGAATACAGGACAAGGGCAAAGAGGGGCGGACAAGTGCTGAGAATACGGGAAAAGGGCAAAGAGGGGCGGAAATGGGCTGAGAATACGGGACAAGGGCTGAGAATACGGGACAAGGGCAAAGTGGGGCGGACATGGGCTGAAAATACGGGACAAGGTCAAAGAGCGGCGGACAAAGGCAAAGAGGGGCGGACAAGGGCAAAGAGGGGCGGACAAGGGCAAAGAGGTGCGGACAAGGGCAAAGAGGGTCGGACAAGGGCTGAGAATACGGGACAAGGGCAAAGAGGGGCGGACAAGGGCGGAGAATACGGGACAAGGGCAAAGAGGGGCGGACATGGGCAAAAAGGGGCAGACAAGGGCAAAGAGGGGCGGACAAGGGCTGAGAATAAGGTACAAGTGCAAAGAGGGGTGGACAAGGTCAAAGAGGGGTGGACAAGGGCAAAGAGGGGCGGACAAGGGCAAAGAGGGGCGGACAAGGGCAAAGAGGGGCGGACAAGGGCAAAGAGGGGTGGACAAGGGCAAAGAGGGGCGGACAAGGGCTGAGAATACGTGACAAGGGCAAAGAGGGGCGGGCAAGTGCTGACAATACGGGAAAAGGGCAAAGAGGTGCGGACATGGGCTGAGAATACGGGACAAGGGCTGAGAATACGGGACAAGGGCAAAGTGGGGCGGACATAGGCTGAAAATACGGGACAAGGGCAAAGAGGTGCGGACAAGGGCAAAGAGGGGCGGACAAGGGCAAAGAGGGGCGGACAAGGGCTGAGAATACGGGACAAGGGCAAAGACGGGCGGACAAGTGCTGAGAATACGGGACAAGGACAAAGAGGTGCGGACAAGGGCTGAGAATACGGGACAAGTTCAAAGAGGGGCGGACATGGGCTGAGAATACGGGACAAGGGCAAAGAGGGGAGGACAAGGGCTGAGAATTCGAGAGAAGGGCAAAGAGGGTCGGACAAGGGCTGAGAATACGGGACATGGGCAAAGAGGGGCGGACTAGGGCTGAGAATACGGGACAAGGGCAAAGAGGGGCGGACAAGAGCAAAGAGGGGCGGACAAGGGCAAAGAGGGGCGGACAAGGGCAAAGAGGGGCGGACAAGGGCAAAGAGGTGCGGACAAGTGCAAAGAGGGGCGGACAAGGGCAAAGAGGGGCGGACAAGGGCAAAGAGGGGCGGACAAGGGCAAAGAGGGGCGGAGAAGCGCAAAGAGGGGCGGACAAGGAAAAAGAAGGGCGGACAAGGGCTGAGAATACGGGACAAGGGCAAAGAGGGGCGGACAAGGGCAAAGAGGGGCAGACAATGGCAAAGAGGGGCGGACAAGTGCAAAGAGGGGCGGACAAGGGCAAAGAGGGGCGGACAAGGGCTGAGAATACGGGACAAGGGCAAAGAGGGGCGGACAATGGCAAAGAGGGGCGGACAAGGGCAAAGAGGGGTGGACAAGGGCAAAGAGGGGCGGACAAGGGCACAGAGGGGCGGACAAGGGCATAGAGGGTCGAACAAGGGCAATGAGGGGCGGACAGGAGCACAGAGGGGCGGACAAGGGCAAAGAGGGTCAGAAAAGGGCTGAAAATTAGGGACAAGTGCAAAGAGGGGCGGACAAGGGCAAAGAGGGGCGGACAAGGGCAAAGAGGTGCGGACAAGGGCAAAAGAGGGTCAGAGAAGGGCAAAGAGTGTCGGACAAGGGCTGAAAATTTGGGACAAGGGCAAAGAGGGGTGGACAAGGGTAAAGAGGGGCGGACAAGGGCAAAGAGGGGCGGACAAGGGCAAAGAGGGGCGGACAAGGGCAAAGAGGGGCGGACAAGGGCTGAGAATACGGGACAAGGGCAAAAAGGGGCGGACAAGGGCTGAAAATTTGGGACAAGGGCAAAGAGGGGTGGACAAGGGCAAAGAGGGGTGGACAAGGGTAAAGAGGGGCGGACAAGGGCAAAGAGGGGCGGACAAGGGCAAAGAGGGGCGGACAAGTGCTGAGAATACGGGACAAGGGCAAAGAGGGGCGGACAAGGGCGGAGAATACGGGACAAGGGCAAAGAGGGGCGGACATGGGCAAAGAGGGGCGGAGAAGTGCAAAGAGGGGCGGACAAGGGCTGAGAATAAGGTACAAGTGCAAAGAGGGGCAGACAAGATCAAAGAGGGGTGGACAAGGGCAAAGAGGGGCAGACAAGGGCAAAGAGGAGTGGACAAGGGCAAAGAGGGTCGGACAAGGGCAAAGAGGCTCGGACAAGGGCTGAAAATTAGGGACAAGAGCAAAGAGGGGCGGACAAGGGCAAAGAGGGGCGGACAAGGGCAAAGAGGGGCGGACAAGGGCAAAGAGGGGCGGACAAGGGCAAAGAGGGGCGAACATGGGCAAAGAGGGGCAGACAGGTGCAAAGAGGGGCGGACAAGGGCAAAGAGGTGCGGACAAGGGCTGAGAATATGGGACAAGGGCAAAGAGGGGCGGACAAGTGCTGAGAATACGGGAAAAGGGCAAAGAGGGGCGGAAATGGTCTGAGAGTACGGGACAAGGGCTGAGAATACGGGACAAGGGCAAAGTGGGGCGGACATGGGCTGAAAATACGGGACAAGGGCAAAGAGCGGCGGACAACGGCAAAGAGGGGCGGACAAGGGCAAAGAGGGGCGGACAAGGGCAAAGAGGGTCGGACAAGGGCAAAGAGGGGCGGACTAGGGCTGAGAATACGGGACAAGGGCAAAGAGGGGCGGACAAGAGCAAAGAGGGGTGGACAAGGGCAAAGAGGGGCGGACAAGGGCAAAGAGGGGCGGACAAGGGCAAGAGGGGCGGACAAGTGCAAAGAGGGGCGGACAAGGGCAAAGAGGGGCGGACAAGGGTAAAGAGGGGCGGACAAGGGCAAAGAGGGGCGGACAAGGGCAAAGAGGGGCGGACAAGGGCAAAGAGGGGCGGAGAAGAGCAAAGAGGGGCGGACAAGGGCTGAGAATACGGGACAAGGGCAAAGAGGGGCGGACAAGGGCGGAGAATACGGGACAAGGGCAAAGAGGGGCGGACATGGGCAAAAAGGGGCAGACAAGGGCAAAGAGGGGCGGACAAGGGCTGAGAATAAGTTACAAGTGCAAAGAGGGGTGGACAAGGTCAAAGAGGGGTGGACAAGGGCAAAGAGGGGCGGACAAGGGCAAAGAGGGGCGGACAAGGGCAAAGAGGGGCGGACAAGGGCAAAGAGGGGCGGACAAGGGCAAAGAGGGGTGGACAAGGGCAAAGAGGGGCGGACAAGGGCTGAGAATACGTGACAAGGGCAAAGAGGGGCGGGCAAGTGCTGAGAATACGGGAAAAGGGCAAAGAGGTGCGGACATGGGCTGAGAATACGGGACAAGGGCTGAGAATACGGGACAAGGGCAAAGTGGGGCGGACATGGGCTGAAAATACGGGACAAGGGCAAAGAGGGGCGGACAAGGGCAAAGAGGGGTGGACAAGGGCAAAGAGGGGCGGACAAGGGCTGAGAATACGGGACAAGGGCAAAGACGGGCGGACAATTGCTGAGAATACGGGACAAGGACAAAGAGGTGCGGACAAGGGCTGAGAATACGGGACAAGTGCAAAGAGGGGCGGACATGGGCTGAGAATACGGGACAAGGGCAAAGAGGGGAGGACAAGGGCTGAGAATTCGGGAGAAGGGCAAAGAGGGTCGGACAAGGGCTGAGAATACGGGACATGGGCAAAGAGGGGCGGACTAGGGCTGAGAATACGGGACAAGGGCAAAGAGGGGCGGACAAGAGCAAAGAGGGGCGGACAAGGGCAAAGAGGGGCGGACAAGGGCAAAGAGGGGCGGACAAGGGCAAAGAGGGGCGGACAAGGGCAAAGAGGTGCGGACAAGTGCAAAGAGGGGCGGACAAGGGCAAAGAGGGGCGGACAAGAGCAAAGAGGGGCGGACAAGGGCAAAGAGGGGCGGAGAAGCGCAAAGAGGGGCGGACAAGGAAAAAGAAGGGCGGACAAGGGCTGAGAATACGGGACAAGGGCAAAGAGGGGCGGACAATGGCAAAGAGGGGCGGACAAGGGCAAAGAGGGGTGGACAAGGGCAAAGAGGGGCGGACAAGGGCAAAGAAGGGCGGACAAGGGCTGAGAATACGGGACAAGGGCAAAGCGGGGCGGACAAGGGCAAAGAGGGTCGGACAAGGGCAAGGAGGTGCGGACAAGGGCAAAGAGGTGCGGACAAGGGCAAAGAGGTGCGGACAAGGGCAAAGAGGGGCGGACAAGGGCAAAGAGGGGCGGACAAGGGCTGAGAATACGGGACAAGGGCAAAGAGGGGCGGACAAGGGCGGAGAATACGGGACAAGGGCAAAGAGGGGCGGACATGGGCAAAGAGGGGCGGACAAGTGCAAAGCGGGGCGGACAAGGGCTGAGAATACGGGACAAGTGCAAAGAGGGGCGGACAAAGTCAAAGAGGGGTGGACAGGGGCAAAGAGGGGCGGACAAGGGCAAAGAGGGGCGGACAAGGGCAAAGAGGGGCGGACAAGGGCTGAGAATACGGGACAAGGGCAAAGTGGGGCGGACAAGGGCTGAGAATACGGGAAAAGGGCAAAGAGGTGCGGACATGGGCTGAGAATACGGGACAAGGGCTGAGAATACAGGACAAGGGCAAAGTGGGGCGGACATTTGCTTAAAATACGGGACAAGGGCAAAGAGGGTCGGACAATAGCAAAGAGGGGCGGACAAGTGCAAAGAGGGGCGGACAAGGGAAAGGAGGGGCGGATAAGGTCTGAGAATTCGGGACAAGTGAAAAGAGGGGAGGACAAGGGCTGAGAATACGGGATAAGAGCAAAGAGGGGCGGACAAGGGAAAAGAGGGGCGGACAAGGGCAAAGAGATGAGGACAAGGGCAAAGAGGGGCGGACTAGGGTGGAGAATATGGGACAAGGGCAAAGAGGGGCGGACAAGGGCAAAGAGTGTCGGACAAGGGCAAAGAGGGGCGGACAATTTCTGAGAATAAGGGACAAGGTCACAGAGGGGCGGACAAGGGCACAGAGGGGAGGACAAGGGCACAGAGGGGCGGACAAGGGCACAGAGGGTCGGACAAGGGCTGAGAATACGGGACAAGGGCACAGAGGGGCGGACAAGGGCAAAGAGGGGCGGACAAGGGCAAAGAGGGGCGGACAAGGGCTGAGAATACGGGACAAGGGCAAAGACGGGCGGACAAGTGCTGAGAATACGGGACAAGGGCAAAGAGGTGCGGACAAGGGCTGAGAATACGGGACAAGTGCAAAAAGGGGCGGACATGGGATGAGAATACGGGACAAGGGCAAAGAGGTGCGGACAAGGGCTGAGAATTCGGGACAAGGGCAAAGAGGGTCGGACAAGGGCTGAGAATACGGGACAAGGGCAAAGAGGGGCGGACTAGGGCTGAGAATACGGGACAAGGGCAAAGAGGGGCGGACAAGAGCAAAGAGGGGTGGACAAGGGCAAAGAGGGGCGGACAAGGGCAAAGAGGGGCGGACAAGGGCTGAGAATACAGGACACGGGCTGAGAATACGGGACACGGGCAAAGAGGGTCGAACAAGGGCACAGAGGGGCAGACAACGGCAAAGAGGGGCAGACAAGGGCAAAGAGGGGCAGACAAGGGCAAAGAGGGGCGGACAAGGGCAAAGAGGGGCGGACAAGGGCAAAGAGGGGCGGACAAGTGCGGAGAATACGGGACAAGGGCAAAGAGGGGCGGACAAGGTCTCAGAATGCGGAACAAGGGCAAAGAGGGGCGCACAAGGGCAAAGAGGAGCGGACAAGGGCAAAGAGGAGCGGACAAGGGCAAAGAGGGGCGGACAAGGGCAAAGAGGGTCGGACAAGGGCAAAGAGGGGCGGACAATTTCTGAGAATAAGGGACAAGGGCAAAGAGGGGCGGACAAGGGCACAGAGGGGCGGAAAAGGGCACAGAGGGGCGCACAAGGGCACAGAGGGGCGGACAAGGGCTGAGAATACGGGACAAGGGCACAGAATGGCGGACAAGGGCAAAGATGTTCGGACAAGTGCAAAGAGGGGCAGACAAGGGCTGAGAATACGGGACAAGGGCAAAGAGGGGCGGACAAGGGCAAAGAGGGGCGGACAAGTGCAAAGAGGGGCGAACAAGGGCGAAGAATATGGGACAAGGGCAAAGAGGGGCGGACAAGGGCAAAGAGGGGCGGACAAGGGCAAAGAGGGGCGGACAAGGGCAAAGAGGGGCGGACAAGGGCAAAGAGGGGCGGACAAGGGCAAAGAGAGGCGGACAAGGGCAAAGAGGGACGGACAAGGGCTGAGAATACGGGACAAGGGCAAAGACGGGCGGACAAGTGCTGAGAATACGGGACAAGGGCAAAGAGGGGCGGACAAGTGCTGAGAATACGGGACAAGGGGAAAGAGGGGCGGACATGGGCTGAGAATACGGGACAAGGGCAAAGAGGGGCGGACAAGGGCTGAGAATACGGGACAAGGGCAAAGAGGAGCGGACAAGGGCAAAGAGGGGCGGACAAGGGCAAAGAGGGGCGGACTAGGGCAAAGAGGGGCGGACAAGGGCAAAGAGGGGCTGACAAGGGCAAAGTGGAGCAGACAAGGGCAAAGAGGGGCGGACAAGGGCAAAGAGGGTCGGACAAGGGCAAAGAGGGGCGGAAAAGGTCAAAGAGGGGCGGACAAGGAAAAAGAGGGGCGGAGACGGGCAAAGAGGGGCGGACAAGGGCAAAGAGGGGCGGACAAGGGCAAAGAGGGGCGGACAAGGCCAAAGACGGGCGGACAAGGGCAAAGACGGGCGGACAAGGGCAAAGAGGGGTGGACAAGAGCAAAGAGGGGCGGACAAGGGCAAAGAGGGGCGGACAAGGGCTGAGAATACGGGACAAGGGCAAAGAGGGGCGGACAAGGGCAAAGAGGGGCGGACAAGGGCAAAGAGGGGCGGACAAGGGCAAAGAGGGCCGGACAAGGGCTGAGAATACAGGACAAGGGCTAAGAGGGGCGGACATGTCTGAGAATACGTGACAAGGGCAAAGAGGGGCGGACAAGGGCACAGAGGGGCGGACAAGGGCACAGAGGGGTGGACAAGGGCAAAGAGGGGCGGACAAGGGCTGAGAATAAGGGACAAGGGCAGAGACGGGCGGACAAGAGCAGAGAGGGGCGGACAAGGGCAAAGAACGGCGGACAAGGGCAAAGAGGGGCGGACAAGGGCAAAGAGGGGCGGACAAGGGCAAAGAGGGGCGGACAAGGGCAAAGAGGGGCTGACAAGGGCAAAGAGGGGCAGACAAGGGCAAAGAGGGGCGGACAAGGGCAAAGAGGGGCGGACAATGGCAAAGAGGGGCGGAAAAGGTCAAAGAGGGGCGGACAAGGACAAAGAGGGACGGAGACGGGCAAAGAGGAGCGGACAAGGAAAAAGAGGGGCGGACAAGGAAAAAGAGGGGCGGTCAAGGGCTGAGAATACGGGACAAGTGCTGAGAATACGGGAGAAGGGCAAAGAGGGGCGGACAAGGGCTGAGAACACGGGACAAGGGCTGAGAATACGGGACAAGGGCAAAGAGGGGCGGGCAAAGGATGAGAATACGGGACAAAGGCAAAGAGGGGCAGACAAGGGCAAAGAGGGGCGGACAAGGGCACAGAGGGTCGAACAAGGGCAATGAGGGGCGGACAGGGGCACAGAAGGGCGGACAAGGGCAAAGAGGGTCGGACAAGGGCTGAAAATTAGGGACAAGAGCAAAGAGGGGCGGACAAGGGCAAAGAGGGGCGGACAAGGGCAAAGAGGGGCGGACAAGGGTAAAGAGGGGCGGACAAGGGCAAAGAGGGGCGAACATGGGCAAAGAGGGGCAGACAGGTGCAAAGAGGGGCGGACAAGGGCAAAGAGGGGCGGACAAGGGCTGAGAATATGGGACAAGGGCAAAGAGGGCCGGACAAGTGCTGAGAATACGGGAAAAGGGCAAAGAGGGGCGGAAATGGGCTGAGAATACGGGACAAGGGCTGAGAATACGGGACAAGGGCAAAGTGGGGCGGACATTTGCTTAAAATACGGGACAAGGGCAAAGAGGGTGGGACAATAGCAAAGAGGGGCGGACAAGTGCAAAGAGGGGCGGACAAGGGAAAGGAGGGGCGGATAAGGTCTGAGAATTCGGGACAAGGGAAAAGAGGGGAGGACAAGGGCTGAGAATACGGGATAAGAGCAAAGAGGGGCGGACAAGGGCAAAGAGGGGCGGACAAGGGCAAAGAGATGAGGACAAGGGCAAAGAGGGGCGGACTAGGGTGGAGAATAAGGGACAAGAGCAAAGAGGGGCGGACAAGGGCAAAGAGTGGCGGACAAGGGCAAAGAGGGGCGGACAATTTCTGAGAATAAGGGACAAGGTCACAGAGGGGCGGACAAGGGCAAAGAGGGGCGGACAAGGGCACAGAGGGGCGGACAAGGGCACAGAGGGTCGGACAACGGCTGAGAATACGGGACAAGGGCACAGAGGGGCGGACAAGGGCAAAGAGGGGCGGACAAGGGCAAAGAGGGGCGGACAAGGGCTGAGAATACGGGACAAGGGCAAAGACGGGCGGACAAGTGCTGAGAATACGGGACAAGGGCAAAGAGGTGCGGACAAGGGCTGAGAATACGGGACAAGTGCAAAGAGGGGCGGACATGGGATGAGAATACGGGACAAGGGCAAAGAGGTGCGGACAAGGGCTGAGAATTCGGGACAAGGGCAAAGAGGGTCGGACAAGGGCTGAGAATACGGGACAAGGGCAAAGAGGGGCGGACTAGGGCTGAGAATACAGGACACGGGATGAGAATAGGGGACATGGGCTGATAATAGGGGACACGGGCTGACAATATGGGACACGGGCTGAGAATACGGGACAAGGGCAAAGAGCGGCGGACAAGGGCAAAGAGGGGCGGACAAGGGCAAATAGGGGCGGACAAGGGCAAAGAGAGGCGGACAAGGGCAAAGAGGGGCGGACAAGGGCAAAGAGGGGCGGACAAGGGCAAAGAGTGGCGGACAAGGCCAAAGACGGGCGGACAAGGGCAAAGAGGGGTGGACAAGAGCAAAGAGGGGCGGACAAGGGCAAAGAGGGGCGGACAAGGGCTGAGAATACGGGACAAGGGCAAAGAGGGGCGGACAAGGGCAAAGAGGGGCGGACAAGGGCAAAGAGGGGCGGACAAGGGCAAAGAGGGCGGACAAGGGCTGAGAATACAGGACAAGGGCTAAGAGGGGCGGACATGTCTGAGAATACGTGACAAGGGCAAAGAGGGGCGGACAAGGGCACAGAGGGGGGGACAAGGGCACAGAGGGGCGGACAAGGGCAAAGAGGGGCGGACAAGGGCTGAGAATAAGGGACAAGGGCAGAGACGGGCGGACAAGAGCAGAGAGGGGCGGACAAGGGCAAAGAACGGCGGACAAGGGCAAAGAGGGTCGGACAAGGGCAAAGAGGGGCGGACAAGGGCAAAGAGGGGCGGACAAGGGCAAAGAGGGGCGGACAAGGGCAAAGAGGGGCGGACAATTGCTGAGAATAGTGGACAAGGGCAAAGAGGGGCAGACAAGGGCAAAGATGGGCGGACAAAGGGCAAAGAGGGGCGGACAAGGGCAAAGAGGGGCGGACAAGAGCAAAGAGGGGCGGACAAGTGCTGAGAATACGGGACAAGTGCAAAGAGGGACGGACAAGGACAAAGAGGAGCGGACAAGGGCAAAGAGGGGTGGACAAATGCTGAGAATACAGGACAAGGGCAAAGAGGAGCGAACAAGAGCAAAGAGGGGCAGACAAGGGCCAAGAGGGGCGGACAAGTGCAAAGAGGGGCGGACAAGTGCTGAGAATACGGGACAATTGCAAAGAGGGGCGGACAAGGGCAAAGAGGGGCGGACTATTGCTGATAGTAGGGGACAAGGGCAACGAGGGCCAGACAAGGTCAAAGTGGGGCGGAAAAGTGCAAAGAGAGGCGGACAAGGGGAGAGAGGGGCGGACAAGTGCTTAGAATACGGGACATGGCAGAGACGGGCGTACAATTGCAAAGAGGGGCGGACAAGGGCAAAGAGGGGCGGAGAAGGGCAAAGAGGGACGCACAAGGGCAAAGAGGGACGCACAAGGGCAAAGAGGGGCGCACAAGTGCAAAGAGGGGAGCACAAGGGCAAAGAGGGGCGCACAACAAAGAGGGGCAAACAAGGGCAAAGAGGGACGGACAAGGGCAAAGAGGGGCGGACAAGGGCAAAGAGGGCCGGACAAGGGCTGAGAATACGGGACAAGGGCTGAGAATACGGGACAAGGTCAAATTGGCGCGGACAAAGGCTGAGAATACGGGACAAAGGCAAAGAGGGGCAGAGAATTGCAAAGAGGGGCGGACAATGGTAATGAGGGCCGGACAAGGGCATAGAGGGGCGGACAAGGGCAAAGAGGGGCGGACAAGGGCAAAGAGGGGCGGACAAGGGCAAAGAGGGACGCACAAGGGCAAAGAGGGGAGCACAAGGGCAAAGAGGGGCGCACAAGGGCAAAGAGGGGCAGACAAGGGCAAAGAGGGGCGGACAAGGGCAAAGAGGGGCGGACAAGGGCAAAGAGGGGCGCACAAGTGCAAAGAGGGGCGGACAAATGCTGAGAATACAGGACAAGGGCAAAGAGGAGCGGACAAGGGCAAAGAGGGGCAGACAAGGGACAAGAGGGACGGACAAGTGCCAAGAGGGGCTGACAAGGGCAAAGAGGGGCGGACAAGGGCTGAGAATACGGGACACGGGCTGAGAATACGGGACACGGGCTGAGAATAGGGGACATGGGCTGATAATAGGGGACACGGGCTGAGAATATGAGACACGGGCTGAGAATACGGGACAAGGGCAAAGAGGGGCGGACAAGGGCAAAGAGGGGCGGACAAGGCCAAAGAGGGGCGGACAAGGCCAAAGAGAGGCGGACAAGGGCAAAGAGGGGCGGACAAGGGCAAAGAGGGGCGGACAAGGCCAAAGACGGGTGGACAAGGGCAAAGAGGCGTGGACAAGGGCAAAGAGGGGCGGACAAGGGCAAAGAGGGGCGGACAAGGGCTGAGAATACGGGACAAGGGCAAAGAGGGGCGGACAAGGGCAAAGAGGGCCGGACAAGGGCAAAGAGGGCCGGACAAGGGCAAAGAGGGGCGGACAAGGGCTGAGAATACAGGACAAGGGCAAAGAGGGGCGGACATGTCTGAGAATACGGGACAAGGGGAAAGAGGAGCGGACATAGGCTGAGAATACGGGACAAGGGCTGAGAATACGTGACAAGGGCAAAGAGGGGCGGACAAGGGCACAGAGGGGCGGACAAGGGCAAAGAGGGTCGGACAAGGGCTGAGAATAAGGGACAAGGGCAGAGACGGGCGGACAAGAGCAGAGAGGGCGGACAAGGGCAAAGAGGGGCGGACAAGGGCAAAGAGGGGCGGACAAGGGCAAAGAGGGGCGGACAAGGGCAAAGAGGGGCGGACAAGGGCAAAGAGGGGCGGACAATTGCTGAGAATATTGGACAAGGGCAAAGAGGGGCAGACAAGGGCAAAGAGGGGCGGACAAGGGCAAAGAGGGGCGGACAAGGGCAAAGAGGGGCGGACAAGGGCAAAGAGGTGCGGACAAGAGCAAAGAGGGGCGGACAAGTGCTGAGAAAACGGGACAAGTGCAAAGAGGGGCGGACAAGGACAAAGAGGAGCGGACAAGGGCAAAGAGGGGCAGACAAATGCTGAGAATACAGGACAAGGGCAAAGAGGGGCGGACAAGGGCAAAGAGGTGCGGAGAAGGGCAAAGAGGGACGCACAAGGGCTGAGAATAAGGGACAAGATCACAAAGGGTAGGACAAGGGCAAAGAGGGGCGGACAAGGGCAAAGAGGGGAGAACAAGGGCAAAGAGTGCCGGACATGGGCAAAGAGGGCAGGACAAGGGCAAAGAGGGGCGGACAAGTGTTGAGAATACGGGACAAGTGCAAAGAGGGGCGGACAAGGGCAAAGAGGGGCGGACAATTGCAATGAGGGGCGGACAAGGGCAAAGAGGGGAGGACAAGGGCAAAGAGGGGCGGACAAGGGCAAAGAGGGGCGGACAAGGGCAAAGAGGGGCGGACAAGGGCAAAGAGGGGCGACAGGACGGACAAGGGCTGAGAATACGGGACACGGACAAGAGGGCGGACAAGGCAAGAGGGGCGGACAAGGGCAAAGATGGGCGTACAAGGGCAAAGAGGGGCGGACAAGGGCTGAAAATTCTGGACAAGTGCAAAGAGGGGTGGACAAGGGCAAAGAGGGGCGGACAAGGGCAAAGAGGGGCGGACAAGGGCAAAGAGGGGCGGACAAGGGCTGAAAATTCGGGACAAGGGCAAAGAGGGGTGGACAAGGGCAAAGAGGGCCGGACGAGGGCAAAGAGGGCCGGACAAGGGCTGAGAATACGGGACAAGTGCTGAGAATACGGGACAAAAGCAAAGAGGGGCGGACAAAGGCTGAGAATACGGGACAAGTGCTGAGAATACGGGACAAAGGCAAAGAGGGGCAGACAAGAGCAAAGAGGGGCGGACAAGGGCAAAGAGGGGCAGACAAGGGATCAGAGGGGCGAAGAAGGGCAATGAGGGGCGGACAAGGGCTGAGAATACGGGACAAGGGCACAGAGGGGCAGACAAGGGCACAGAGGGGCGGACAAGGGCAAAGAGGATCGGACAAGGGCAAAGAGGGGCGGACAAGGGCTGAAAATTCGGGACAAGGGCAAAGAGCGGTGGACAAGGGCAAAGAGGGGCGGACAAGGGCAAAGAGGTGAGGACAAGGGCAAAGAGGGGCGGACAAGGGCAAAGAGGGGCGGACAAGGGCAAAGAGGGGCGGAAAAGGGCAAAGAGGGGCGGACAAGTGCAAAGAGGTGAGGACAAGGGCAAAGAGGGGCGGACAAGGGCAAAGAGGGGCAAACAAGGGCAAAGAGGGGCGGACAAGGGCAAAGAGGGGCGGACAAGAGCAAAGAGGGGCGGACAAGAGCAAAGAGGGGAGGACAATTGCTGAGAATACGGGACAAGGGCGAAGAGGGGCGGACAAGGGTTGAGAATATGGGACAAGGGCAAAGAGGGGCGGACATGGGCAAAGAGGGGCGGACAAGGGCAAGGAGGGGCGGACAAGGGCAAGGAGGGGCGGACAAGGGCTGAGAATATGGGACAAGGGCAAAGAGGGGCGGACAAGTGCTGAGAATACGGGACAAGGGCAAAGAGGGGCGGACAAGGGCTGAGAATACGGGACAAGGGCTGAGAATACGGGACAAGGGCAAAGAGGGGCGGACAAGGGCAAAGAGGGGCGGACAAGGGCAAAGAGGGGCGGACAAGTGCAAAGAGGGGCGGACAAGGGCAAAGAAGAGCGGACAAGGGCAAAGAGGGGCGGACAAGGGCAAAGAGGGGCGGACAAGGGCATAGAGGGGCGGACAAGGGCTAAGAGAGGCGGACAAGGGCAAAGAGGGTCGGACAAGGGCAAAGAGGGGTGGACAAGGGCAAAGAGGGGCGGACAAGGGCAAAGAGGGATGCACAAGGGCAAAGAGGGGCGCACAAGGGCAAAGAGGGATGCACAAGGGCAAGGAGGGGCGCACAAGGGCAAAGAGGGGCAGAAAAGGGCAAAGAGGTCCGGACAAGGGCAAAGAGGGCCGGACAAGGGCAAAGAGGGCCGGATAAGGGCTGAGAATGGGCAGAAAAGGGCAAAGAGGTCCGGACAAGGGCAAAGAGGGGGGGACAAGGGCACAGAGGGGCGGACAAGGGCAAAGAGGGGCGGACAAGGGCTGAGAATAAGGGACAAGGGCAGAGACGGGCGGACAAGAGCAGAGAGGGGCGGACAAGGGCAAAGAACGGCGGACAAGGGCAAAGAGGGTCGGACAAGGGCAAAGAGGGGCGGACAAGGGCAAAGAGGGGCGGACAAGGGCAAAGAGGGGCGGACAATTGCTGAGAATAGTGGACAAGGGCAAAGAGGGGCAGACAAGGGCAAAGATGGGCGGACAAGGGCAAAGAGGGGCGGACAAGGGCAAAGAGGGGCGGACAAGAGCAAAGAGGGGCGGAGAAGTGCTGAGAATACGGGACAAGTGCAAAGAGGGACGGACAAGGACAAAGAGGAGCGGACAAGGGCAAAGAGGGGTGGACAAATGCTGAGAATACAGGACAAGGGCAAAGAGGAGCGAACAAGAGCAAAGAGGGGCAGACAAGGGCCAAGAGGGGCGGACAAGTGCAAAGAGGGGCGGACAAGTGCTGAGAATACGGGACAATTGCAAAGAGGGGCGGACAAGGGCAAAGAGGGGCGGACTATTGCTGATAGTAGGGGACAAGGGCAACGAGGGCCAGACAAGGTCAAAGTGGGGCGGAAAAGTGCAAAGAGAGGCGGACAAGGGGAGAGAGGGGCGGACAAGTGCTTAGAATACGGGACATGGCAGAGACGGGCGTACAATTGCAAAGAGGGACGCACAAGGGCAAAGAGGGACGCACAAGGGCAAAGAGGGGCGCACAAGTGCAAAGAGGGGAGCACAAGGGCAAAGAGGGGCGCACAAGTTCAAAGAGGGGCAAACAAGGGCAAAGAGGGACGGACAAGGGCAAAGAGGGGCGGACAAGGGCAAAGAGGGCCGGACAAGGGCTGAGAATACGGGACAAGGGCTGAGAATACGGGACAAGGTCAAATTGGCGCGGACAAAGGCTGAGAATACGGGACAAAGGCAAAGAGGGGCAGACAAGTGCAAAGAGGGGCGGACAATGGTAATGAGGGCCGGACAAGGGCATAGAGGGGCGGACAAGGGCAAAGAGGGGCGGACAAGGGCAAAGAGGGGCGGACAAGGGCAAAGAGGGGCGGACAAGGGCAAAGAGGGACGCACAAGGGCAAAGAGGGGAGCACAAGGGCAAAGAGGGGCGCACAAGGGCAAAGAGGGGCAGACAAGGGCAAAGAGGGGCGGACAAGGGCAAAGAGGGGCGGACAAGGGCAAAGAGGGGCGCACAAGTGCAAAGAGGGGCGGACAAATGCTGAGAATACAGGACAAGGGCAAAGAGGAGCGGACAAGGGCAAAGAGGGGCAGACAAGGGACAAGAGGGGCGGACAAGTGCCAAGAGGGGCTGACAAGGGCAAAGAGGGGCGGACAAGGGCTGAGAATACGAGACACGGGCTGAGAATACGGGACACGGGCTGAGAATAGGGGACATGGGCTGATAATAGGGGACACGGGCTGAGAATATGGGACACGGGCTGAGAATACGGGACAAGGGCAAAGAGGGGCGGACAAGGGCAAAGAGGGGCGGACAAGGGCAAAGAGGGGCGGACAAGGCCAAAGAGGGGCGGACAAGGCCAAAGAGAGGCGGACAAGGGCAAAGAGGGGCGGACAAGGGCAAAGAGGGGCGGACAAGGCCAAAGACGGGTGGACAAGGGCAAAGAGGCGTGGACAAGGGCAAAGAGGGGCGGACAAGGGCAAAGAGGGGCGGACAAGGGCTGAGAATACGGGACAAGGGCAAAGAGGGGCGGACAAGGGCAAAGAGGGCCGGACAAGGGCAAAGAGGGCCGGACAAGGGCAAAGAGGGGCGGACAAGGGCTGAGAATACAGGACAAGGGCAAAGAGGGGCGGACATGTCTGAGAATACGGGACAAGGGGAAAGAGGAGCGGACATAGGCTGAGAATACGGGACAAGGGCTGAGAATACGTGACAAGGGCAAAGAGGGGCGGACAAGGGCACAGAGGGGCGGACAAGGGCAAAGAGGGGCGGACAAGGGCTGAGAATAAGGGACAAGGGCAGAGACGGGCGGACAAGAGCAGAGAGGGCGGACAAGGGCAAAGAGGGGCGGACAAGGGCAAAGAGGGGCGGACAAGGGCAAAGATGGGCGGACAAGGGCAAAGAGGGGCGGACAATTGCTGAGAATATTGGACAAGGGCAAAGAGGGGCAGACAAGGGCAAAGAGGGGCGGACAAGGGCAAAGAGGGGCGGACAAGGGCAAAGAGGTGCGGACAAGAGCAAAGAGGGGCGGACAAGTGCTGAGAAAACGGGACAAGTGCAAAGAGGGGCGGACAAGGACAAAGAGGAGCGGACAAGGGCAAAGAGGGGCAGACAAATGCTGAGAATACAGGACAAGGGCAAAGAGGGGCGGACAAGGGCAAAGAGGTGCGGAGAAGGTCAAAGAGGGACGCACAAGGGCTGAGAATAAGGGACAAGATCACAAAGGGTAGGACAAGGGCAAAGAGGGGCGGACAAGGGCAAAGAGGGGAGAACAAGGGCAAAGAGTGCCGGACATGGGCAAAGAGGGCAGGACAAGGGCAAAGAGGGGCGGACAAGTGTTGAGAATACGGGACAAGTGCAAAGAGGGGCGGACAAGGGCAAAGAGGGGCGGACAATTGCAATGAGGGGCGGACAAGGGCAAAGAGGGGAGGACAAGGGCAAAGAGGGGCGGACAAGGGCAAAGAGGGGCGGACAAGGGCAAAGAGGGGCGGACAAGGGCAAAGAGGGGCGGACAAGGGCAAAGAGGGGCGGACAAGGGCTGAGAATACGGGACAAGGACAAAGAGGGGCGGACAAGGGCAAAGATGGGCGTACAAGGGCAAAGAGGGGCGGACAAGGGCTGAAAATTCTGGACAAGTGCAAAGAGGGGTGGACAAGGGCAAAGAGGGGCGGACAAGGGCAAAGAGGGGCGGACAAGGGCAAAGAGGGGCGGACAAGGGCTGAAAATTCGGGACAAGGGCAAAGAGGGGTGGACAAGGGCAAAGAGGGCCGGACGAGGGCAAAGAGGGCCGGACAAGGGCTGAGAATACGGGACAAGTGCTGAGAATACGGGACAAAAGCAAAGAGGGGCGGACAAAGGCTGAGAATACGGGACAAGTGCTGAGAATACGGGACAAAGGCAAAGAGGGGCAGACAAGAGCAAAGAGGGGCGGACAAGGGCAAAGAGGGGCAGACAAGGGATCAGAGGGGCGAAGAAGGGCAATGAGGGGCGGACAAGGGCTGAGAATACGGGACAAGGGCACAGAGGGCCAGACAAGGGCACAGAGGGGCGGACAAGGGCAAAGAGGATCGGACAAGGGCAAAGAGGGGCGGACAAGGGCTGAAAATTCGGGACAAGGGCAAAGAGGGGTGGACAAGGGCAAAGAGGGGCGGACAAGGGCAAAGAGGTGAGGACAAGGGCAAAGAGGGGCGGACAAGGGCAAAGAGGGGCGGACAAGGGCAAAGAGGGGCGGAAAAGGGCAAAGAGGGGCGGACAAGTGCAAAGAGGTGAGGACAAGGGCAAAGAGGGGCGGACAAGGGCAAAGAGGGGCGGACAAGGGCAAAGAGGGGCGGACAAGGGCAAAGAGGGGCGGACAAGAGCAAAGAGGGGAGGACAATTGCTGAGAAAACGGGACAAGGGCGAAGAGGGGCGGACAAGGGTTGAGAATATGGGACAAGGGCAAAGAGGGGCGGACATGGGCAAAGAGGGGCGGACAAGGGCAAGGAGGGGCGGACAAGGGCAAAGAGGGGCGGACAAGGGCTGAGAATATGGGACAAGGGCAAAGAGGGGCGGACAAGTGCTGAGAATACGGGACAAGGGCAAAGAGGGGCGGACAAGGGCTGAGAATACGGGACAAGGGCTGAGAATACGGGACAAGGGCAAAGAGGGGCGGACAAGGGCAAAGAGGGGCGGACAAGGGCAAAGAGGGGCGGACAAGTGCAAAGAGGGGCGGACAAGGGCAAAGAGGAGCGGACAAGGGCAAAGAGGGGCGGACAAGGGCATAGAGGGGCGGACAAGGGCTAAGAGAGGCGGACAAGGGCAAAGAGGGTCGGACAAGGGCAAAGAGGGGTGGACAAGGGCAAAGAGGGGCGGACAAGGGCAAAGAGGGATGCACAAGGGCAAAGAGGGGCGCACAAGGGCAAAGAGGGATGCACAAGGGCAAGGAGGGGCGCACAAGGGCAAAGAGGGGCAGAAAAGTGCAAAGAGGTCCGGACAAGGGCAAAGAGGGCCGGACAAGGGCAAAGAGGGCCGGATAAGGGCTGAGAATGGGCAGAAAAGGGCAAAGAGGTCCGGACAAGGGCAAAGAGGGCCGGACAAGGGCAAAGAGGGCCGGATAAGGGCTGAGAATACAGGACAAGGGCTGAGAATACGTGACAAGGGCAAAGAGAGGCAGACAAGGGCAAAGAGGGGCGGACAAGGGCAAAGAGGGGCGGACAAGGGCAAAGAGGGGCGGACAATTTCTGAGAATATGGGACAAGGGCACAGAGGGGCAGACAAGTGCAAAGAGGGGCGGACAAGGGCTGAGAATACGGGACAAGGGTAGAGACGGGCGGACAAGAGCAGAGAGGGGCGGACAAGGGCAAAGAGCGGCGGACAAGGGCAAAGAGGGGCAGACAAGGGACAAGAGGGGCGGACAAGGGCCATAGGGGCGGACAAGGGCCATAGGGGCTGACAAGGGTAAAGAGGGGCGGACAAGGGCTGAGAATACGGGACACGGGCTGAGAATACAGGACACGGGGTGAGAATAGGGGACATGGGCTGATAATAGGGGACACGGGCTGACAATATGGGACACGGGCTGAGAATACGGGACAAGGGCAAAGAGGGGCGGACAAGGGCAAAGAGGGGCGGACAAGGGGAAATAGGGGCGGACAAGGCCAAAGAGAGGCAGACAAGGGCAAAGAGGGGCGGACAAGGGCAAAGAGGGGGGGACAAGGGCAAAAAGGGGCGGACAAGGCCAAAGACGGGCGGACAAGGGCAAAGAGGGGTGGACAAGAGCAAAGAGGGGCGGACAAGGGCAAAGAGGGGCGGACAAGGGCAGAGAATACGGGACAAGGGTAAAGAGGGGCGGACAAGGGCAAAGAGGGGCGGACAAGGGCAAAGAGGGCCGGACAAGGGCAAAGAGGGCCGGACAAGGGCTGAGAATACAGGACAAGGGCTAAGAGGGGCGGACATGTCTGAGAATACGGGACAAGGGGAAAGAGGAGCGGACATAGGATGAGAATAAGGGACAAGGGCTGAGAATACGTGACAAGGGCAAAGAGGGGCGGACAAGGGCACAGAGGGGCGGACAAGGGCACAGAGGGGCGGACAAAGGCAAAGAGGGGCGGACAAGGGCTGAGAATAAGGGACAAGGGCAGAGACGGGCGGACAAGAGCAGAGAGGGGCGGACAAGGGCAAAGAATGGCGGACAAGGGCAAAGAGGGTCGGACAAGGGCAAAGAGGGGCGGACAAGGGCAAAGAGGGGCGGACAATTGCTGAGAATAGTGGACAAGGGCAAAGAGGGGCAGACAAGGGCAAAGAGGGGCGGACAAGGGCAAAGAGGGGCGGACAAGGGCAAAGAGGGGCGGACAAATGCTGAGAATACAGGACAAGGGCAAAGAGGAGCGAACAAGAGCAAAGAGGTTGGCAGACAAGGGCCAAGAGGGGCGGACAAGTGGTGAGAATACGGGACAAGTGCAAAGAGGGGCGGACAAGGACAAAGAGGGGCGGACTATTGCTGATAGTAGGGGACAAGGGCAAAGAGGGGCAGACAAGGTCAAAGTGGGGCGGAAAAGTGAAAAGAGAGGCGGACAAGGGGAGAGAGGGGCGGACAATTTCTGAGAATACGGGACAAGGGCACAGAGGGGCAGACAAGTGCAAAGAGGGGCGGACAAGGGCTGAGAATACGGGACAAGGGTAGAGACGGGCGGACAAGAGCAGAGAGGGGCAGAAAAGGGCAAAGAGCGGCGGACAAGGGCAAAGAGCGGCGCACAAGGGCAAAGAGGGGCAGACAAGGGACAAGAGGGGCGGACAAGGGCCATAGGGGCTGACAAGGGCAAAGAGGGGCGGACAAGGGCTGAGAATACGGGACACGGGCTGAGAATACAGGACACGGGCTGAGAATAGGGGACATGGGCTGATAATAGGGGACACGGGCTGACAATATGGGACACTGGCTGAGAATACGGGACAAGGGCAAAGAGGGGCGGACAAGGGCAAAGAGGGGCGGACAAGGGCAAAGAGGGGCGGACAAGGGCAAAGAGGGGCGGACAAGGGCAAAGAGGGGCGGACAAGGGCAAAGAGGGGCGGACAAGGGCAAAGAGGGGTGGACAAGAGCAAAGAGGGGCGGACAAGGGCAAAGAGAGGCGGACAAGGGCAAAGAGGGGCGGACAAGGGCAAAGAGGGGCGGACAAGGGCAAAGAGGGGCGGACAAGGGCAAAGAGAGGCGGACAAGGGCAAAGACGGGCGGACAAGGGCAAAGAGGGGTGGACAAGAGCAAAGAGGGGCGGACAAGGGCAAAGAGGGGCGGACAAGGGCTGAGAATACGGGACAAGGGCAAAGAGGGGCGGACAAGGGCAAAGAGGGGCGGACAAGGGCAAAGAGGGCCGGACAAGAGCAAAGAGGGCCGGACAAGGGCTGAGAATACAGGAGAAGGGCTAAGAGGGGCGGACATGTCTGAGAATACGGGACAAGGGGAAAGAGGAGCGGACATAGGCTGAGAATACGGGACAAGGGCTGAGAATACGTGACAAGGGCAAAGAGGGGCAGACAAGGGCACAGAGGGGCGGACAAGGGCACAGAGGGGCGGACAAGGGCAAAGAGGGGCGGACAAGGGCTGAGAATAAGGGACAAGGGCAGAGACGGGCGGACAAGAGCAGAGAGGGGCGGACAAGGGCAAAGAACTGCGGACAAGGGCAAAGAGGGTCGGACAAGGGCAAAGAGGGGCGGACAAGGGCAAAGAGGGGCGGACAAGGGCAAAGAGGGGCGGACAATTGCTGAGAATAGTGGACAAGGGCAAAGAGGGGCAGACAAGGGCAAAGAGGGGCGGACAAGGGCAAAGAGGGGCGGACAAGGGCAAAGAGGGGCGGACAAGGGCAAAGAGGGGCGGACAAGTGCTGAGAATACGGGACAAGTGCAAAGAGGGACGGACAAGGGCAATGAGGAGCGGACAAGGGCAAAGAGGGGCGGACAAATGCTGAGAATACAGGACAAGGGCAAAGAGGAGCGAACAAGAGCAAAGAGGGGCAGACAAGGGCCAAGAGGGGCGGACAAGTGGTGAGAATACGGGACAAGTGCAAAGAGGGGCGGACAAGGACAAAGAGGGGCGGACTATTGCTGATAGTAGGGGACAAGGGCAAAGAGGGGCAGACAAGGTCAAAGTGGGGCGGAAAAGTGAAAAGAGAGGCGGACAAGGGGAGAGAGGGGCGGACAATTTCTGAGAATACGGGACAAGGGCACAGAGGGGCAGACAAGTGCAAAGAGGGGCGGACAAGGGCTGAGAATACGGGACAAGGGTAGAGACGGGCGGACAAGAGCAGAGAGGGGCGGAAAAGGGCAAAGAGCGGCGGACAAGGGCAAAGAGCGGCGCACAAGGGCAAAGAGGGGCAGACAAGGGACAAGAGGGGCGGACAAGGGCCATAGGGGCTGACAAGGGCAAAGAGGGGCGGACAAGGGCTGAGAATACGGGACACGGGCTGAGAATACAGGACACGGGCTGAGAATAGGGGACATGGGCTGATAATAGGGGACACGGGCTGACAATATGGGACACGGGCTGAGAATACGGGACAAGGGCAAAGAGGGGCGGACAAGGGCAAAGAGGGGCGGACAAGGGCAAAGAGGGGCGGACAAGGGCAAAGAGGGGCGGACAAGGGCAAAGAGAGGCGGACAAGGGCAAAGAGGGGCGGACAAGGGCAAAGAGGGGCGGACAAGGGCAAAGACGGGCGGACAAGGGCAAAGAGGGGTGGACAAGAGCAAAGAGGGGCGGACAAGGGCAAAGA
Organism: Phaenicophaeus curvirostris; assembly: GCF_032191515.1. NCBI lineage: Eukaryota > Metazoa > Chordata > Aves > Cuculiformes > Cuculidae > Phaenicophaeus > Phaenicophaeus curvirostris. Next base: position 222,417 of record NW_027206810.1, on the reverse strand, counting down.
GGGGCGGACAAGGGCTGAGAATACGGGACAAGGGCAAAGAGGGGCGGACAAGGGCAAAGAGGGGCGGACAAGGGCAAAGAGGGCCGGACAAGGGCTGAGAATACAGGAGAAGGGCTAAGAGGGGCGGACATGTCTGAGAATACGGGACAAGGGGAAAGAGGAGCGGACATAGGCTGAGAATACGGGACAAGGGCTGAGAATACGTGACAAGGGCAAAGAGGGGCAGACAAGGGCACAGAGGGGCGGACAAGGGCACAGAGGGGCGGACAAGGGCAAAGAGGGGCGGACAAGGGCTGAGAATAAGGGACAAGGGCAGAGACGGGCGGACAAGAGCAGAGAGGGGCGGACAAGGGCAAAGAACTGCGGACAAGGGCAAAGAGGGTCGGACAAGGGCAAAGAGGGGCGGACAAGGGCAAAGAGGGGCGGACAAGGGCAAAGAGGGGCGGACAATTGCTGAGAATAGTGGACAAGGGCAAAGAGGGGCAGACAAGGGCAAAGAGGGGCGGACAAGGGCAAAGAGGGGCGGACAAGGGCAAAGAGGGGCGGACAAGGGCAAAGAGGGGCGGACAAGAGCAAAGAGGGGCGGACAAGTGCAGAGAATACGGGACAAGTGCAAAGAGGGACGGACAAGGACAAAGAGGAGCGGACAAGGGCAAAGAGGGGCGGACAAATGCTGAGAATACAGGACAAGGGCAAAGAGGAGCGAACAAGAGCAAAGAGGGGCAGACAAGGGCCAAGAGGGGCGGACAAGTGCAAAGAGGGGCGGACAAGTGCTGAGAATACGGGACAAGTGCAAAGAGGGGCGGACAAGGGCAAAGAGGGGCGGACTATTGCTGATAGTAGGGGACAAGGGCAAAGAGGGGCAGACAAGGTCAAAGTGGGGCGGAAAAGTGCAAAGAGAGGCGGACAAGGGGAGAGAGGGGCGGACAAGTGCTTAGAATACGGGACATGGCAAAGACGGGCGTACAATTGCAAAGAGGGGCGGACAAGGGCAAAGAGGGGCAAACAAGGGCTGAAAATTCGGGACAAGGGCAAAGAGGGGTGGACAAGGGCAAAGAGGGGCAGACAAGGGCAAAGAGGGGCGGACAAGGGCAAAGAGGGGCGGACAAGGGCTGAGAATACGGGACACGGGCTGAGAATACGGGACAAGTGCTGAGAATAGGGGACATGGGCTGATAATAGGGGACAAGGGCTGAGAATACGGGACACGGGCTGAGAATATGGGACATGGGCTGAGAATACGGGACAAGGGCAAAGAGGGGCGGACATGGCCAAAGACGGACGGACAAGGGCAAAGAGGGGCGGTCAAGGGCAAAGAGGGGCGGACAAGGGCAAAGAGGGGCGGACAAGGGCTGAGAATACAGGACAAGGGCAAAGAGGGGTGGACAAGGGCAAAGAGGGGCGGACAAGGGCAAAGAGGGGCGGACAAGAGCAAAGAGGGGTGGACAAGGGCAAAGAGGGGTGGACAAGGGCAAAGAGGGCCGGACAAGGGCTGAGAATACAGGACAAGGGAAAGGAGGGGCGGACAAGGTCTGAGAATACGGGACAAGGGGAAAGAGGAGCGGACATAGGCTGAGAATACGTGACAAGGGCTGAGAATACGTGACAAGGGCAAAAAGAGGCGGACAAGGGCAAAGAGGGGCGGACAAGGGCAAAGAGGGGCGGACAAGGGCAAAGAGGGGCGGACAAGGGCAAAGAGGGGCGGACAAGTGCAAAGAGGGGCGGACAAGTTCTGAGAATACGGGACAAGGGCACAGAGGGGCAGACAAGTGCAAAGAGGGGCGGACAAGGGCTGAGAATACGGGACAAGGGTAGAGACGGGCGGACAAGAGCAGAGAGGGGCGGACAAGGGTAAAGAGCGGCGGACAAGGGCAAAGAGGGGCAGACAAGGGACAAGAGGGGCGGACAAGGGCCATAGGGGCTGACAAGGGCAAAGAGGGGCGGACAAGGGCTGAGAATACGGGACACGGGCTGAGAATACAGGACACGGGCTGAGAATAGGGGACATGGGCTGATAATGGGGGACACAGGCTGACAATATGGGACACGGGCTGAGAATACGGGACAAGGGCAAAGAGGGGCGGACAAGGGCAAAGAGGGGCGGACAAGGGCAAATAGGGGCGGAGAAGGGCAAAGAGAGGCGGACAAGTGCAAAGAGGGGCGGACAAGGGCAAAGAGGGGCGGACAAGGCCAAAGACGGGCGGACAAGGGCAAAGAGGGGTGGACAAGAGCAAAGAGGGGCGGACAAGGGCAAAGAGGGGCGGACAAGGGCTGAGAATACGTGACAAGGGCAAAGAGGGGCGGACAAGGGCAAAGAGGGCCGGACAAGGGCAAAGAGGGCCGGACAAGGGCTGAGAATACAGGACAAGGGCTAAGAGGGGCGGACATGTCTGAGAATACGGGACAAGGGGAAAGAGGAGCGGACATAGGCTGAGAATACGGGACAAGGGCTGAGAATACGTGACAAGGGCAAAGAGGGGCGGACAAGGGCACAGAGGGGCGGACAAGGGCACAGAGGGGCGGACAAGGGCAAAGAGGGGCGGACAAGGGCTGAGAATAAGGGACAAGGGCAGAGACGGGCGGACAAGAGCAGAGAGGGGCGGACAAGGGCAAAGAACGGCGGACAAGGGCAAAGAGGGTCGGACAAGGGCAAAGAGGGGCGGACAAGGGCAAAGAGGGGCGGACAAGGGCAAAGAGGAGCGGACAATTGCTGAGAATAGTGGACAAGGGCAAAGAGGGGCAGACAAGGGCAAAGAGGGGCGGACAAGGGCAAAGAGGGGCGGACAAGAGCAAAGAGGGGCGGACAAGAGCAAAGAGGGGCGGACAAGTGCTGAGAATACGGGACAAGTGCAAAGAGGGACGGACAAGGACAAAGAGGAGCGGACAAGGGCAAAGAGGGGCGGACAAATGCTGAGAATACAGGACAAGGGCAAAGAGGAGCGAACAAGAGCAAAGAGGGGCATACAAGGGCCAAGAGGGGCGGACAAGGGCAAAGAGGGGCGGACTATTGCTGATAGTAGGGGACAAGGGCAAAGAGGGGCAGACAAGGTCAAAGTGGGGCGGAAAAGTGCAAAGAGAGGCGGACAAGGGGAGAGAGGGGCGGACAAGTGCTTAGAATACGGGACATGGCAAAGACGGGCGTACAATTGCAAAGAGGGGCGGACAAGGGCAAAGAGGGGCGGACAAGGGCTGAAAATTCGGGACAAGGGCAAAGAGGGGCAGACAAGGGCAAAGAGGGGCGGACAAGGGCAAAGAGGAGCGGAGAAGGGCAAAGAGGGACGCACAAGGGCAAAGAGGGGCGCACAAGTGCAAAGAGGGGAGCACAAGGGCAAAGAGGGGCGCACAAGTTCAAAGAGGGGCAAACAAGGGCAAAGAGGGACGGACAAGGGCAAAGAGGGGCGGACAAGGGCAAAGAGGGCCGGACAAGTGCTGAGAATACGGGACAAGGGCTGAGAATACGGGACAAGGTCAAATTGGCGCGGACAAAGGCTGAGAATACGGGACAAAGGCAAAGAGGGGCAGACAAGGGCAAAGAGGGGCGGACAATGGTAATGAGGGCCAGACAAGGGCAAAGAGGGGCGGACAAGGGCAAAGAGGGGCGGACAAGGGCAAAGAGGGGCGGACATGTGCAAAGAGGGGCGGACAAGGGCAAAGAGGGGCGGACAAGGGCAAAGAGGGACGCACAAGGGCAAAGAGGGTAGCACAAGGGCAAAGAGGGTAGCACAAGGGCAAAGAGGGGCGCACAAGGGCAAAGAGGGGCAGAGAAGGGCAAAGAGGGGCGGACAAATGCTGAGAATACAGGACAAGGGCAAAGAGGAGCGGACAAGGGCAAAGAGGGGCAGACAAGGGACAAGAGGGGCGGACAAGGGCCAAGAGGGGCTGACAAGGGCAAAGAGGGGCGGACAAGGGCTGAGAATACGGGACACGGGCTGAGAATACGGGACAAGGGCAAAGAGGGGCGGACAAGGGCAAAGAGGGGCGGACAAGGGCAAAGAGGGGCGGACAAGGGCAAAGAGGGGCGGACAAGGGCAAAGAGAGGCGGACAAGGGCAAAGAGGGGCGGACAAGGGCAAAGAGGGGCGGACAAGGCCAAAGACGGGTGGACAAGGGCAAAGAGGGGCGGACAAGGGCAAAGAGGGGCGGACAAGGGCAAAGAGGGGCGGACAAGGGCTGAGAATACGGGACAAGGGCAAAGAGGGGCGGACAAGGGCAAAGAGGGCCGGACAAGGGCAAAGAGGGGCGGACATGTCTGAGAATACGGGACAAGGGGAAAGAGGAGCGGACATAGGCTGAGAATACGGGACAAGGGCTGAGAATACGTGACAAGGGCAAAGAGGGGCGGACAAGGGCACAGAGGGGCGGACAAGGGCAAAGAGGGGCGGACAAGGGCTGAGAATAAGGGACAAGGGCAGAGACGGGCGGACAAGAGCAGAGAGGGCGGACAAGGGCAAAGAACGGCGGACAAGGGCAAAGAGGGTCGGACAAGGGCAACGAGGGGCGGACAATTGCTGAGAATAGTGGACAAGGGCAAAGAGGGGCAGACAAGGGCAAAGAGGGGCGGACAAGGGCAAAGAGGGGCGGACAAGGGCAAAGAGGGGCGGACAAGAGCAAAGAGGGGCGGACAAGTGCTGAGAAAACGGGACAAGTGCAAAGAGGGGCGGACAAGGACAAAGAGGAGCGGACAAGGGCAAAGAGGGGCGGACAAATGCTGAAGAATACAGGACAAGGGCAAAGAGGGGCGGACAAGGGCAAAGAGGTGCGGACAAGGGCAAAGAGGGGAGAACAAGGGCAAAGAGTGCCGGACATGGGCAAAGAGGGCAGGACAAGGGCAAAGAGGGGCGGACAAGGGCAAAGAGGGGAGAACAAGGGCAAAGAGTGCCGGACATGGGCAAAGAGGGCAGGACAAGGGCAAAGAGGGGCGGACAACTGTTGAGAATACGGGACAAGTGCAAAGAGGAGCGGACAATTGCAATGAGGGGCGGACAAGGGCAAAGAGGGGAGGACAAGGGCAAAGAGGGGCGAACAAAGGCAAAGAGGGGCGGACCAGAGCAAAGAGGGGCGGACACGGGCTGAGAAAACGGGACAAAGAAAAAGAGGGGCGGACAAGGGCAAAGAGGGGCGGACAAGGGCAAAGAGGGGCGGACAAGGGCAAAGAGGGGCGGACAAGGGCTGAAAATTCTGGACAAGTGCAAAGAGGGGTGGACAAGGGCAAAGAGGGGCGGACAAGGGCAAAGAGGGGCGGACAAGGGCAAAGAGGGGCGGACAAGAGCAAAGAGGGGTGGACAAGAGCAAAGAGGGGCGGACAAGAGCAAAGAGGGGAGGACAATTGCTGAGAATACGGAACAAGGGCGAAGAGGGGCGGACAAGGGTTGAGAATATGGGACAAGGGCAAAGAGGGGCGGACATGGGCAAAGAGGGGCGGACAAGGGCAAGGAGGGGCGGAGAAGGGCAAAGAGGGGCGGACAAGGGCTGAGAATATGGGACAAGTGCAAAGAGGGGCGGACAAGTGCTGAGAATACGGGACAGGGGCAAAGAGGGGCGGACAAGGGCTGAGAATACGGGACAAGGGCTGAGAATATGGGACAAGGGCAAAGAGGGGCGGACAAGGCCAAAGAGGGGCGGACAAGGGCAAAGAGGGCCGGACAAGGGCAAAGAGGGCCGGACAAGGGCAAAGAGGGACGGAGAAGGGCAAAGAGGGGCGGACAAGTGCTGAGAATACGGGACAAGGGCAAAGAGGGGCGGACAAGGTCTGAGAATACGGGACAAGGGCAAAGAGGGGCGGACAAGGTCTGAGAATACAGGACAAGGGCAAAGAGGGGCGGACAAGGTCTGAGAATACGGGACAAGGGCAAAGAAGGGCGGACATGGGCTGAGAATACGGGACAAGGGCTGAGAATACGGGACAAGGGCAAAGAGGGGTGGACAAGGGCAAAGAGGGGCGGACAAGGGCAAAGAGGGGCGGACAATTGCTGAGAATAGGGGACAAGGGCAAAGAGGGGCGGACAAGGGCAAAGAGGGGCGGACAAGGGCAAAGAGGGGCGGACAAGAGCAAAGAGGGGCGGACAAGGGCTGAGAATACGGGACAAGGGCAAAGAGGGGCGGACAAGTGTTGAGAATATGGGACAAGGGCAAAGAGGGGCGGACATGGGCAAAGAGGGGTGGACAAGGGCAAAGAGGGGTGGACAAGGGCAAAGAGGGGCGGACAAGGGCTGAGAATATGGGACAAGGGCAAAGAGGGGCGGACAAGGGCTGAGAATACGGGACAAGGGCTGAGAATACGGGACAAGGGCAAAGAGGGGCGGACAAGGGCAAAGAGGGGCGGACTATTGGTGATAGTAGGGGACAAGGGCAAAGAGGGGCAGACAAGGGCAAAGAGGGGCGGACAAGTGCAAAGAGAGGCGGACAAGGGAAAAGAGGGGCGGACAAGTGCTGAGAATACGGGACATGGCAAAGACGGGCGTACAAGTGCAAAGAGGGGCGGACAAGGGTAAAGAGGGGCGGACAAGGGCTGAAAATTCGGGACAAGGGATAAGAGGGGTGGACAAGGGCAAAGAGGGGCAGACAAGGGCAAAGAGGGGCGGACAAGTGCAAAGAGGGGCGGACAAGGGCAAAGAGGTGCGGAGAAGGGCAAAGAGGGACGCACAAGGGCAAAGAGGGGCGCACAAGGGCTGAGAATAAGAGACAAGATCACAGAGGGTAGGACAAGGACAAAGGGGGACGGACAAGGGCAAAGAGGGGAGAACAAGGGCAAAGAGTGCCGGATATGGGCAAAGAGGGCTGGACAAGGGCAAAGAGGGGCGGACAATTGCAATGAGGGGCGGACAAGAGCAAAGAGGGGCGGACAAGGGCAAAGAGGGGCGGACAAGGGCAAAGAGGGGCGGACAAGGGCAAAGAGGGGCGGACAAGGGCTGAGAATACGGGATAAGGGCAAAGAGGGGCGGACAAGGGCAAAGAGGGGCGGACAAGGGCAAAGAGGGGCGGACAAGGGCTGAAAATTCTGGACAAGGGCAAAGAGTGGTGGATAAGGGCAAAGAGTGGTGGATAAGGGCAAAGAGGGGCGGACAAGGACAAAGAGGGGCGGACAAGGGCAAAGAGGGCCGGACAAGGGCTGAGAATACGGGACAAGTGCTGAGAATACGGGACAATTGCTGAGAATACGGGACAAAGGCAAAGAGGGGCGGACAAAGGCTGAGAATACGGGACAAAGGCAAAGAGGGGCAGACAAGAGCAAAGAGGGGCGGACAAGGGCAAAGAGGGGCGGACAAGGGCACAGAGGGGCGAACAAGGGCAATGAGGGGCGGACAAGGGCTGAGAATACGGGACAAGGGCACAGAGGGGCAGACAAGGGCACAGAGGGGCGGACAAGGGCAAAGAGGGGCGGACAAGGGCAAAGAGGGTCGGACAAGGGCTGAAAATTCGGGACAAGGGCAAAGAGGGGCGGACAAGGGCAAAGAGGGGCGGACAAGGGCAAAGAGGGTCGGACAAGGGCAAAGAGGGGCGGACAAGGGCAAAGAGGGGCGCACAAGGGCAAAGAAGGGCGCACAATTGCAAAGAGGGGCGGACAATTGCTGAGAATACGGGACAAGGGCAAAGAGGGGCGGACAAGGGCAAAGAGGGGTGGACAAGGGCTGAGAATATGGGACAAGGGCAAAGAGGGGCGGACAAGCGCTGAGAATACGGGACAAGGGCAAAGAGGGTCGGACAAGGGCTGAGAATACGGGACAAGGGCTGAGAATAAGTGACAAGGGCAAAGAGGATCGGACAAGGGCAAAGAGGGTCGGACAAGGGCTGAAAATTCGGGACAAGGGCAAAGAGGGTTGGACAATGGCAAAGAGGGGTGGACAAGGGCAAAGAGGGGCGGAAAAGGGCAAAGAGGGGCGGACAAGGGCAAATAGGGGCAGACAAGGGCAAACAGGGGTGGACAAGGGCTGAGAATACAGGACAAGGGCTGAGAATACGGGACAAGGACTGAGAATACGGGACAAGGGCAAAGAGGGCGGACAAGTGTTGAGAATATTGGACAAGGGCAAAGAGGGGCGGACATGGGCAAAGAGGGGCGGACAAGGGCAAAGAGGGGCGGACAAGGGCTGAGAATACGGGACAAGGGCAAAGAGTGGCGGACATGGGCAAAGAGGGGCAGACAAGGGCAAAGAGGTGCGGACAAGTGCAAAGAGGGGAGAACAAGGGCAAAGAGGGGCGGACAAGGGCAAAGAGGGGCGGACAAGGGGAAAGAGGGGCGGAAAAGGGCTGAGAATACGGGACAAGGACAAAGAGGGGCGGACAAGGGGGGAGAATACGGGAAAAGGACAAAGAGGGGCGGACATGGGCTGAGAATACAGGACAAGGGCTGAGAATACGGGACAAGGACTGAGAATACGGGACAAGGGCAAAGAGGGCGGACAAGGGCAAAGAGTGGCGGACAAGGGCAAAGAGGGGCGGACAAGGGCAAAAAGGGGCGGAGAAGGGCTGAGAATACGGAACAAGGGAAAAGAGGGGCGGACAAAGGCTGAGAATTCGGGACAAAGGCAAAGAGGGGCAGACAAGGGCAAAGAGGGGCGGACAAGGGCACAGAGGGGCGGACAAGGGCACAGAGGGGCGAACAAGGGCAATGAGGGGCGGACAAGGGCACAGAGGGGTGGACAAGGGCACAGAGGGGCGGACAAGGGCAATGAGGGGCGGACAAGGGCAAAGAGGTGCGGACAAGGGCAAAGAGGGGCGGACAAGGGCAAAGAGGGTCGGACAAGGGCAAAGAGGGTGGGAAAAGGGCTGAAAATTAGGGACAAGGGCAAAGAGGGGCGGACAAGTGCAAAGAGGGGCGGACAAGGGCAAAGAGGGGCGGACAAGGGCAAAGAGGGGCGGACAAGGGCAAAGAGGGGCGGACAAGGGCAAAGAGGGGCGGACAAGGGCTGAGAATACGGGACAAGGGCAAAGACGGGCGTACATGGGCAAAGAGTGTCGGACAAGGGCAAAGAGGGGCGGACAAGTGCAAAGAGGGGAGGATAAGGGCAAAGAGGGGCGGACAAGGGCAAAGAGGGGCGGACAAGGGCTGAGAATACGGGACAAGGACAAAGAGGGGCGGACAAGGGCTGAGAATACGGGAAAAGGGCAAAGAGGGGCGGACATGGGCTGAGAATACGGGACAAGGGCTGAGAATACGGGACAAGGACTGAGAATACGGGACAAGAGCAAAGAGGGGCGGACAAGTGCAAAGAGGGGCGGACAAGGGCAACGCGGGGCGGACAAGGGCAAAGAGGGGCGGACAAGGGCAAAGAGGTGCGGACAAGGGCAAAGAGGGGCGGAGAAGGGCTGAGAATACGGGACAAGGGAAAAGAGGGGCGGACAAGAGCAAAGAGGGGCGGACAAGAGCCAAGAGGGGCAGACAGGGCAAAGAGGGGCAGACAAGGGCAAAGAGGGGCGGACAAGGGCAAAGAGGCGCGGACATGGGCAAAGAGGGGCGGACATGGGCAAATAGGGGCAGACAAGAGCAAAGAGGGGCGGACAAGGGCAAAGAGGGGCAGACAGGTCAAAGAGGGGCGAACATGGGCAAAGAGGGGCGGACAAGAGCAAAGAGAGCCGGACAAGGGCTGAGAATACGGGACAAGTGCTGAGAATATGGGACAAAGGCAAATAGGTGCAGACAAGAGCAAAGAGGGGCGGACAAGGGCAAAGAGGGGCGGACAAAGGCACAGAGGGGCGAACAAGTGCAATAAGGGGCGGACAAGGGCTGAGAATACGGGACAAGGGCACAGAGGGGCAGACAAGGTCACAGAGGGGCGGACAAGGGCAAAGAGATGCAGACAAGGGCAAAGAGGTGCGGACAAGGGCAAAGAGGGGCGGACAAGCGCAAAGAGGGGCGGACAAGGGCAAAGAGGGGCGGACAAGGGCAAAGAGGGGCGGACAAGGGCTGAGAATACGGGACAAGGGAAAAGAGGGGCGGACAAGGGTTGAGAATATGGGACAAGGGCAAAGAGGGGCGGACATGGGCAAAGAGGGGCGGACAAGGGCAAAGAGTGGCGGACAAGGGCTGAGAATATGGGACAAGGGCAAAGAGGGGCGGACAAGTGCTGAGAATACGGGACAAGGGCAAAGAGGTGCGGAAAAGGGCTGAGAATACGGGACAAGGGCTGAGAATACGGGACAAGGGCAAAGAGGGGCGGACAAGGGCAAAGAGGGGCGGACAAGGGCAAAGAGGGGCGGACAATGGCACAGAGGGGCGTACAAGGGCAAAGAGGGGCGGACAAGGGCAAAGAGGGGCGGACAAGGGCAAAGAGGGGCGGAGAAGGGCAAAGAGGGGCGGAAAAGGGCAAAAAGGGGCGGACAATTGCTGAGATTATGGGACAAGGGCAAAGAGGGGCGGACAAGGCCAAAGACGGGTGGACAAGTGCAAAGAGGTTCGGACAAGTTCTGAGAATACGGGACAAGGGCAAAGAGGGGCGGACAAGGGCAAAGAGGGGCTGACAACGGCAAAGAGGGGCGGACAACGGCAAAGAGGGGCGGACAGGGGCTGACAATACGGGACAAGGGCAAAGAGGGGCGGACAAGTGCAAAGAGGGGCGGACAAGGGCAAAGAGGTGCGGACAAGGGCAAGGAGGGGCGGACAAGGGCAAAGAGGTGCGGACAACGGCAAAGAGGGGCGGACAAGGGCAAAGAGGCGCGGACAAGGGCTGAGAATACGGGACAAGGGCAAAGAGGGGCGGACAAGGGCTGAGAATACGGGACAAGGGCAAAGAGGGGCGGGCAAGGGCTGAGAATACGGGACAAGGGCTAAGAGGAGCGGACAAGGTCAAAGAGGGGCGGAAAAGTGCTGACAATACGGGACAAGGGCAAAGAGGGGCAGACAAGGGCAAAGAGGGGCGGACAAGGGCAAAGAGGGGCGGACAAGGGCAAAGAGGGGCGGACAAGGGCAAAGAGGGGCGGACAAGGGCAAAGAGGGGCAGACAAGGGCAAAGAGGGGTGGACAACGGCAAAGAGGGGCGGACAACGGCAAAGAGGGGCGGACAATGGCAAAGAGGGGCGGACAGGGGCTGAGAATACGGGACAAGGGCAAAGAGGGGCGGACAAGGGCAAAGAGGGGCGGACAAGGGCAAAGAGGTGCAGACAAGGGCAAAGAGGTGCGGACAACGGCAAAGAGGGGTGGACAAGGGCAAAGAGGGGCGGACAAGGGCAAAGAGTGGCGAACAAGGGCTGACAATATGGGACAAGGGCAAAGAAGTGCGGACAAGGGCAAAGCGGGGCGGACAAGGGCAAAGATGGGCGGATAAGGGCAAAGCGGGGCGGACATGGGCAAAGTGGGGCGGACAAGGGCAAAGAGGGGCGGACAAGGGCAAAGAGGGGCGGACAAGGGCAAAGAGGGGTGGACAAGGGCTGAGAATACGGGACAAGGGCAAAGAGGGGCGGACAAGGGCTGAGAATATGGGACAATGGCAAAGAGGGGCGGGCAAGTGGTGAGAATACGGGACAAGGGCTAAGAGGAGCGGACAAGGTCAAAGAGGGGCGGAAAAGTGCTGACAAACGGGACAAGGGCAAAGAGGGGCAGACAAGGGCAAAGAGGGGCGGACAAGGGCAAAGAGGGGTGCACAAGGGCAAAGAGGGGTGTACAAGGGCTGAGAATAAGGTACAAGGGCAAAGAGGGGCAGACAAGGGCTGAGAATACGGGACAAGGGCAAAGAGGGGCGGGCAAGGGCTGAGAATACGGGACAAGGGCTAAGAGGAGCGGACAAGGTCAAAGAGGGGCGGAAAATTGCTGACAATACGGGACAAGGGCAAAGAGGGGCAGACAAGTGCAAAGAGGGGCGGACAAGGGCAAAGAGGGGCGGACAAGGGCAAAGAGGGCCGGACAAGGGCAAAGAGGGCCGGACAAGGGCTGACAATACGGGACAAGGGCTGAGAATACGGGACAAGGGCAAAGAGGGGCGGAGAAAGGCTGAGAATACGGGACAAAGGCATAGAGGGGCAGACAAGGGCAAAGAGGGGCTGACAAGGGCAAAGAGGGGCGGACAAGGGCACAGAGGGGCGGACAAGGGCTCAGAGCGGCGGACAAGTGCACAGAGGGGCGAATAAGGGCAATGAGGGGTGGACAAGGGCAAAGAGGGGCGGACAAGAGCAAAGAGGGGCGGACAAGGAAAAAGAGGGACGGACAAGTGCATAGAGGGGCGGACAAGGGCACAGAGGGGCAAACAAGGGCAATGAGGGGCGGACAAGGGCTGAGAATACGGGACAATTGCAAAGAGGGGCGGGCAAGGGGTGAGAATACGGGACAAGGGCTAAGAGGAGCGGACAAGGTCAAAGAGGGGCGGAAAAGTGCTGACAATACGGGACAAGGGCAAAGAGGGGCAGACAAGGGAAAAGAGGGGCGGACAAAGGCAAAGAGGGGCGCACAAGGGCAAAGAGGGGTGGACAAGGGCTGAGAATAAGGTACAAGGGCAAAGAGGGGCAGACAAGGGCTGAGAATACGGGACAAGGGCAAAGAGGGGCGGGCAAGGGCTGAGAATACGGGACAAGGGCTAAGAGGAGCGGACAAGGTCAAAGAGGGGCGGAAAATTGCTGACAATACTGGACAAGGGCAAAGAGGGAGGGACAATTGCAAAAAAGGGCGGAAAAGGGCAAAAATGGGCAGACAAGGGCAAAGAGGGGCGGACAAGAGTAAAGAGGGGCAGAGAAGTGCGGAGAATACAGGACAAGGGCAAAGAGGGGCGGACAAGGGCAAAGAGGCGCGGACAAGGGCAAAGAGGGGCGGACAAGGGCAAAGAGGGGCGGACAAGGGCAAAGAGGGGCGGACAAGGGCAAAGAGGGCCGGACAAGGGCAAAGAGGGCCTGACAAGGGCTGAGAATACGGGACAAGGGCTGAGAATACGGGACAAAGGCAAAGACGGGCGGACAAAGGCTAAGAATAAGGGACAAAGGCAAAGAGGGGCAGACAAGAGCAAAGAGGGGCGGACAACCGCAAAGACGGGCGGACAAGGGCTGAGAATATGGGACAAGGGCACATAGGGGCGGACAAGGGGAATGAGGGGCGGACAAGTGCTGAGAATACAGGACAAGTGCAAAGAGGGGCGGACAAGGGCAAAGAGGGGCGGAAAAGTGCAAAGAGGGGCGGACAAGTGCAAAGACGGGCGGACAAGTGCTGAGAATACGGGACAAGGGCAAAGAGGGGCGGACAAGGGCAAAGAGGGGCGGACAAGGGCAAAGAGGGGCGGACAAGGGCAAAGACGGGTGGACAACGGCAAAGAGGGGCGGACAACGGCAAAGAGGGGCGGACAGGGGCTGAGAATACGGGACAAGGGCAAAGAGGGGCGGACAAGTGCAAAGAGGGGCGGACAAGGGCAAAGAGGGGCAGACAAGACCAAAGAGGGGCGGACAATGGCAAAGAGGGGCGGACAATGGCAAAGAGGGGCGGACAACGGCAAAGAGGGCCGGACAGGGGCTGAGAATACGGGACAAGGGCAAAGAGGGGCGGACAAGGGCAAAGAGGGGCGGACAAGGGTAAAGAGGGGCGGACAAGGGCAAAGAGGTGCAGACAAGGGCAAAGAGGGGCGGACAAGGGCAAAGAGGGGCGGACAAGGGCAAAGAGGGATGGACAAGGGCAAAGAGGGGCGGACAAGGGCAAAGAGGGGCGGACAAGAGCTTAGAATACGGGACAAGGGCAAAGAGGGGCGGACAAGGGCTTAGAATACGGGACAAGGGCAAAGAGGGGCAGACAAGGGCATAGATGGGCGGACAAGGGCAAAGAGTTGCGATCAAGGGCTGACAATATGGGACAATGGCAAAGAGGGCCGGACAAGTGCAAAGCGGAGCGGACAATGGCAAAGCGGGGCGGACAAGGGCAAAGCGGTGCGGACAAGGGCAAAGAGGGGCGGACAAGGGCAAAGAGGGGCGGACAAGGGCAAAGAGGGGCGGACAAGGGCTGAGAATACGGGACAAGGGCAAAGATGGGCGGATAAGGGCTGAGAATACGGGACAAGGGCAAAGAGGGGCGGGAAAGTGCTGAGAATACCGGACAAGGGCTAAGAGGAGCGGACAAGGTCAAAGAGGGGCGTAAAAGGGCTGACAATACGGGACAAGGGCAAAGAGGGGCAGACAAGGGCAAAGAGGGGCGGACAAGGGTAAAGAGGGGCGGACAAGTGCAAAGAGGGGCGGACAAGTGCAAAGAGGGGCGGACAAGGGCAAAGAGGGCCGGACAAGGGCAAAGAGGGCCGGACAAGGGCAAAGAGGGCCGGACAAGGGCTGAGAATACGGGACAAGTGCTGAGAATACGGGACAAGGGCAAAGAGGGGCGGACAAAGGCTGAGAATACGGGACAAGTGCAAAGAGGGGCGGACAAGGGCAAAGAGGGGCGGCCAAGTGCTGAGAATACGGGACAAGTGCAAAGAGGGGCGGACAAGGGCAAAGAGGGGCGGACAAGGGCAAAGAGGGGCGGACAAGGGCAAAGAGGGGCGGACAAGTGCTGAGAATATGGGACAAGGTGAAAGAGGTGCGGACAAGGGCAAAGAGGGGCGGACATGGGCAAAGATGGGCGGATAAGGGCAAAGAGGGGCGGACAAGGGCAAAGAGGTGAGGACAAGGGCAAAGAGGGGCAGACAAGGGCAAAGAGGGGCTGACAAGGGCTGAGAATACGGGACAAGGGCAAAGAGGGGCGGACAAGGGCTGAGAATACGGGACAAGGGCAAAGAGGGGCGGACAAGGGCAAAGAGGGGCGGAGAAGGGCAAAGAGGGGCGGACAAGGACAAAAAGGGGCGGACAAGGACAAAAAGGGGTGGACAAGTACAAAAAGGGGCGGACAAGGGCAAAGAGGGGCGGACAAGGGCAAAGAGGGGCAGAGAAGGGCAAAGAGGGGCGGACAAGTCCAAAGAGGGTCGGACAAGGACAAAAAGGGGCGGACAAGGGCAAAGAGGGGCGGACAAGGGCAAAGAGGGGTGGACAAGGGCAAAGAGGGGCGAACAAGTTCTGAGAATACGGGACAAGAGCACAGAGGGCCAGACTAGGGCACAGAGGGGCGGACAAGGGCACAGAGGGGCGGACAAGGGCAAAGAGGGGCGGACAAGGGCTGAGAATACGGGACAAGTGCAGAGACGGGCGGACAAGAGCAGAGAGGGGCGGACAAGAGCAAAGAGGGGCGGACAAGGGCAAAGAGGGGCGGACAAGGGCAAAGAGGGGCGGACTAGAGCGGAGGATATGGGACAAGGCAAAGAGGGGCGGACAAGGGACAGAGGGGGCGGACAAGGGCAAAGAGGGTCGGACAAGTTCTTAGAATACAGGACAAGGGCAAAGAGGGGCGGACAAGGGCAAAGAGGGGCGGACAAGTGCTGAGAATACGGGACAAGTGCAAAGAGGGGCGGACAAGGGCAAAGAGGGGCGGACAAGGGCAAAGAGGGGCGGACAAGGGCGAAGAGGGGCGGACAAGGGCAAAGAGGGGCGCACAAGGGCTGAGAATACGGGACAAGAGCAAAGAGGGGCGGACAAGGGCTGAGAAAATGGGACAAGGGCAAAGAGGGGCGGACATGGGCAAAGAGGGGTGGACAAGGGCAAAGAGGGGCGGACAAGTGCAAAGAGAAGAGGACAAGGGCAAAGAGGGGCTGACAAGGGTAAAGAGGGGCTGACAAGGGCAAAGAGGGGCTGACAAGGGCTGAGAATACGGGACAAGGGCAAAGAGGGGCGGACAAGGGCAAAGAGGGGCGGACAAGGGCAAAGAGGGGCGGACAAGGCCAAAGAGGGGCGGACAAGGACAAAAAGGAGCGGACAAGGGAAAAGAGGGGCGGACAAGGGCAAAGAGGGGCGGACAAGGGCAAAGAGGGGCGGACAAGGGCAAAGAGGGGCGGACAAGTTCTGAGAATAAGGGACAAGAGAACATAGGAGCAGACAAGGGCACAGAGGGGCGGACAAGGGCACAGAGGCGTGGACAAGGGCAAAGAGGGTTGGACAAGGGCTGAGAATACGGGACAAGGGCAGAGACGGGCGGACAAGAGCAGAGAAGGGCGGACAAGGGCAAACAGGGGCGGACAAGGGCAAAGAGGGGCGGACAAGGGCACAGAGGGGCGGACAAGAGCAGAGTGGGGCGGACAAGGGCAAAGAGGGGCGGACAAAGGCAAAGAGGGGCGGACAAGGGCAAAGAGGGGCGGACAAGGGCAAAGAGGGGTGGACAAGGGCAAAGAGGGGCGAACAAGGGCAAAGAGGGGCGGACAAGAGCAGAGAGGGGCGGACAAGGGCAAAGAGGGGCGGACAAGAGCGGAGGATATGGGACAAGTCAAAGAGGGGCGGACAAGGGCAAAGAGGCCGGACAAGGGCAAAGAGGGGCGGACAAGTTCTGAGAATACAGGACAAGGGCAAAGAGGGGCGGACAAGGGCAAAGAGGGGCGGACAAGGGCAAAGAGGGGTGGACAAGGGCAAAGAGGGGCTAACAAGTTCTGAGAATACGGGACAAGAGCACAGAGGGCCAGACAAGGGCACAGAAGGGCGGACAAGGGCACAGAGGGGCGGACAAGGGCAAAGAGGGGCGGACAAGGGCTGAGAATACGGGACAAGGGCAGAGACGGGCGGACAAGGGCAGAGAGGGGCGGACAAGGGCAAAGAGGGGCGGACAAGGGCAAAGAGGGGCGGACAAGGGCAAAGAGGGGCGGACAAGGGCAAAGAGGGGCGGACTAGAGCGGAGGATATGGGACAAGGCAAAGAGGGGCGGACAAGGGCAAAGGGGGCGGACAAGGGCAAAGAGGGTCGGACAAGTTCTTAGAATACAGGACAAGAGCAAAGAGGGGCGGACAAGGGCAAAGAGGGGCGGACAAGTGCTGAGAATACGGGACAAGTGCAAAGAGGGGCGGACAAGGGCAAAGAGGGGCAGCCAAGTGCTGAGAATACGGTACAAGTGCAAAGAGGGGCGGACAAGGGCAAAGACGGGCGGACAAGGGCAAAGAGGGGCGGACAAGGTCAAAGAGGGGCGGACAAGGGCAAAGAGGGGCGCACAAGGGCTGAGAATACGGGACAAGAGCAAAGAGGGGCGGACAAGTGCTGAGAAAATGGGACAAGGGCAAAGAGGGGCGGACATGGGCAAAGAGGGGTGGACAAGGGCAAAGAGGGGCGGACAAGTGCAAAGAGAAGAGGACAAGGGCAAAGAGGGGCTGACAAGGGTAAAGAGGGGCTGACAAGGGCAAAGAGGGGCTGACAAGGGCTGAGAATACGGGACAAGGGCAAAGAGGTGCGGAAAAGTGCTGAGAATACTGGACAAGGGCAAAGAGGGGCGGACAAGGGCTGAGAATACGGGACAAGGGCAAAGAGGGGCGGACGAGGGCAAAGAGGGGCGGACAAGGGCAAAGAGGGGCGGACAAGGGCAAAGAGGGGCGGACAAGGCCAAAGAGGGGCGGACAAGGACAAAAAGGGGCGGACAAGGGCAAAGAGGGGCGGACAAGGGCAAAGAGGGGCATACAAGGGCAAAGACGGGAGGAGAAGGGCAAAGAGGGGCGGACAAGGGCAAAGAGGGGCGGACAAGTTCTGAGAATAAAGGACAAGAGCACAGAGGAGCAGACAAGGGCACAGAGGGGCGGACAAGGGCACCGGGGGTTGGACAAGGGCAAAGAGGGTTGGACAAGGGCTGAGAATACGGGACAAGGGCAGAGACGGGCGGACAAGAGCAGAGAAGGGCGGACAAGGGCAAACAGGGGCGGACAAGGGCACAGAGGGGCGGACAAGAGAAGAGAGGGGCGGACAAGGGCAAAGAGGGGCGGACAAGAGCGGAGGATATGGGACAAGTCAAAAAGGGGCGGACAAGTGCAAAGAGGCCGGACAACGGCAAAGAGGGGCGGACAAGTTCTGAGAATACAGGACAAGGGCAAAGAGGGGCGGACAAGGGCAAAGAGGGGCGGACAAGTGCTGAGAATACAGGACAAGTGCAAAGAGGGGCAGACAAGGGCAAAGAGGGGAGGAGAAGGGCAAAGAGGGGCGGACAAGGGCAAAGAGGGGCGGACAAGGGCAAAGAGGGGTGGACAAGGGCAAAGAGGGGCGAACAAGTTCTGAGAATACGGGACAAGAGCACAGAGGGCCAGACAAGGGCACAGAGGGGCGGACAAGGGCACAGAGGGGCGGACAAGGGCACAGAGGGGCGGACAAGGGCAAAGAGGGGCGGACAAGGGCAAAGAGGGGCGGACAAGGGCTGAGAATACGGGACAAGGGCAGAGACGGGCGGACAAGAGCAGAGAGGGGCGGACAAGGGCAAAGAGGGGCGGACAAGGGCAAAGGGGGGCGGACAAGGGCAAAGAGGGGCGGACTAGAGCGGAGGATATGGGACAAGGCAAAGAGGGGCGGACAAGGGCAAAGGGGGCGGACAAGGGCAAAGAGGGTCGGACAAGTTCTTAGAATACAGGACAAGGGCAAAGAGGGGCGGACAAGGGCAAAGAGGTGCGGACAAGTGCTGAGAATACGGGACATGTGCAAAGAGGGGCGGACAAGGGCAAAGAGGGGCAGCCAAGTGCTGAGAATACGGTACAAGTGCAAAGAGGGGCGGACAAGGGCAAAGACGGGCGGACAAGGTCAAAGAGGGGCGGACAAGGGCAAAGAGGGGCGGACAAGGGCAAAGAGGGGCGCACAAGGTCTGTGAATACGGGACAAGAGCAAAGAGGGGCGGACAAGGGCTGAGAATATGGGACAAGTGCAAAGAGGGGCGGACATGGGCAAAGAGGGGTGGACAAGGGCAAAGAGGGGCGGACAAGTGCAAAGAGAAGAGGACAAGGGCAAAGAGGGCCTGACAAGGGTAAAGAGGGGCTGACAAGAGCAAAGAGGGGCTGACAAGGGATGAGAATACGGGACAAGGGCAAAGAGGTGCGGAAAAGTGCTGAGAATACGGGACAAGGGCAAAGAGGGGCGGACAAGGGCTGAGAATACGGGACAAGGGCAAAGAGGGGCGGACAAGGGCAAAGAGGGGCGGACAAGGGCAAAGAGGGGCGGACAAGGGCAAAGAGGGGCGGACAAGTCCAAAGAGGGGCGGACAAGGGCAAAAAGGGGCGGACAAGGGCAAAGAGGGGCGGACAAGGGCAAAGAGGGGCATACAAGTGCAAAGACGGGAGGAGAAGGGCAAAGAGGGGCGGACAAGAGCAGAGAGGGGCGGACAAGGGCAAAGAGGGGCGGACAAGAGCGGAGGATATGGGACAAGTCAAAGAGGGGCGGACAAGGGCAAAGAGGCCGGACAAGGGCAAAGAGGGGCGGACAACTTCTGAGAATACAGGACAAGGGCAAAGAGGGGCGGACAAGGGCAAAGAGGGGCGGACAAGTGCTGAGAATACAGGACAAGTGCAAAGAGGGGCAGACAAGGGCAAAGAGGGGAGGAGAAGGGCAAAGAGGGGCGGACAAGGGCAAAGAGGGGTGGACAAGGGCAAAGAGGGGCGGACAAGGGCTGAGAATACGGGACAAGGGCAGAGACGGGCGGACAAGAGCAGAGAGGGGCGGACAAGGGCAAAGAGGGGCGGACAAGGGCAAAGAGGGGCGGACAAGGGCAAAGAGGGGCGGACTAGAGCGGAGGATATGGGACAAGGCAAAGAGGGGCGGACAAGGGCAAAGGGGGCGGACAAGGGCAAAGAGGGTCGGACAAGTTCTTAGAATACAGGACAAGGGCAAAGAGGGGCGGACAAGGGCAAAGAGGGGCGGACAAGTGCTGAGAATACGGGACAAGTGCAAAGAGGGGCGGACAAGGGCAAAGAGGGGCAGCCAAGTGCTGAGAATACGGTACAAGTGCAAAGAGGGGCGGACAAGGGCAAAGAGGGGCGGACAAGGGCAAAGAGGGGCGGAAAAGGGCAAAGAGGGGCGCACAAGGTCTGAGAATACGGGACAAGAGCAAAGAGGGGCGGACAAGGGCTGAGAATATGGGACAAGTGCAAAGAGGGGCGAACATGGGCAAAGAGGGGTGGACAAGGGCAAAGAGGGGCGGACAAGTGCAAAGAGAAGAGGACAAGGGCAAAGAGGGGCTGACAAGGGTAAAGAGGGGCTGACAAGGGCAAAGAGGGGCTGACAAGGGCTGAGAATACGGGACAAGGGCAAAGAGGTGCGGAAAAGTGCTGAGAATACGGGACAAGGGCAAAGAGGGGCGGACAAGGGCTGAGAATACGGGACAAGGGCAAAGAGGGGCGGACATGGGCAAAGAGGGGTGGACAAGGGCAAAGAGGGGCGGACAAGTGCAAAGAGAAGAGGACAAGGGCAAAGAGGGGCTGACAAGGGTAAAGAGGGGCTGACAAGGGCAAAGAGGGGCTGACAAGGGCAAAGAGGGGCTGACAAGGGCTGAGAATACGGGACAAGGGCAAAGAGGGGCGGACAAGGGCAAAGAGGGGCGGACAAGGGCAAAGAGGGGCGGACAAGGCCAAAGAGGGGCGGACAAGGACAAAAAGGAGCGGACAAGGGAAAAGAGGAGCGGACAAGGGCAAAGAGGGGCATACAAGGGCAAAGACGGGAGGAGAAGGGCAAAGAGGGGCGGACAAGGGCAAAGAGGGGCGGACAAGGGCAAAGAGGGGCGGACAAGTTCTGAGAATAAGGGACAAGAGAACAGAGGAGCAGACAAGGGCACAGAGGGGCGGACAAGGGCACAGAGGCGTGGACAAGGGCAAAGAGGGTTGGACAAGGGCTGAGAATACGGGACAAGGGCAGAGACGGGCGGACAAGAGCAGAGAAGGCTGGACAAGGGCAAACAGGGGCGGACAAGGGCAAAGAGGGGCGGACAAGGGCACAGAGGGGCGGACAAGAGCAGAGTGGGGCGGACAAGGGCAAAGAGGGGCGGACAAGGGCAAAGAGGGGCGGACAAGGGCAAAGAGGGGCGGACAAGGGCAAAGAGGGGTGGACAAGGGCAAAGAGGGGCGAACAAGGGCAAAGAGGGGCGGACAAGAGCAGACAGGGGCGGACAAGGGCAAAGAGGGGCGGACAAGAGCGGAGGATATGGGACAAGTCAAAGAGGGGCGGACAAGGGCAAAGAGGCCGGACAAGGGCAAAGAGGGGCGGACAAGTTCTGAGAATACAGGACAAGGGCAAAGAGGGGCGGACAAGGGCAAAGAGGGGCGGACAAGGGCAAAGAGGGGCGGACAAGGGCAAAGAGGGGTGGACAAGGGCAAAGAGGGGCTAACAAGTTCTGAGAATACTGGAAAAGAGCACAGAGGGCCAGACAAGGGCACAGAAGGGCGGACAAGGGCACAGAGGGGCGGACAAGGGCAAAGAGGGGCGGACAAGGGCTGAGAATACGGAACAAGGGCAGAGACGGGCGGACAAGGGCAGAGAGGGGCGGACAAGGGCAAAGAGGGGCGGACAAGGGCAAAGAGGGGCGGACAAGGGCAAAGAGGGGCGGACTAGAGCGGAGGATATGGGACAAGGCAAAGAGGGGCGGACAAGGGCAAAGGGGGCGGACAAGGGCAAAGAGGGTCGGACAAGTTCTTAGAATACAGGACAAGGGCAAAGAGGGGCGGACAAGGGCAAAGAGGGGCGGACAAGTGCTGAGAATACGGGACAAGTGCAAAGAGGGGCGGACAAGTGCAAAGAGGGGCAGCCAAGTGCTGAGAATACGGTCCAAGTGCAAAGAGGGGCGGACAAGGGCAAAGACGGGCGGACAAGGCAAAGAGGGGCGGACAAGGGCAAAGAGGGGCGGACAAGGGCAAAGAGGGGCGCACAAGGGCTGAGAATACGGGACAAGAGCAAAGAGGGGCGGACAAGGGCTGAGAAAATGGGACAAGGGCAAAGAGGGGCGGACATGGGCAAAGAGGGGTGGACAAGGGCAAAGAGGGGCGGACAAGTGCAAAGAGAAGAGGACAAGGGCAAAGAGGGGCTGACAAGGGTAAAGAGGGGCTGACAAGGGCAAAGAGGGGCTTACAAGGGCTGAGAATACGGGACAAGGGCAAAGAGGTGCGGAAAAGTGCTGAGAATACGGGACAAGGGCAAAGAGGGGCGGACAAGGGCTGAGAATACGGGACAAGGGCAAAGAGGGGCGGACAAGGGCAAAGAGGGGCGGACAAGGGCAAAGAGGGGCGGACAAGGGCAAAGAGGGGCGGACAAGGGCAAAGAGGGGCGGACAAGTCCAAAGAGGGGCGGACAAGGGCAAAAAGGGGCGGACAAGGGCAAAGAGGGGCGGACAAGGGCAAAGAGGGGCATACAAGTGCAAAGACGGGAGGAGAAGGGCAAAGAGGGGCGGACAAGAGCAGAGAGGGGCGGACAAGGGCAAAGAGGGGCGGACAAGAGCGGAGGATATGGGACAAGTCAAAGAGGGGCGGACAAGGGCAAAGAGGCCGGACAAGGGCAAAGAGGGGCGGACAACTTCTGAGAATACAGGACAAGGGCAAAGAGGGGCGGACAAGGGCAAAGAGGGGCGGACAAGTGCTGAGAATACAGGACAAGTGCAAAGAGGGGCAGACAAGGGCAAAGAGGGGAGGAGAAGGGCAAAGAGGGGCGGACAAGGGCAAAGAGGGGTGGACAAGGGCAAAGAGGGGTGGACAAGGGCAAAGAGGGGCGAACAAGTTCTGAGAATACGGGACAAGAGCACAGAGGGCCAGACAAGGGCACAGAAGGGCGGACAAGGGCACAGAGGGGCGGACAAGGGCAAAGAGGGGCGGACAAGGGCTGAGAATACGGGACAAGGGCAGAGACGGGCGGACAAGAGCAGAGAGGGGCGGACAAGGGCAAAGAGGGGCGGACAAGGGCAAAGAGGGGCGGACAAGGGCAAAGAGGGGCGGACTAGAGCGGAGGATATGGGACAAGGCAAAGAGGGGCGGACAAGGGCAAAGGGGGCGGACAAGGGCAAAGAGGGTCGGACAAGTTCTTAGAATACAGGACAAGGGCAAAGAGGGGCGGAGAAGGGCAAAGAGGGGCGGACAAGTGCTGAGAATACGGGACAAGTGCAAAGAGGGGCGGACAAGGGCAAAGAGGGGCAGCCAAGTGCTGAGAATACGGTACAAGTGCAAAGAGGGGCGGACAAGGGCAAAGAGGGGCGGACAAGGGCAAAGAGGGGCGGAAAAGGGCAAAGAGGGGCGCACAAGGTCTGAGAATACGGGACAAGAGCAAAGAGGGGCGGACAAGGGCTGAGAATATGGGACAAGTGCAAAGAGGGGCGAACATGGGCAAAGAGGGGGGACAAGGGCAAAGAGGGGCGGACAAGGGCAAAGAGGGGCGGACAAGTGCAAAGAGAAGAGGACAAGGGCAAAGAGGGGCTGACAAGGGTAAAGAGGGGCTGACAAGGGCAAAGAGGGGCTGACAAGGGCTGAGAATACGGGACAAGGGCAAAGAGGTGCGGAAAAGTGCTGAGAATACGGGACAAGGGCAAAGAGGGGCGGACAAGGGCTGAGAATACGGGACAAGGGCAAAGAGGGGCTGACAAGGGCAAAGAGGGGCGGACAAGGGCAAAGAGGGGCGGACAAGGCCAAAGAGGGGCGGACAAGGCCAAAGAGGGGCGGACAAGGACAAAAAGGGGCGGACAAGGGCAAAGAGGGGCGGACAAGGGCAAAGAGGGGCGGACAAGTGCAAAGACGGGAGGAGAAGGGCAAAGAGGGGCGGACAAGGGCAAAGAGGGGCGGACAAGGGCAAAGAGGGGCGGACAAGTTCTGAGAATAAGGGACAAGAGCACAGAGGAGCAGACAAGGGCACAGAGGGGCGGACAAGGGCACAGAGGGGTGGACAAGGGCAAAGAGGGGTGGACAAGGGCTGAGAATACGGGACAAGGGCAGAGACGGGCGGACAAGAGCAGAGAGGGGCGGACAAGGGCAAACAGGGGCGGACAAGGGCAAAGAGGGGCGGACAAGGGCAAAGAGGGGCGGACAAGGGCAGAGAGGGGCGGACAAGGGCAAAGAGGGGCGGACAAGAGCGGAGGATGTGGGACAAGTCAAAGAGGGGCGGACAAGTGCAAAGAGGCAGGACAAGGGCAAAGAGGGGCGGACAAGGGCAAAGAGGGGCGGACAAGGGCAAAGAGGGGCGGACAAGGGCAAAAGAGGGGCGGAAAGTGTCTGAGAATACGGGACAAGTGCAAAGAGGTGCGGACAAGTGCAAAGAGGGGCGGACAAGGGCAAAGAGGGACGGACAAATGCAAAGAGGGGCGGACAAGGGCAAAGAGGGGCGGACAAGGGCTGAGAATACGGGACAAGGGCAAAGAGGGACGGACAAGGGCCAAGAGGGGCGGACAACTGCAAAGAGGGCCGGACAAGGGCTGAGAATGCGGGATGAGGGCTGAGAGGGGCGGAGAAGGGCTGAGAGGGGCGGAGAAGGGCTGAGAGGGGCGGAAGAGGGCTGAGAGGGGCGGACGAGGGCTGAGACGGGCGGCCGAGGTCTGAGAGGGGCGGACGAGAGCAAAGAGTGGCGGACGAGGGCAAAGAGGGGCGGACGAGGGCAAAGAGGGGCGGACGAGGGCAAAGAGGGGCGGACAACTGCTGAGTATACGGGACAAGGGCAAAGAGGGGCGGACAAGTGCTGAGAATACGAGACAAGGGCAAGCAGGGGCGGACAAGGCCAAAGAAGGGCGCACAAGGGCAAAGAGGGGCGGGCAAGGGCAAAGAGGGCCGGACAAGGGCAAAGAGGGGCGTACAAGGGCAAAGAGGGGCGGACAAGGGCAAAGGGGGGCGGACAAGGGCAAAGATGGGCGGAAAGGGTCTGAGAATACGGGACAAGGGCAAAGAGGGGCGGACAAGTGCAAAGAGGGGCAGACAAGGGTTGAGAATAAGGGACAAGGTCAAAGAGGGGCGGACAAGGGAAAAGAAGGGCGGACAATGGCAAAGAGGGGCGGACAAGGGCAAAGAGGGGCGGACAAGGGCAAAGAGGGGCGGACAAGGAAAAAGAGGGGTGGACAAGTTCTGAGAAAACGGGACAAGTGCACAGAGGGGCAGACAATGGCACAGAGCGGCGGACAAGGGCACAGAGGGGCGGAAAAGGGCAAAGAGGGGCGGACAAGGGCTGAGAATACGGGACAAGGGCAGAGACGGGCGGACAAGGGCAAAGAGGTGCGGACAAGGGCAAAGAGGGCAGGACAAGGGCAAAGAGGGGCGGCCAATGTTGAGAATACGGGACAAGTGCAAAGAGGCGCGGACAAGGGCAAAGAGGGGCGGACAAGGGCAAAGAGGGGCGGACAAGGGCAAAGAGGGGCGGACAAGGGCAAAGAGGGGTGGACAAGGGCATAGAGGGGCGGACAAGGGCAAAGAGGTGCGGAAAAGGGCAAAGAGGGGCGGACAAGGACAAAGAGGGTCGGACAAGGGCTGAGAATACGGGACAAGGGCAAAGAGGGGCGGACAAGAGCAAAGAGGGGCGGACAAGGGCAAAGAGGGACGGACAAGGGCAAAGAGGCGCGGACAAGTGCAAAGAGGCGCGGACAAGGGCTGAAAATTCTGGACAAGGGCAAAGAGTGGTGGACAAGGGCAAAGAGGGGCGGACAAGGGCAAAGAGGGTCGGACATGGGCAAAGAGGGGCGGACAACGGCAAAGAGGGGCGGACAAGGGCAAAGAGGGACGCACAAGGGCAAAGAGGGGCGCACAAGGGCAAAGAGGGGCAGACAAGTGCAAAGAGGGGAGGACAAGGGCAAAGAGGGGAGGACAAGGGCAAAGAGGGGAGGACAAGGGCTGAGAATACGGGACAAGGGCAAAGAGGGTCGGAGAAGGGCTGAGAATACGGGACAAGGGCAAAGAGGGGCGGACAAGGGCTGAGAATACGGGACAATGGCAAGAGGGGCGGACAAAGGCTGAGAATATGGGACAAGGGCAAAGAGGGGCGGACAAGGGCTGAGAATACGGGAAATGGACAAAGAGGGGCGGACAAGGGCAAAGAGGGGCGGACAAGGGCAAAGAGGGGCGGACAAGTGCAAAGAGGGGCGGACTAGGGCAAAGAGGGGCGGACTAGGGCAAAGAGGGGCGGACAAGGGCAAAGAGGGGCGGACAAGGACAATAGAGGGGCGGACAAGTGCTGAGAATACGGGACAAGGTCTGGGAATACGGTAAAAAGGCTGAGAGGGGCAGACAAAGGCTGAGAATGCGGGACAAGGGCTAAGAGGGGCGGACAAGTGCTGAGAATGCGGAAAAGGGCTGAGAGGGGCGGACAAGGGCTGACAATGCAGGACAAGGGCTGAGAGGTGCGGACAAGGGCTGAGAATGCGGGACAAGGGCTGAGAGGGGCGGACAAGGGCTGAGAATGCAGGACAAGGGCTGAGAGTGGCGGACAAGGGCAGAGAATGCGGGACAAAGGCTGAGAGGTGCAGACAAGGGCTGAGAGGGGCGGACAAGGGCTGAGAATTCGGGGCAAGGGCTGAGAGGGGCAGACAAGGGCTGAGAATGCGTGACAAGGGCTGAGAATATGGGACAAGGGCTGAGAGGATCGGACGAGGGCTGAGAATATTGGACAAGGGCTGAGAGTGGCGAATGACGGCTGAGAATGCGGGACGAGATCTGAGAGGGGCGGACGAGGGCTGAGAATGCGGGACGAGGACAGAGAGGGGCGGACGAGGGCTGAGAATGCGGGACGAGGGCTGAGGGGGGCTGACGAGGGCTGAGAATGCGGGACGAGGGCTGAGAGGGGCGGACGAGGGCTGAGAATGCGGGACGAGGGCTGAGAGGGGCGGACGAGGGCTGAGAATGCGGGACGAGAGCTGAGAGTGGCGGACGAGTACTGAGAATGCGGGACGAGGTCTGAGAGGGGCGGACGATGGCTGAGAATGCGGGACGAGGGATGAGAGGGGCAGACGAGGGCTGAGAATGCGGGACAAGGGCTGAGAGGGGCGGACGAGGGCTGAGAATGCGGGACGAGGGCTGAGAGGTGCGGAGAAGGGCTGAGAGGGGCGAACGAGGGCTGAAAGGGGCAAACGAGGGCTGAGAAGGGCTGACGAGGGCTGAGAGGGGCGGACGAGGGCTGAGAGGGGCGGACGAGGGCTGAGAGGGGCGGACGAGGGCAAAGACGGGCGGACGAGAGCAAAGAGGGGCGGACAAGTGCTGAGAATATGGGACAAGGACAAAGACGGGCAGAGAAGGGATGAGAATACGGGACAAGGGCAAAGAGGGGCGGACAAGGGCAAAGAGGGGCGGACAAGGGCAAAGAGGGGCGGACAAATGCTGAGAATGCGGGACAAGGGCAAAGAGGGGCGGACAAGTGCAAAGAGGGGCGGACAAGGGGAAAGAGTTGCGGACAAGAGCAAAGAGGGGCGGACAAGGGCAAATAGGGGCGGACAAGGGCAAATAGGGGCAGACAACGGCAAAGAGGGGCGGACACGGGCAAAGAGGGGCGGACACGGTCAAAGAGGGGCGGACAAGGGCAAAAAGGGGCGGACAAGGGCAAAGAGGGTCGGACAAGGGCAAAGAGGGGCCGACAAGGGCACAAAGGGGCGGACAAGGGCACAGAGGGGCGGACAAGGGCACAGAGGGGTGGACAAGGGCACAGAGGGGCGGACAAGGGCAAAGAGGGTCGGACAAGTGCTGAGAATACGGGACAAGTTCTGAGAATACGTTACAAAGGCTGAGAGGGGCAGACAAGGGCTGAGAATGCGGGAAAAGTGCTGAGAGGGGCGGACAGGGACTGACAATGCGGGACAAGGTCTGAGAGGGGCGGACAAGGGCAGAGAATGCGGGACAAGGTCTTAGAGGTGCGGACAAGGGCTGAAAGGGGCGGACAAGTGCTGAGAATTTGGGACAAGGGCTGAGAGGGTCGGACAACGGCTGAGAATGCGTGACAAGGGCTGAGAATGTGGGACAAGGGCTGAGAATGTGGGACAAGGGCTGAGAATTTGGGACGAGGGCTGAGAGTGGCGGACGACGGCTGAGAATGCGGGACGAGGGCTGAGAGGGGCGGACGAGGGCTGAGAATGCGGGACGAGGGCTGAGAGGGGTGGACGAGGCCTGATAATGCGGAACGAGGGCTGACAGGGGCGGACGAGTGCTGAGAATGCAGGACGAGGTCTGAGAGGCGCGGACGAGGGCTGAGAATCCGGGACGAGGGTTGAGAGGGGCGGACAAGGGCTGAGAATGCACGACGACGGCTGAGAGTGGCGGACGAGGGCTGAGAATGCGGGACGAGGTCTGAGAGGGGTGGAGAAGGGCTGAGAGGGGCGGACAGGGGCTGAGAGGGGCGGACGAGGGCTGAGAGGGGCGGCCAAGGGCAAAGAGGGGCGGCCGAGGGCAAAGAGGGGCGGCCGAGGGCAAAGAGGGGCGGCCGAGGGCAAAGAGGGGCGGACAAGGGCAAAGAGGGGCGGACAAGGGCAAAGAGGGGCGGACGAGGCCAAAGAGGGGCGGACAAGTGCTGAGAATACGGGATAAGGGCAAAGAGGGGCGGACAAGTGCAAAGAGGGGCGGACAAGGGCAAAGAGGGGCGCACAAGGGCAAAGAGGGGCGGACAAGGGCAAAGAGGGGCAGACAAGGGCAAAGAGGGGCAGAGAAGGGCAAAGAGGGGTGGACAAGGGCATAGAGTGTCTGACAAGGGCAAAGAGTGACGGACAAGGGCAAAGAGGGGCGGACAAGGGCAAAGAGGGGCGGACAAGGGCAAAGAGGGGCGGACAAGGGCTGAAAATTCGGGACAAGGGCAAAGAGGGGTTGAAAAGGGCAAAGAGGGGCGGACAAGGGCAAAGAGGGGCGGACAAGGGTAAAGAGGGACGCACAAGGGCAAAGAGGGACGCACAAGGGCAAAGAGGGGCGCACAAGGGCAAAGAGGGGCGCACAAGTGCAAAGAGGGGCAGACAAGGGCAAAGAGGGCCGGACAAGGGCAAAGAGGGACGGACAAGGGCAAAGAGGGGCGGACAAGGGCAAAGAGGGCTGGATAAGGGCTGAGAATACGGGACAAAGGCAAAGAGGGGCGGACAAAGGCTGAGAATACGAGACAAAGGCAAAGAGGGGCAGACAAGGGCAAAGAGGGGCGGACAAGGGCAAAGAGGGGCGGACAAGGGCAAAGAGGGGCGGACAAGGGCAAAGAGGGGCGGACAAGGGCTGAAAATTCGGGACAAAGGCAAAGAGGGGTGGACAAGGACAAAGGGGGCGGACAAGGGCAAAGAGTGGTGGACCAGGGCAAAGAGGGGTGGACGAGGGCAAAGAGGGGCGGACAAGGGCAAAGACAAGAGGACAAGGGCAAAGAGGGTCGGACAAGGGCAAAGAGGGGCTGACAAGGGCTGAGAATACGGGACAAGGGCAAAGAGGGGCGGACAAGTGCTGAGAATACGGGACAAGGGCAAAGAGGGGCGGACAAGGGCTGAGAATACGGGACAAGGGCTGAGAATACAGGAGAAGGGCAAAGAGGGGCGGACAAGGGCAAAGAGGGGCGGACAAGGGCAAAGAGGGGCGGACAAGGGCAAATAGGGGCGGACAAGGGCAAAGAGGGGCGGACAAGGGCAAAGAGGGGCGGACAAGGGCAAAGAGTGGCAGAAAAGGGCAAAGAGGGGCGGAAAAAAGGCTGAGAATACGGGACAAGGGCAAAGAGGGGCGGACAAGGGCAAAGAGGGGCGGACAAGGGCAAAGAGGGGCGGACAAGTGCAAAGAGGGGCTGACAAGGGCAAAGGGGGCGGACAAGGTCTGAGAATACGGGACACGGGCTGAGAATACGGGACACGGGCTTAGCATAGGGGACACGGGCTGATAATAGGGGACACGGGCTGAGAATACGGGACACGGGCTGAGAATACGGGACACGGGCTGAGAATACGGGACACGGGCAAAGAGGGGCAGACAAGGGCAAAGAGGGGCAGACAAGGGCAAAGAGGGGCGGACAAGGGCAAAGAGGGGCGGACAAGGGCAAAGAGGGTTGGACAAGGCCAAAGACGGGCGGACAAGGGCAAAGAGCGTCGGACAAGGGAAAAGAGGGGCGGACAAGGGCAAAGAGGGGCGGACAAGGGCAAAGAGGGGCGGAAAAGGGCTGAGAATACGGGACAAGTGCAAAGAGGGGCGGACAAGGGCGAAGAGGGGCGGACAAGGGCAAAGAGGGGCGGACAAGGGCAAAGAGGGGCGGACAAGGGCAAAGAGGGGCGGACAAGGGCAAAGAGGGGCGGACAAGGGCAAAGAGGGGCGGACAAGGGCAAAGAGGGGCGGACAAGGGCAAAGAGGGGCGGACAAGGGCTGAGAATACAGGACAAGGACAAAGAGGGGCGGACAAGGTCTGAGAATAAGGGACAAGGGCAAAGAGGGGCAGACATATGCTGAGAATACGGGACAAGGGCTGAGAATACGTGACAAGGGCAAAGAGGGGCGGACAAGGGCAAAGAGGGGCGGACAGGGGCAAAGAGGGGCGGACAAGGGCAAAGAGGGGCGGACAAGGTCAAAGAGGGGCGGACAAGGGCAAAGAGGGGCGGACAAGGGCTGAGAATAAGGGACAAGATCTGAGAATACCGTACAAAGGCTGAGAGGGGCAGACAAGGGCTGAGAATGCGGGACAAGGGCTAAGAGGGGCGGACAAGGGCTGAGAATGCGGGAAAAGGGCTGAGAGGGCAGACGAGGACTGACAATGCGGGACAAGGGCTGAGAGGGTCTGACAAGGGCAGAGAATGCGGAACAATGGCTGAGAGGTGCGGACAAGGGCTGAGAGGGGCGGACAAGGGCTGATAATTTGGGACAAGGGCTGAGAGGGGCGGACAACGGCTGAGAATGCGTGACAAGGGCTGAGAATGTGGGACAAGGGCTGAGAGGATCGGACGAGGGCTGAGAATTTCGGACGAGGGCTGAGAGTGTCGGCCGACGGCTGAGAATGCAGGACGAGGGCTGAGAGGGGCGGACGAGGGCTAAGAATGCGGCACGAGGGCTGAGAGGGGCGGACAAGGCCTGATAATGCGGAACGAGGGCTGACAGGGGCGGACGAGTGCTGAGAATGCAGGACGAGGGCTGAGAGGGGCGGACGAGGGCTGAGAATGCACGACGAGGGCTGAGAGGGGCGGACGAGGGCTGAGAATGCGGGACGAGGGCTGAGAGGGGCGGAGAAGGGCTGAGAGGGGCGGAGAAGGGCTGAGAGGGGCGGACGAGGGCTGAGAGGGGCGGACGAGGGCTGAGAGGGGCGGACAACTGCTGAAAATTCGGGACATGGGCAAAGAGGGGTGGACAAGGGCAAGGAGGGGCGGACAAGGGCAAAGAGGGGCGTACAAGGGCAAAGAGGGGCGGACAAGGGCAAAGAGGGGCGGACAAGGGCAAAGAGGGGCAGAAAAGGGCAAAGAGGGGCGGAAAAAGGGCTGAGAATACGGGACAAGGACAAAGAGGGGCGGACAAGTGCAAAGAGGGGCGGACAAGGGCAAAGAGGGCCTGACAAGGGCAAAGAGAGGCGGACAATTGCAAAGAGGGGCGGACAAGGGCAAAGAGGGCCTGACAAGGGCAAACAGGGGCGGACAAGGGCTGAGAATACGTGACAAGGGCAAAGAGGGGCGAACAAGGGGAAAGAGGGGAGGACAGGGGCAAAGAGGGGCGGACAAGGGCAATAGGGGCGGACAAGGACAAAAAGGGGCGAACAAGGGCAAAGAGGGGCGGACAAGGGAAAAGAGGGGCAGAGAAGGGCAAAGAGGGGAGGACAAGGGCAAAGAGGGGAGGACAAGGGCAAAGAGGGGAGGACAAGGGCAAAGAGGGGCGGACAAGGGCAAAGAGGGGCGGACAAGTGCTGAGAATACGGGACAAGGGCACAGAGGGGAAGACAAGGGCACAGAGGGGCGGACAAGGGCACAGAGGGGCGGACAAGGGCAAAGAGGGACGGACAAGGGCTGAGAATACGGGACAAGGCCAGAGACGGGCGGACAAGAGCAGACTGGGGCAGACAAGGGCAAAGAGGGGCGGACAAGGGCAAAGAGGGGCGGACAAGGGCAAAGAGGGGCGGAGAAGGGCAAAGTGGGGCGGACAAGGGCTGAGAATACGGGACAAGGACAAAGAGGGGCGGACAAGGTCTGAAAATACGGGGCAAGGGCAAAGAGGGGCGGACATAGGCTGAGAATACAGGACAAGGGCTGAGAATACGTGACAAGGGCAAAGAGGGGCGGACAAGGGCAAAGAGGGGCGGACAAGGGCAAAGAGGGGCGGAAAAGGGCAAAGAGGGGCGGACAAGGGCAAAGAGTTGCGGACAAGGGCAAAGAGGTGCGGACAAGGACAAAAAGGGGCGGACAAGGACAAAAAGGGGCGGACAAGTGCAAAAAGGGGCGGACAAGTGCAAAGAGGGGCGGACAAGGGCAAAGAGGGGCAGACAAGTTCTGAGAATACGGGACAAGAGCACAGAGGGGCAGACAAGGGCACAGAGGGGCGGACAAGGGCAAAGAGGGGCGGACAAGGGCAAAGAGGGGCGGACAAGGGCTGAGAATACGGGACAAGGGCAAAGAGGGGCAGACAAGGGCAAAGCGGGGCGGACAAGGGCAAAGAGGGGCGGACAAGGTCTGAGAATACGGGACAAGGGCAAAGAGGGGCGGTTATAGGCTGAGAATACGGGACAAGTGCTGAGAATACGTGACAAGGGCAAAGAGGGGCGAACAAGGGTAAAGAGGGGAGGACAGGGGCAAAGAGGGGCGGACAAGGGCAAAGAGGGGCGGACAAGGACAAAAAGGCGCGAACAAGGGCAAAGAGGGGCGGACAAGGGAAAAGAGGGGCAGAGAAGGGCAAAGAGGGGAGGACAAGGGCAAAGAGGGGAGGACAAGGGCAAAGAGGGGCGGACAAGGGCAAAGAGGGGCGGACAAGGGCAAAGAGGGGCGGACAAGGGCAAAGAGGGGCGGACAAGTGCTGAGAATACGGGACAAGGGCACAGAGGGGAAGACAAGGGCACAGAGGGGCGGACAAGGGCACAGAAAGGGCGGACAAGGGCAAAGAGGGACGGACAAGGGCTGAGAATACGGGACAAGGGCAGAGACGGGCGGACAAGAGCAGACTGGGGCGGACAAGGGCAAAGAGGGGCGGACAAGGGCAAAGAGGGGCGGACAAGGGCAAAGAGGGGCGGAGAAGGGCAAAGTGGGGCGGAAGAGGGCTGAGAATACGGGACAAGGACAAAGAGGGGCGGACAAGGTCTGAGAATACGGGACAAGGGCAAAGAGGGGCGGACATAGGCTGAGAATACGGGACAAGGGCTGAGAATACGTGACAAGGGCAAAGAGGGGCAGACAAGGGCAAAGAGGGGCGGACAAGGGCAAAGAGGGTCGGAAAAGGGCAAAGAGGGGCGGAAAAGGGCAAAGAGGGGCGGACAAGGGGAAAGAGGGTCGGACAAGGGCAAAGAGGTGAGGACAAGGGCAAAGAGGGGCGGACAAGGGCAAAGAGGGGCTGACAAGTGCTGAGAATACAGGACAAGGGCAAAGAGGGGCGGACAAGTGCTGAGAATACGGGACAAGGGCAAAGAGGGGCGGACAAGGGCTGAGAATACGGGACAAGGGCAAAGAGGGGCGGACAAGGGCAAAGAGGGGCGGACAAGGGCAAAGAGGGGCAGAAAAGGGCAAAGAGGGGCGGAAAAGGGCTGAGAATACGGGACAAGGGCAAAGAGGGGCGGACAAGGGAAAAGAGGGGCGGAAAATAGCAAAGAGGGGCGGACAAGTGCTAAGAGGGGCTGACAAGGGCAAAGAGGGGCGGACAAGGGCTGAGAATATGGGACACGGGCTGAGAATACGGGACACGGGCTGAGAATACGGGACACGGGCTGAGAATACGGGAAACGGGCTGAGAATACGGGAAACGGGCTGAGAATAGGGGACATGGGCTGATAATAGGGGACACGGGCTGAGAATACTGGACACGGGCTGAGAATACGGGACAAGGGCAAAGAGGGGCGGACAAGGGCAAAGAGGGGCGGACAAGGGCAAAGAGCGTCGGACAAGGGCAAAGAGGGGCGGACAAGGGTAAAGAGGGGCGTACAAGAGCAAAGAGGGGCGGACAAGGGCTGAGAATACGGGACAAGGGCAAAGAGGGGCGGAAAGGGCAAAGAGGGGCGGACAAGGGCTAAGAGGGGCGGACAATGGCTGAGAATACGGGAGAAGCGTGAAGAGGGGCGGACAAGGGCAAAGAGGGGCGGACAAGGGCAAAGAAGGGCGGACAAGGGCAAAGAGTGGCGGACAAAGGCAAAGATGGGCGAACAAGGGGAAATGGGGCGGACAAGTTTTGAGAATACGGGACAAGTGCAAAGAGGGGCGGACAAGGGCAAAGAGGGGCGGACAAGGGCAAAGAGGGGCGGACAAGGGCATAGAGGGGCGGACAAGGGCATAGAGGGGCGGACAAGGGCATAGAGGGGCGGACATGGACAAAGAGGGGCGGACAAGGGCAAAGAGCGGCGGACAAGGGCAAAGAGCGTCGGACAAGGGCAAAGAGGGACGGACAAGGGCAAAGAGGGACGGACAAGGTCAAAGAGGGGCGCACAAGGGCAAAGAGGGGCGCACAAGGGCAAAGAGGGGCGCACAAGGGCAAAGAGGGGCAGACAAGGTCAAAGAGGGCCGGACAAGGGCAAAGAGGGCTGGATAAGGGCTGAGAATACTGGACAAATGCAAAGAGGGGCGGACAAAGGCTGAGAATACAAAACAAAGGCAAAGAGGGGCAGACAAGGGCAAAGAGGGGCGGACAAGGGAAAAGCAGGGCGGACAAAGGCACAGAGGGGCGGACAAGGGCAAAGAGGGCTGGACAAGAGCAAAGAGGGGCGGACAAGGGCAAAGAGGGGCGGACAAGGTCTGAAAATTCGGGACAAGGGCAAAGAGGGGAGGACAAGTGCAAAGAGGGCAGACAAGGACAAAGAGGGGCGGACAAGGGCTGAGAATATGGGACAAGGGCAAAGAGGGGCGGACATGGGCAAAGAGGGGCGGACAAGGGCAAAGAAGGCGGACAAGGGCAAAGAAGGCGGACAAGTGCAAAGAGGGGAGGACAAGGGCAAAGAGGGGCGGACAAGGGCAAAAAGGGGCGGACAAGTGCTGAGAATACGGGACAAGGGCAAAGAGGGGCGGAAAAGTGCTGAGAATACGGGAAAAGGGCAAAGAGGGGCGGACAAGGGCTGAGAATACGGGACAAGGGCAGAGAATACGGGACGAGAGCAAAGAGGGGCGGACAAGGGCAAAGAGGGGCGGACAAGGGCAAAGAGGGGCGGACAAAGGCAGAGAATACGGGACAAAGGCAAAGAGGGGCGGACAAGGGCACAGAGGGGCGGACAAGGGCACAGAGGGGCGGACAAGGGCACAGAGGTGCGGACAAGGTCTCAGAGGTGCGAATAAGGGCAATGAGGGGTGGACAAGGGCAAAGAGGGGAGGACAAGGGCAAAGAGGGGCGGAGAAGGGCAAAGAGGGGCGGAGAAGTTCAAAGAGGGGCGGAGAAGTGCATAGAGGGGCGGACAGGGGCTGAGAATACGGGACAAGGGCAAAGAGGGGCGGACAAGGGCAAAGAGGGGCGGACAAGGGCAAAGAGGGGCGGACAAGGGCAAAGAGGGGCGGACAACGGCAAAGAGGGACGGACAGGGGCTGAGAATACGGGACAAGGGCAAAGAGGGGCGGACAAGTGCAAAGAGGGGCGGACAAGGGCAAAGAGGGGCGGACAAGGGCAAAGAGGGTCAGACAATGGAAAGAGGGGCGGACAATGGCAAAGAGGGGCGGACAACGGCAAAGAGGGCCGGACAGGGGCTGATAATACAGGACAAGGGCAAAGAGGGGCGGACAAGGGCAAAGAGGGGCGGACAAGGGCAAAGAGGGGCGCACAAGGGCAAAGAGGGGCGGACAAGGGCAAAGAGGGGCGGACAAGTGCAAAGAGGGGCGGACAAGGGCAAAGAGGGGCGGACAAGGGCAAAGAGGGGCGGACAAGGGCAAAGAGGGGCGGACAAGGGCAAAGAGGGGCGGACAAGGGCAAAGAGGGGCGGACAAGAGCTTAGAATACGGGACAAGGGCAAAGAGGGGCAGACAAGGGCATAGATGGGCGGACAAGGGCAAAGAGTGGCGAACAAGGGCTGACAATATGGGACAAGGGCAAAGAAGGGTGGACAAGGGCAAAGCGTAGCGGCAAGGGCAAAGCGGGGCGGACAAGGGCAAAGAGGGGCGGACAAGGGCAAAGAGGGGCGGACAAGGGCAAAGAGGGGCGGACAAGTGCAAAGAGGGGCGGACAAGGGCAAAGAGGGGCGGACAAGGGCTGAGAATACGGGACAAGGGCAAAGAGGGGCGGACAAGGGCTGAGCATACGGGACAAGGGCAAAGAGGGGCGGGCAAGTGCTGAGAATACCGGACAAGGGCTAAGAGGAGCGGACAAGGTCAAAGAGGGGCGGAAAAGGTCTGACAATACGGGACAAGGGCAAAGAGGGGCAGACAAGGGCAAAGAGGGGCGGACAAGGGCAAAGAGGGGCGGACAAGGGCAAAGAGAGGCGGACAAGGGCAAAGAGGGGCGGACAAGGGCAAAGAGGGCCGGACAAGGGCAAAGAGGGCCGGACAAGTGCAATGAGGGCCGGACAAGTGCAAAGAGGGCCGGACAAGGGCTGAGAATACGGTACAAGGGTTGAGAATACGGGACAAGGGCAAAGAGGGGCGGACAAATGCTGAGAATACGGGACAAAGGCAAAGAGCAACAGACAAGGGCAAAGAGGGGGGGACAAGTGCAAAGAGGGGCGGACAAGGGCAAAGAGGGGCGGACAAGGGCACAGAGGGGCGGACAAGGGCAATGAGGGGCGGACAAGGGCAATGAGGGGCGGAAAAGTCCTGAAAATTAGGGACAAGTGCAAAGAGGGGTGGACAAGGGCAAAGAGGGGCGGACAAGGGCAAAGAGGGGCGGACAAGGGCAAAGAGGGGCGGACAAGGGCAAAGAGGGGCGGACAAGGGCAAAGAGGGGCGGACAAGGGCAAAGAGGGGCGGACAAGGGCAAAGAGAGGCGGAGAAGGGCAAAGAGGGGCGGAGAAGTGCATAGACGGGCGGACAGGGGCTGAGAATACGGGACAAGGGCAAAGAGGGGCGGACAAGGGCAAAGAGGGGCGGACAAGGGCAAAGAGGGGCGGACAAGGGCAAAGAGGGGCGGACAACGGCAAAGAGGGGCGGACAACGGCAAAGAGGGGCGGACAGGGGCTGAGAATACGGGACAAGGCCAAAGAGGGGCAGACAAGTGCAAAGAGGGGCGGACAAGGGCAAAGAGGGGCGGACAAGAGCAAAGAGGGGCAGACAATGGAAAGAGGGGCGGACAATGGCAAAGAGGGGCGGACAACGGCAAAGAGGGCCGGAAAGGGGCTAATAATACGGGACAAGGGCAAAGAGGGGCGGACAAGGGCAAAGAGGGGCGGACAAGGGCAAAGAGGGACGGACAAGGGCAAAGAGGGGCGGACAAGGGCAAAGAGGTGCAGACAAGGGCAAAGAG
This sequence comes from Phaenicophaeus curvirostris, assembly GCF_032191515.1. Taxonomy (NCBI): domain Eukaryota; kingdom Metazoa; phylum Chordata; class Aves; order Cuculiformes; family Cuculidae; genus Phaenicophaeus; species Phaenicophaeus curvirostris. The sequence goes on along the minus strand of NW_027206810.1, from coordinate 185,243 downwards.
GGGCGGACAAGGGCAAAGAGGGTCGGACAAGGGAAAAGAGGGTGGACAAGGGCAAAGAGGGGCGGACAAGGGCAAAGAGGGGCGGACAAGAGCTTAGAATACGGGACAAGGGCAAAGAGGGGCAGACAAGGGCATAGATGGGCGGACAAGGGCAAAGAGTGGCGAACAAGGGCTGACAATATGGGACAAGGGCAAAGAAGGGCGGACATTGGCAAAGCGGAGCGGCAAGGGCAAAGCGGGGCGGACAAGGGCAAAGAGGGGCGGACAAGTGCAAAGAGGGGCGGACAAGGGCAAAGCGGGGCGGACAAGGGCAAAGCGGGGCGGACAAGGGCAAAGAGGGGCGGACAAGTGCAAAGAGGGGCGGACAATGGCAAAGAGGGGCGGACAAGGGCTGAGAATACGGGACAAGGGCAAAGAGGGGCGGACAAGTGCTGAGAATACGGGACAAGGGCAAAGAGGGGCGGGCAAGTGCTGAGAATACCGGACAAGGGCTAAGAGGAGCGGACAAGGTCAAAGAGGGGCGGAAAAGTTCTGACAATACGGGACAAGGGCAAAGAGGGGCAGACAAGGGCAAAGAGGGGCGGACAAGGGCAAAGAGGGGCGGACAAGGGCAAAGAGAGGCGGACAAGGGCAAAGAGAGGCGGACAAGGGCAAAGAGAGGCGGACAAGGGCAAAGAGGGGCGGACAAGGGAAAAGAGGGCCGGACAAGGGCAAAGAGGGCCGGACAAGGGCAAAGAGGGCCGGAGATGGGCAAAGACGGCCGGACAAGGGCTGAGAATACGGGACAAGGGCTGAGAATACGGGACAAGGGCAAAGAGGGGCGGACAAAGGCTGAGAATACGGGACAAAGGCAAAGACGGCCAGACAAGGGCAAAGAGGGGCGGACAAGGGCAAAGAGGGGCGGACAAGGGCAAAGAGGGGCGGACAAGAGCAAAGAGGGTCGGACAAGGGCACAGAGGGGCGGACAAGGGCACAGAGGGGCGGACAAGGGCACAGAGGGGCGGACAAGGGCACAGAGGGGCGGACAAGGGCTGAGAATACGGGACAAGGGCAAGGAGGGGCGGACATGTGCAAAGAGGGGCAGACAAGGGCAAAGAGGGGCGGACAAGGGCAAAGAGGGGCGGACAAGGGCTGAGAATACGGGACAAGGGCAAAGAGGGTCGGACAAGGGCTGAGAATACGGGACAAGGGCAAAGAGGGGCGGACATGGGCAAAGAGGGGCGGACAAGTGCAAAGAGGGGCGGACAAGTGCAAAGAGGGGCGGACAAGGGCTGAGAGTAAGGTACAAGGGCAAAGAGGGGCAGAGAAGTTCAAAGAGGGGTGTACAAGGGCAAAGAGGGGCGGACAAGGGCAAAGAAGGGCGGACAAGGGCAAAGAGGGGCGGACAAGTGCAAAAAGGGGCGGACAAGGGCAAAAAGGGGCGGACAAGGGCAAAGAGGGGCGGACAAGGGCTGAGAATACGGGACAAGGGCAAAGACGGGCGGACAAGGGCTGAGAATACGGGACAAGGGCAAAGAGGGCCGGACAAGGGCAAAGAGGGCCGGACAAGGGCAAAGAGGGGCGGACACGGGCAAAGAGGGGCGGACAAGGGGAAAGAGGGGCGGACAAGTGCAAAGAGGGGCGGCCAAGGGCTGAGAATACGGGACAACGGCAAAGAGGGCCGGACAAGGGCAAAGAGAGGCGGACAAGGGCAAAGAGGGCCGGACATGGTCAAAGAGGGCTGGACAAGGGCTGAGAATACGGGACAAGGGCTGAGAATATGGGACAAGGGCAAAGAGGGGCGAACAAATACTGAGAATACAGGACAAAGGCAAAGAGGGGCAGACAAGTGCAAAGAGGGGCGGAAAACGGCAAAGAGGTGCGGACAAGGGCACAGAGGGGCGGACAAGGGCACAGAGGGGCGGACAAGGGCAATGAGGGGCGGACAAGGGCACAGAGGGGCGGACAAGGGTAATGAGGGGAGGACAAGGGAAAAGAGGTGCGGACAAGTGCAAAGAGGGGAGGACAAGGGCAAAGAGTGTCGGACAAGGGCAAAGAGGGTCGGAAAAGGGCTGAAAATTAGGGACAAGGGCAAAGAGGGGCGGACAAGGGCAAAGAGGGGCGGACAAGGGCAAAGAGGGGCGGACAAGGGCAAAGAGGGGCGGACAAGGGCAACGAGGGGCGGACAAGGGCTGAGAATACGGGACAAGGGCAAGGAGGGGCGGACATGTGCAAAGAGGGGCAGACAAGGGCAAAGAGGGGCGGACAAGGGCAAAGAGGGGCGGACAAGGGCAAAGAGGGGCGGACAAGGGCAAAGAGGGGCGGACAAGGGCTGAGAATACGGGAGAAGGACAAAGAGGGGCGGACAAGGGCTGAGAATACGGGAAAAGGGCAAAGACGGGCGGACATGGGCTGAGAATACGGGACAAGGGCTGAGAATACGGGACAAGGACTGAGAATACGGGACAAGGGCAAAGAGGGGCGGACAAGGGCAAAGAAGTGCGGACAAGGGCAAAGAAGGGTAGACAGGGCAAAGAGGGGCGGAGAAGGGCTGAGAATACGGGACAAGGGAAAAGAGGGGCGGACAAGGTCAAAGAGGGGCGGACAAGGGCAAAGAGGGGCAGACAAGGCAAAGAGGGGCGGACAAGGGCAAAGAGGGGCGGACATGGGCAAAGAGGGGCGGACAAGAGCAAAGAGGGGCGGACAAGAGCAAAGAGGGGCGGACAAGGGCAAAGCGGGGCAGACAGATCAAAGAGGGGCGGACAAGAGCAAAGAGGGGCGGACAAGGGCAAAGACGGGCGGACAACGGCAAAGACGGGTGGACAAGGGCAAAGACCGGCGGACAAGGACAAAGATGGGCGGACAAGGGCAAAGAGCGGCGGACAAGGGCAAAGAGGGGCGGAGAATTGCGGAGAATAGGGGACAAGGGCAAAGAGGGGCGGAAAAGGGCAAAGAGGGGCGGACAAGTGCAAAGACAAAAAGCACAGTTCAAAGAGGAGCGGACAACGGCAAAGAGGGGTGGACAAGGGCAAAGAGGGACGGACAAATGCGGATAATAAGGGACAAAGGCAAAGAGGGGCGGACAAGGGTAAAGATGGGCGGACAAGTGCAAAGAGGGATGGACAAGGGAAAAAAGGTGCGGACAAGTGCAAAAAGGGGCGGTCAGGGGCGGAGAACACGGGACAAGGTCAAAGAGAGTGGACAATGGTAAAGAGGGGCGGACAAGGGCAAAGAGGGGCGGACAACGGCAAAGAGGGGCGGACAACGGCAAAGAGGGGCGGACAACGGCAAAGAGGGGCGGACAGGGGCTGAGAATACGGGACAAGGGCAAGGAGGAGCGGACAAGTGCACAGAGGGGCGGACAAGGGCAAAGAGGGGCGGACAAGAGCAAAGAGTGGCAGACAATGGAAAGAGGGGTGGACAATGGCAAAGAGGGGCGGACAATGGCAAAGAGGGCCGGACAGGGGCTGATAATACGGGACAAGGGCAAAGAGGGGCGGACAAGGTCAAAGAGGGGCGGACAAGGGCAAAGAGGGGCGGACAAGGGCAAAGAGGGGTGGACAAGAGCTTAGAATACGGGACAAGGGCAAAGAGGGGAAGACAAGGGCATACATGGGCGGACAAGGGGAAAGAGTGGCGAACAAGGGCTGACAATATGGGACAAGGGCAAAGAAGGACGGACAAGGGCAAAGCGGAGCGGCAAGGGCAAAGCGGGGCGGACAAGGGCAAAGAGGGGCGGACAAGGGCAAAGAGGGGCGGACAAGGGCAAAGCGGGGCGGACAAGGGCAAAGAGGGGCGGACAAGGGCAAAGAGGGGCGGACAAGGGCAAAGAGGGGCGGACAAGTGCAAAGAGGGGCGGACAAGGGCAAAGAGGGGCGGACAAGGGCTGAGAATACGGGACAAGGGCAAAGAGGGGCGGACAAGGGCTGAGAATACGGGACAAGGGCAAAGAGGGGCGGGCAAGTGCTGAGAATACCGGACAAGGGCTAAGAGGAGCGGACAAGGTCAAAGAGTGGCGGAAAATGTCTGACAATACGGGACAAGGGCAAAGAGGGGCAGACAAGGGCAAAGAGGGGCGGACAAGGGCAAAGAGGGGCGGACAAGGGCAAAGAGGGGCGGACAAGGGCAAAGAGGGGCGGACAAGTGCAAAGAGGGGCGGACAAGGGCTGAGAGTAAGGTACAAGGGCAAAGAGGGGCAGACAAGGTCAAAGAGGGGTGGACAAGGGCAAAGAGGGGCGGACAAGGGCAAAGAAGGGCGGACAAGGGCAAAGAGGGGCGTACAAGGGCATAGAGGGGCGGACAAGGGCTGAGAATACGGGACATGTGCAAAGACGGGCGGACAAGGGCTGAGAATACGGGACAAGGGCAAAGAGGGCCGGACAAGGGCAAAGAGGGCCGGACAAGGGCAAAGAGGGCCGGACAAGGGCAAAGAGGGGCGGACAAGGGCTGAGAATACGGGACAAGGGCAAAGAGGGCCGGACATGGTCAAAGAGGGCTGGACAAGGGCTTAGAATACGGGACAAGGGCTGAGAATATGGGACAAGGGCAAAGAGGGCCGAACAAATGCTGAGAATACGGGACAAAGGCAAAGAGGGGCAGACAAGTGCAAAGAGGGGCGGAAAAGGGCAATGAGGGGCGGACAAGGGCACAGAGGGGCGGACAAGGGTAATGAGGGGCGGACAAGGGCAAAGAGGTGCGGACAAGGGCAAAGAGGGGAGGACAAGGGCAAAGAGTGTCGGATAAGGGCAAAGAGGGTCGGAAAAGGGCTGAAAATTAGGGACAAGGGCAAAGAGGGGCGGACAAGGGCAAAGAGGGGCGGACAAGGGCAAAGAGGGGCGGACAAGGGCAAAGAGGGGCGGACAAGGGCAAAGAGGGGTGGACAAGGGCTGAGAATACGGGACAAGGGCAAGGAGGGGCGGACATGTGCAAAGAGGGGCAGACAAGGGCAAAGAGGGGCGGACAAGGGCAAAGAGGGGAGGATAAGGGCAAAGAGGGGGGGACAAGGGCAAAGAGGGGCGGACAAGGGCAAAGAGGGGCGGACAAGTGCAAAGAGGGGCGGACAAGGGCTGAGAATACGGGACAAGGACAAAGAGGGGCGGACAAGGGCACACAGGGGCGGACACGGGCACAGAGGAGCGGACAAGTGCAAAGAGGGGCGGACAAGTGCAATGAGGGGCGGACAAGGGCAAGGAGGGGCGGACAAGGGCAAAGAGGGGCGGACAAGGCAAAGAGGTTCGGAGAAGGGCAAAGAGGGGCGGAGAAGTGCAAACAGGGGCGGACAAGGGCAAAGAGGGCAGACAAGGGCAAAGAGGGCGGACAAGGGCAAAGAGGGGTGGACAAGGGCTGAGAATACGGGACAAGGGCAAAGAGGGGTGGACAAGGGCTGAGAATACGGGACAAGGGCAAAGAGGGGCGGACAAGTGCAAAGAGGGGCGGACAAGGGCAAAGAGGGCGGACAAGGGCAAAGAGGGGCGGACAAGTGCTGAGAATATGGGACAAGGACAAAGAGGGGCGGAGAAGGGATGAGAATACGGGACAAAGGCAAAGAGGGGCGGACAAGGGCAAAGAGGGGCGAACAAGGGCAAAGAGGGGCGGACAAGGGCAAAGACGGGCGGACAAGGGCAAAGAGGGTCGGACACGGGCAAAGAGGGGCGGACAAGGGCAAAGAGGGGCGGACAAGGGCAAAGAGGGGCGGACAAGGGCAAAGAGGGGCGGACAAGGGCAAAGAGGGGCGGACAAGTTCTGAGAATATGGGACAAGCGCAAAGAGGGGCGGACAAGCGCAAAGAGGGGCGGACAAGTGCAAAGAGGGGCGGACAAGGGCAAAGAGGGGCGGACACGGGCAAAGAGGGGCGGAAAAGGGCAAAGAGGGCGGAAAAGGGCAAAGAGGGGCGGACAAGGGCAATAGAGGGGCGGACAAGTGCTGAGAATACGGGACAAGGTCTGGGAATACGGTAAAAAGGCTGAGAGGGGCAGACAAAGGCTGAGAATGCGGGACAAGGGCTAAGAGGGGCGGACAAGTGCTGAGAATGCGGAAAAGGGCTGAGAGGGGGCGGACAAGGGCTGACAATGCAGGACAAGGGCTGAGAGGTGCGGACAAGGGCTGAGAATGCGGGACAAGGGCTGAGAGGTGCGGACAAGGGCTGAGAATGCGGGACAAGGGCTGAGAGTGGCGGACAAGGGCAGAGAATGCGGGACAAGGGCTGAGAGGTGCAGACAAGGGCTGAGAGGGGCGGACAAGGGCTGAGAATGCGTGACAAGGGCTGAGAATATGGGACAAGGGCTGAGAGGGTCGGACGAGGGCTGAGAATATTGGACAAGGGCTGAGAGTGGCGAATGACGGCTGAGAATGCGGGACGAGATCTGAGAGGGGCGGACGAGGGCTGAGAATGCGGGACGAGGACAGAGAGGGGCGGACGAGGGCTGAGAATGCGGGACGAGGGCTGAGAGGGGCTGACGAGGGCTGAGAATGCGGGACGAGGGCTGAGAGGGGCGGACGAGGGCTGAGAATGCGGGACGAGGGCTGAGAGGGGCGGACGAGGGCTGAGAATGCGGGACGAGAGCTGAGAGTGGCGGACGAGTACTGAGAATGCGGGACGAGGTCTGAGAGGGGCGGACGATGGCTGAGAATGCGGGACGAGGGCTGAGAGGGGCAGACGAGGGCTGAGAATGCGGGACAAGGGCTGAGAGGGGCGGACGAGGGCTGAGAATGCGGGACGAGGGCTGAGAGGTGCGGAGTAGGGCTGAGAGGGGCGAACGAGGGCTGAAAGGGGCAAACGAGGGCTGAGAAGGGCTGACGAGGGCTGAGAGGGGCGGACGAGGGCTGAGAGGGGCGGACGAGGGCTGAGAGGGGCGGACGAGGGCAAAGAGGGGCGGACTAGGGCAAAGACGGGCGGACGAGGGCAAAGAGGGGCGGACAAGTGCTGAGAATATGGGACAAGGACAAAGAGGGGCAGAGAAGGGATGAGAATACGGGACAAGGGCAAAGAGGGGCGGACAAGGGCAAAGAGGGGCGGACAAGGGCAAAGAGGGGCGGACAAGGGCAAAGAGGGGCGGACAAGGGCAAAGAGGGGCGGACAAGGGCAAAGAGGGGCGGACAAATGCTGAGAATGCGGGACAAGGGCAAAGAGGGGCGGACAAGTACAAAGAGGGGCGGACAAGGGGAAAGAGTTGCGGACAAGAGCAAAGAGGGGCGGACACGGGCAAAGAGGGGCGGACACGGTCAAAGAGGGGCGGACAAGGGCAAAGAGGGGCGGACAAGGGCAAAGAGGGGCGGACAAGGGCAAAGAGGGGCCGACAAGGGCACAAAGGGGCGGACAAGGGCACAGAGGGGTGGACAAGGGCACAGAGGGGCGGACAAGGGCAAAGAGGGTCGGACAAGTGCTGAGAATACGGGACAAGTTCTGAGAATACGTTACAAAGGCTGAGAGGGGCAGACAAGGGCTGAGAATGCGGGACAAGGGCTAAGAGGGGCGGACAAGAGCTGAGAATGCGGGAAAAGGGCTGAGAGGGGCGGACAGGGACTGACAATGCGGGACAAGGTCTGAGAGGGGCGGACAAGGGCAGAGAATGCGGGACAAGGTCTTAGAGGTGCGGACAAGGGCTGAAAGGGGCGGACAAGGGCTGAGAATTTGGGACAAGGGCTGAGAGGGTCGGACAACGGCTGAGAATGCGTGACAAGGGCTGAGAATGTGGGAGAAGGGCTGAGAGGGTCGGACGAGGGCTGAGAATTTGGGACGAGGGCTGAGAGTGGCGGACGACGGCTGAGAATGCGGGACGAGGGCTGAGAGGGGCAGACGAGGGCTGAGAATGCGGGACGAGGGCTGAGAGGGGCGGACGAGGGCTGAGAATGCGGAACGAGGGCTGACAGGGGCGGACAAGTGCTGAGAATGCAGGACGAGGTCTGAGAGGCGCGGACGAGGGCTGAGAATCCGAGACGAGGGTTGAGAGGGGCGGACGAGGGCTGAGAATGCACGACGACGGCTGAGAGTGGCGGACGAGGGCTGAGAATGCGGGACGAGGTCTGAGAGGGGCGGAGAAGGGCTGAGAGGGGCGGACGAGGGCTGAGAGGGGCGGACGAGGGCTGAGAAGGGCGGACGAGGGCTGAGAGGGGCGGCCGAGGGCTGAGAGGGGCGGCCGAGGGCTGAGAGGGGCGGCCGAGGGCTGAGAGGGGCGGCCGAGGGCAAAGAGGGGCGGACGAGGGCAAAGAGGGGCGGACAACTGCTGAGAATACGGGACAAGGGCAAAGAGGGGCGGACAAGTGCTGAGAATACGGGACAAGGGCAAAGAGGGGCGGACAAGTGCAAAGAGGGGCGGACAAGGGCAAAGAGGGGCGGACAAGGGCAAAGAGGGGCGCACAAGGGCAAAGAGGGGCGGAAAAGGGCAAAGAGGGGCAGACAAGGGCAAAGAGGGGCAGACAAGGGCAAAGAGGGGTGGACAAGGGCATAGAGTGTCTGACAAGGGCAAAGAGGGACGGACAAGGGCAAAGAGGGGCAGACAAGTGCAAAGAGGGGCGGACCAGGGCAAAGAGGGGCGGACAAGGGCAAAGAGGGGCGGACAAGGGCTGAAAATTCGGGACAAGGGCAAAGAGGGGTTGAAAAGGGCAAAGAGGGGCGGACAAGGGCAAAGAGGGGCGGACAAGGGCAAAGAGGGGCGGACAAGGGCTGAAAATTCGGGACAAGGGCAAAGAGGGGTTGAAAAGGGCAAAGAGGGGCGGACAAGGGCAAAGAGGGGCGGACAAGGGCAAAGAGGGGCGGACAATTGCAAAGAGGGGCAGACAAGGGCAAAGAAGGCCGGACAAGGGCAAAGAGGGCCGGACAAGGGCAAAGAGGGCTGGACAAGGGCAAAGAGGGCTGGATAAGGCCTGAGAATACGGGACAAAGTCAAAGAGGGGCGGACAAAGACTGAGAATACGAGACAAAGGCAAAGAGGGGCAGACAAGGGCAAAGAGGGGCGGACAAGGGCAAAGAGGGGCGGACAAGGGCAAAGAGGGTCGGACAAGGGCTGAAAATTCGGGACAAAGGCAAAGAGGGGTGGACAAGGACAAAGTGGGCGGACAAGGGCAAAGAGTGGTGGACGAGGGCAAAGAGGGGTGGACGAGGGCAAAGAGGGGCGGACGAGGGCAAAGAGGGGCGGACAAGGGCAAAGAGGGGCGGACAAGGGCAAAGAGGGGCGGACAAGGGCTGAGAATACGGGACAAGGGCAAAGAGGGGTGGACAAGGGCTGAGAATATGCGACAAGGGCAAAGAGGGGCGGACAAGGGCAAAGACAAGAGGACAAGGGCAAAGAGGGTCGGACAAGGGCAAAGAGGGGCTGTCAAGGGCTGAGAATACGGGACAAGGGCAAAGAGGGGCGGACAAGTGCTGAGAATACGGGACAAGGGCAAAGAGGGGCTGACAAGGGCTGAGAATACGGGACAAGGGCTGAGAATACAGGAGAAGGGCAAAGAGGGGCGGACAAGGGCAAAGAGGGGCGGACAAGGGCAAAAAGGGGCGGACAAGGGCAAAGAGGGGCGGACAAGGGCAAAGAGGGGCGGACAAGGGCAAAGAGTGGCAGAAAAGGGCAAAGAGGGGCGGAAAAAAGGCTGAGAATACGGGACAAGGGCAAAGAGGGGCGGACAAGGGCAAAGAGGGGCGGACAAGGGCAAAGAGGGGCGGACAAGTGCAAATAGGGGCTGACAAGGGCAAAGGGGGCGGACAAGGTCTGAGAATACGGGACACGGGCTGAGAATACGGGACACGGGCTGAGCATAGGGGACACGGGCTGATAATAGGGGACACGGGCTGAGAATACGGGACACGGGCTGAGAATACGGGACACGGGCTGAGAATACGGGACACGGGCAAAGAGGGGCGGACAAGGGCAAAGAGGGGCGGACAAGGGCAAAGAGGGGCGGACAAGGGCAAAGAGGGGCGGACAAGGGCAAAGAGGGGCGGACAAGGCCAAAGACGGGCGGACAAGGGCAAAGAGCGTCGGACAAGGGAAAAGAGGGGCGGACAAGGGCAAAGAGGGGCGGACAAGGGCAAAGAGGGGCGGACAAGGGCAAAGAGGGGCGGACAAGGGCTGAGAATACGGGACAAGTGCTAAGAGGGGCGGACAAGGGCGAAGAGGGGCGGACAAGGGCAAAGAGGGGCGGACAAGGGCAAAGAGGGGCGGACAAGGGCAAAGAGGAGCGGACAAGGGCTGAGAATACAGGACAAGGACAAAGAGGGGCGGACAAGGTCTGAGAATACGGGACAAGGGCAAAGAGGGGCAGACATATGCTGAGAATACGGGACAAGGGCTGAGAATACGTGACAAGGGCAAAGAGGGGCGGACAAGGGCAAAGAGGGGCGGACAGGGGCAAAGAGGGGCGGACAAGGGCAAAGAGGGGCGGACAAGGGCAAAGAGGGGCGGACAAGTGCTGACAATACGGGACAAGTTCTGAGAATACGGTACAAAGGCTGAGAGGGGCAGACAAGGGCTGAGAATGCGGGACAAGGGCTAAGAGGGGCGGACAAGGGCTGAGAATGCGGGAAAAGGGCTGAGAGGGGCAGACGAGGACTGACAATGCGGGACAAGGGCTGAGAGGGTCTGACAAGGGCAGAGAATGCGGAACAATGGCTGAGAGGTGCGGACAAGGGCTGAGAGGGGCGGACAAGGGCTGATAATTTGGGACAAGGGCTGAGAGGGGCGGACAACGGCTGAGAATGCGTGACAAGGGCTGAGAATGTGGGACAAGGGCTGAGAGGATCGGACGAGGGCTGAGAATTTGGGACGAGGGCTGAGAGTGTCGGCCGACGGCTGAGAATGCAGGACGAGGGCTGAGAGGGGCGGACGAGGGCTAAGAATGCGGCACGAGGGCTGAGAGGGGCGGACAAGGCCTGATAATGCGGAACGAGGGCTGACAGGGGCGGACGAGTGCTGAGAATGCAGGACGAGGGCTGAGAGGGGCGGACGAGGGCTGAGAATGCACGACGAGGGCTGAGAGGGGCGGACGAGGGCTGAGAATGCGGGACGAGGGCTGAGAGGGGCGGAGAAGGGCTGAGAGGGGCGGAGAAGGGCTGAGAGGGGCGGACGAGGGCTGAGAGGGGCGGACGAGGGCTGAGAGGGGCGGACGAGGGCTGAAAATTCGTGACATGGGCAAAGAGGGGTGGACAAGGGCAAGGAGGGGCGGACAAGGGCAAAGAGTGGCGGACAAGGTCAAAGAGGGGCGGACAAGGGCAAAGAGGGGCGGACAAGGGCAAAGAGGGGCGGACAAGGGCAAAGAGGGGCGGACGAGGGCAAAGAGGGGTGGACAAGGGCAAAGAGGGGCGGACAAGGGCAAAGAGGGGCGGACAAGGGCTGAGAATACGGGACAAGGGCAAAGAGGGGCGGACAAAGGCTGAGAATATGGGACAAGGGCAAAGAGGGGCGGACATGGGCAAAGAGGGGCGGACATGTGCAAAGAGGGGCGGACAAGGGCAAAGAGAAGAGGACAAGGGCAAAGAGGGGCGGACAAGGGCAAAGAGGGGCTGACAAGGTCTGAGAATATGGGACAAGGGCAAAGAGGGGCGGACAAGTGCTGAGAATACGGGACAAGAGCAAAGAGGGGCGGACAAGGGCTGAGAATACGGGACAAGGGCAAAGAGGGGCGGACAAGGGCAAAGAGGGGCGGACAAGGGCAAAGAGGGGCGGACAAGGGCAAAGAGGGGCGGAAAAGGGCAAAGAGGGGCGGAAAAGGGCTGAGAATACGGGACAAGGGCAAAGAGGGGCGGACAAGGGAAAAGAGGGGCGGAAAATAGCAAAGAGGGGCGGACAAGGGCAAAGAGGGGCGGACAAGGGCTGAGAATACGGGACACGGGCTGAGAATACGGGACACGGGCAGAGAATACGGGACACGGGCAGAGAATACGGGACACGGGCTGAGAATAGGGGACATGGGCTGATAATAGGGGACACGGGCTGAGAATACTGGACACGGGCTGAGAATACGGGACAAGGGCAAAGAGGGGCGGACAAGGGCAAAGAGGGGCGGACAAGGGCAAAGAGGGGCGGACAAGGGCAAAGAGGGGCGGACAAGGGCAAAGAGCGTCGGACAAGGGCAAAGAGGGGCGGACAAGGGTAAAGAGGGGCGTACAAGAGCAAAGAGGGGCGGACAAGGGCTGAGAATACGGGACAAGGGCAAAGAGGGGCGGAAAGGGCAAAGAGGGGCGGACAAGGGCAAAGAGGGGCGGACAATGGCTGAGAATACGGGAGAAGCGTGAAGAGGGGCGGACAAGGGCAAAGAGGGGCGGACATGGGCAAAGAAGGGCGGACAAGGGCAAAGAGTGGCGGACAAGGGCATATAGGGGCGAACAAGGGCAAAGAGGGGCGGACAAGTTTTGAGAATACGGGACAAGTGCAAAGAGGGTCGGACAAGGGCAAAGAGGGGCGGACAAGGGCAAAGAGGGGCGGACAAGGGCAAAGAGGGGCGGACAAGGGCAAAGAGGTGCGGACAAGGGCATAGAGGGGCGGACATGGACAAAGAGGGGCGGACAAGGGCAAAGAGGGGTGGACAATGGCAAAGAGGGGCGGACAAGGGCTGAAAATTCGGGACAAGGGCAAAGAGGGATGGACAAGGGCAAAGAGGGGCGGACAAGGGCAAAGGGGGCAGACATGGGCAAAGAGGGGCGGACAAGGGCAAAGAGGGACGGACAAGGGCAAAGAGGGACGGACAGGGGCAAAGAGGGATGCACAAGGTCAAAGAGGGGCGCACAAGGGCAAAGAGGGGCGCACAAGGGCAAAGAGGGGCAGACAAGGTCAAAGAGGGCCGGACAAGGGCAAAGAGGGCCGGACAAGGGCAAAGAGGGCCGGATAAGGGCTGAGAATACTGGACAAATTCAAAGAGGGGCGGACAAAGGCTGAGAATAAGGGACAAAGGCAAAGAGGGGCAGACAAGGGCAAAGAGGGGCGGACAAGGGCAAAGCAGGGCGGACAAAGGCAAGGAGGGGCGGACAAGGGCAAAGAGGGCTGGACAAGAGCAAAGAGGGGCGGACAAGGGCAAAGAGGGCCGGACAAGGGCTGAAAATTCGGGACAAGGGCAAAGAGGGGAGGACAAGTGCAAAGAGGGCAGACAAGGGCAAAGAGGGGCGGACAAGGGCTGAGAATATGGGACAAGGGCAAAAAGGGGCGGACATGGGCAAAGAGGGGCGGACAAGGGCAAAGAAGGCGGACAAGGGCAAAGAAGGCGGACAAGTGCAAAGAGTGGAGGACAAGGGCAAAGAGGGGCGGACAAGGGCAAAAAGGGGCGGACAAGGGCTGAGAATACGGGACAAGGGCAAAGAGGGGCGGAAAAGTGCTGAGAATACAGGAAAAGGGCAAAGAGGGGCGGACAAGGGCTGAGAATACGGGACAAGGGCTGAGAATACGGGACGAGAGCAAAGAGGGGCGGACAAGGGCAAAGAGGGGCGGACAAGGGCAAAGAGGGGCGGACAAAGGCTGAGAATACGGGACAAAGGCAAAGAGGGGCGGACAAGGGCACAGAGGGGCGGACAAGGGCACAGAGGGGCGGACAAGGGCACAGAGGTGCGGACAAGGGCACAGAGGGGCGAATAAGGGCAATGAGGGGTGGACAAGGACAAAGAGGGGAGGACAAGGGCAAAGAGGGGCGGAGAAGGGCAAAGAGGGGCGGAGAAGTTCAAAGAGAGGCGGAGAAGTGCATAGAGGGGCGGACAGGGGCTGAGAATACGGGACAAGGGCAAAGAGGGGCGGACAAGTGCAAAGAGGGGCGGACAAGTGCAAAGAGGGGCGGACAAGGGCAAAGAGGGGCGGACAACGGCAAAGAGGGGCGGACAACGGCAAAGAGGGACGGACAGTGGCTGAGAATACGGGACAAGGGCAAAGAGGGGCGGACAAGTGCAAAGAGGGGCGGACAAGTGCAAAGAGGGGCGGACAAGGGCAAAGAGGGGCGGACAATGGCAAAGAGGGGCGGACAACGGCAAAGAGGGCCGTACAGGGGCTGATAATACAGGATAAGGGCAAAGAGGGGCGGACAAGGGCAAAGAGGGGCGGACAAGGGCAAAGAGGGGCGGACAAGGGCAAAGAGGGGCAGACAAGTGCAAAGAGGGGCGGACAAGGGCAAAGAGGGGCGGACAAGGGCAAAGAGGGGCGGACAAGGGCAAAGAGGGGCGGACAAGGGCAAAGAGGGGCGGACAAGGACAAAGAGGGGCGGACAAGAGCTTAGAATACGGGACAAGGGCAAAGAGGGGCAGACAAGGGCATAGATGGGCGGACAAGGGCAAAGAGTTGCGAACAAGGGCTGACAATATGGGACAAGGGCAAAGAAGGGCGGACAAGGGCAAAGCGGAGCGGCAAGGGCAAAGCGGGGCGGACAAGGGCAAAGAGGGGCGGACAAGGGCAAAGCGGGGCGGACAAGGGCAAAGAGGGGCGGACAAGTGCAAAGAGGGGCGGACAAGGGCAAAGAGGGTCGGACAAGGGCTGAGAATACGGGACAAGGGCAAAGAGGGGCGGACAAAGGCTGAGAATACGGGACAAGGGCAAAGAGGGGCGGGCAAGTGCTGAGAATACCGGACAAGGGCTAAGAGGAGCGGACAAGGTCAAAGAGGGGCGGAAAAGGTCTGACAATACGGGACAAGGGCAAAGAGGGGCAGACAAGGGCAAAGAGGGGCGGACAAGGGCAAAGAGGGGCGGACAAGGGCAAAGAGAGGCGGACAAGGGCAAAGAGGGGCGGACAAGGGCAAAGAGGGCCGGACAAGGGCAAAGAGGGCCGGACAAAGGCTGAGAATACGGGACAAAGGCAAAGAGCGACAGACAAGGGCAAAGAGGGGGGGACAAGGGCAAAGAGGGGCGGACAAGGGCAAAGAGGGGCGGACAAGGGCAAAGAGGGGCGGACAAGGGCACAGAGGGGCGGACAAGGGCACAGAGGGGCGGACAAGGGCAAAGAGGGGCGGACAAGGGCACAGAGGGGCGGACAAGGGCACAGAGGGGCGGACAAGGGCAATGAGGGGCGGACAAGAGCAAAGAGGGTCGGAAAAGGCCTGAAAATTAGGGACAAGTGCAAAGAGGGGTGGACAAGGGCAAAGAGGGGTGGACAAGGGCAAAGAGGGGCGGACAAGGGCAAAGAGGGGCGGACAAGGGCAAAGAGGGGCGGACAATGGCAAAGAGGGGCGGAGAAGGGCAAAGAGGGGCGGAGAAGGGCAAAGAGGGGCGGAGAAGGGCAAAGAGGGGCGGAGAAGGGCATAGAGGGGCGGACAGGGGCTGAGAACACGGGACAAGGGCAAAGAGGGGCGGACAAGGGCAAAGAGGGGCGGACAAGTGCAAAGAGGGGCGGACAACGGCAAAGAGGGGCGGACAGGGGCTGAGAATACGGGACAAGGGCAAAGAGGGGCAGACAAGTGCAAAGAGGGGCGGACAAGGGCAAAGAGGGGCGGACAAGAGCAAAGAGGGGCAGACAATGGAAAGAGGGGCGGACAAGGGCAAAGAGGGGCGGACAACGGCAAAGAGGGGCGGACAGGGGCTGAGAATACGGGACAAGGGCAAAGAGGGGCGGACAATGGCAAAGAGGGCCGGACAAGGGCCAAGAGGGGAGGACAAGGGTCAAGAGGGTCGGACAAGGGCAAAGAGGGTTGGAAAAGGGCAAAGAGGCGTGGACAAGTGCAAAGAGGGGCGGACAAGGGCAAAGAGGTTCGGACAAGTGCTAAGACGGACGGACAAGTGCAAACACGGGCAGACAAGTGCGTAGAACATCAGACAAGTGCAAAGACGGGCGGACAAATGCAAAGACGGGCGGACAAGGCCGAAGAGGGGCGGAGAAGGGCAAAGACGGGCGGACAAGTGCAAAGACGGGCGGACAATTGCGGAGAATACGGGACAAGGGCAAAGAGGGGCGGACAAGTGCAAAGAGGGGTGGACAAAGGGCAAAGAAGGGCGGAGAAGTGCGGAGAATACCGGAGACAGGATAAGAGGGGCAGACAATTGCGGAGAATACCGGAGACGGGAAAAGACGGCCAGACAATTGCGGAGAATACGGGACCAGGGCAAAGAGGGGCAGACAATGGCAAATGTAGGCGGACAAGAGCAAAGAAGGGGGGACAAGGGCAAAGAGGGGCGGACAAGGGCAAAGAGGGGCGGACAAGGGCAAAGAGGGGCGGACAAGGGCTGAGAATACGGGACAAGGGCAAGGAGGGGCGGACATGTGCAAAGAGGGGCAGACAAGGGCAAAGAGGGGCGGACAAGGGCAAAGAGGGGAGGACAAGGGCAAAGAGGGGCGGACAAGGGCAAAGAGGGGCGGACAAGGGCAAAGAGGGGCGGACAAGGGCAAAGAGGGGCGGACAAGGGCAAAGAGGGGCGGACAAGGGCTGAGAATACGGGACAAGGACAAAGAGGGGCGGACAAGGGCTGAGAATACGGGAAAAGGGCAAAGAGGGGCGGACATGGGCTGAGAATACGGGACAAGGGCTGAGAATACGGGACAAGGACTGAGAATACGGGACAAGGGCAAAGAGGGGCGGACAAGGGCAAAGAGGGGCGGACAAGGGCAAAGAAGGGTGGACAGGGCAAAGAGGGGCGGAGAAGGGCTGAGAATACGGGACAAGGGAAAAGAGGGGCGGAGAAGAGCAAAGAGGGGCGGACAAGGGCAAAGAGGGGCAGACAGGGCAAAGAGGGGCGGACAAGGGCAAAGAGGGGCGGACATGGGCAAAGAGGGGCGGACAAGAGCAAAGAGGGGCGGACAAGGGCAAAGAGGGGCAGACAGGGCAAAGAGGGGCGGACAAGAGCAAAGAGGGGCGGACAAGGGCAAAGACGGGCGGACAACGGCAAAGACGGGTGGACAAGGGCAAAGACCGGCGGACAAGGGCAAAGATGGGCGGACAAGGGCAAAGATGGGCGTACAAGTGCAAAGAGGGGCGGACAATTGCAGAGAATAGGGGACAAGGGCAAAGAGGGGCGGACAAGGGCAAAGAGGGGCGGAGAATTGCGGAGAATAGGGGACAAGGGCAAAGAGGGGCGGAAAAGGGCAAAGAGGGGCGGACAAGTGCAAAGAGAAAACGGACAGTTCAAAGAGGAGCGGACAACGGCAAAGAGGGGTGGACAAGGGCAAAGAGGGACGGACAAATGCGGATAATAAGGGACAAAGGCAAAGAGGGGCGGACAAGGGTAAAGAGGGGCGGACAAGGGTAAAGACGGGCGGACAAGTGCAAAGAGGGATGGACAAGGGAAAAAAGGTGCGGACAAGTGCAAAAAGGGGCGGTCAAGGACGGAGAACACGGGACAAAGTCAAAGAGAGTGGACAATGGTAAAGAGGGGTGGACAAGGGCAAAGAGGGGCGGAGAAGAGCCTAGAATACCGTACAAGGGCAAAGAGGGGCAGACAATGGCAAAGAGGGGTGGACAAGTTCAAATAGGGGCGGAGAAGTGTGGAGAATACGGGACAAGTGAAAAGAGGGGCAGACAAGGCAAAGAGGGGCGGACAATGGCAAAGAGGGGCGGACAAGGGCAAAGAGGGGTGGAGAAGTGCGGAAAATATGGGACAAGGGCAAAGAGAGGCTTAGAAGTGTGGAGAATATGGGACAAGGACAAAGAGGGGCAGAGAAGTGCGGAGAATACAGGACAAGGGGAAAGAGGGGTGGAGAATTGCGGTGAATACGGGACAAAGGCAAAGAGGGGCGGACAAGGGAAAAAGAGGGGCGGAAAAGGGCAAAGGGGACGGACAAAGGCAAAGAGAGGAGGACAAGGGCAAAGAGGGGTGGACAAGGGCATAGAGGGGCGGAGAAGTGCGGAGAATACTGGACAAGGGAAAAGAGGGAGGGACAAGTGCAAAAAAGGGCGGAAAAGGGCAAAAATGGGCAGACAAGGGCAAAGAGGGGCGGACAAGGGTAAAGAGGGGCAGAGAAGTGCGGAGAATACAGGACAAGGGCAAAGAGGGGCGGACAAGGGCAAAGAGGGGCGGACAAGGGCAAAGAGGGGCGGACAAGGCCAAAGAGGGGTGGACAAGGGCAAAGAGGGGCGGAGAGGTGCGGAGAATTGGGGAGAATACGGGACAAGGGGAAAGAGGGCGGACAATGGCAAAGAAGGGCGGACAAGGGCAAAGAGGGGCGGACAAGTTCAAAAGGGACGGACAAGGGAAAAAGGGGTGGACAAGGGCAAAGAGGGGCGGACAAGAGCAAAGAGGGGCGGACAAGAGCAAAGAGGGGCGGAAAATTGCGGAGAATAAGGGACAAGGGCAAGGAGAGGCTTAGAAGTGTAGAGAATACGGGACAAGGACAAAGAGGGGCAGAGCAGTGTGGAGAATACGGGACAAGGGGAAAGAGGGGAGGAGAAGTGCGGTGAATACGGGACAAGGGCAAAGAGGGGCGGACAAGGGAAAAGAGGGGCGTATAAGGACAAAGAGGGGCGGACAAGGGCAAAGAGGGGCGGACAAGAGCAAAGAGAGGCGGACAAGAGCAAAGAGAGGCGGACAAGGGTAAAGAGGGCTGGACAAGGGCATAGAGGGTTGGAGAAGAGCGGAGAATACGTGACAAGGGCAAAGAGGGGCGGACAAGGGCAAAGAGGTGCAGACAACGGCAAGGAAGGGCGCAGAAGTTTGGAGAATACCGGACAAGGGCAAAGAGGGACGGACAAATGCAAAGAGGGGCGGACAAGGGCAAAGACGGGCGGATAAGGGCCAAGACAGGCGGACAAGGGCCAAGACGGGAAGACAAGGGCAAAGAAGGTCGGACAAGGGCAAAGAAGGTCGGACAAGGGCAAAGACGGGCGGACAAGGGCAAAGACGGGCGGACAAGTGCGGAGAATTCGGGACAAAGGCAAAGAGGGACGGACAAGGGCAAATAGTGTTGGACAAGGGCAAAGAGGGACGGACAAGGGCAAAGAGGGCTGGACAAGGGCAAAGAGGGCTGGACAAGGGCAAAGACGGGCGGACAAGTGCTAAGACGGGCGGACAAGTGCTAAGACGGGTGGACAAGGACAAAGAGGGGCGGACAAGGGCTAAGATGGGCGGATAAGGGCCAAGACAGGCGGACAAGTGCAAAGACAGGCGGAGAAATGCAGGGAACACCAATGAAGGGCAAAGAGGGGCGGACAAGTGCCAAGAAGTTCGGACAAGGGTCAAGAGGGGCGGACAAGGGCAAAGAGTAGCGGACAATGGCAAAGAGGGTCGGACAAGGGCAAAGAGGGGCGGACAAGGGCAAAGAGGGGCGGACAAGGGCAAAGACGGGCGGACAAGTGCTAAGACGGGTGGACAAGGACAAAGAGGGTCGGACAAGTGCTAAGACGGGCGGAGGATGGCAAAGACAGCAAAGGAGGGCAAAGAAAGACGGAGAAGGGGAAAGACGGGCGGAGAAGGGCAAAGACGGGCGGACAAAGGCAAAGACGGGTGGACAAGGGCAAAGACGGGCGGAAAAGGGCAAAGATGGGCGGACAATGGCAAAGAGGGGCGGACATGTGCAATGAGGGTCGGACAAGTGCAAAGACAGTCTGAGAAGTCCAGAGAATACCGGAGAGGGGCAAAGACGGGCGGAGAGGGGAAAAGACGTGCGGAGAGGGGCAAAGACGGGCGGAGAGGGGAAAAGACGGGCGGAGAGGGGCAAAGACGGGCGGAGAGGGGCAAAGACAGTCTGAGAAATCCGGAGTATACCGGACTAGTGCAAAGACAGGCGGAGAACGGCAAAGACGGGCGGACGAGGGCAAAGACGGGCGGACGAGGGCAAAGACTGGGGGACAAGGGCAAAGACTGGGGGACAAGGGCAAAGACGGGCTAACGAGGGCAAAGACGGGCGGAGAAGTAAAAATACACCCAGAGTAGTGCGGAGAGTATCGGACAAGGTAAAGGCAGGCGGACAAGGGCAAAGACGGGCGGACAAGGGCAAAGACGGGCGGACAAGGGCTAAGACAGCCGGAAAAGGGCTAAGATGGGCGGAGAAGTGCGGAGAATATCGGAAAAAGAAAAGACGGGCGGACAAGAGCAAAGACAGGTTGAGAAAGGCAAAGACGGGCAAAGAAGTGTGGAGAATACCAGAGAAGGGCAAGGACGGGCGGACAAGGGCAACGACAGGCAGACAAGGGCAAAGAGGGGAGGACAAGGGCAAAGAGGGGCGGACAAGGGCAAAGAGGGGCGGACAAGGGCAAAGAGGGGCGGACAAGGGCAAAGAGGGGCGGACAAGGGCAAAGAGGGGCGGACAAGGGCAAAGAGGGGCGGACAAGGGCAAGAATAGGCGGACAAGGTCAGAAACGGGTGGACACGGGCAGGAACGGGCGGAAAAGGGCAAGGACGAAGGGACAGGGGCAAGGACGAGCGGACAAGGGCAAGGACGGGCGGACAAGGGCAAGGACGGGCGGACAAGGGCAAGGACGGGCGGAGAAGTGCGGAGAATACCAGACAATGGCAAAGAGGGGCGGACAAGGGCAAACAGGGTCGGAGAAGTGCGGAAAGTAACGGTTAAGGGCAAAGAGGGGCAGACAAGGGCAAAGAGGGGCGGACAAGGGCAAAGAGGGGCGGACAATTGCAAAGACGGGCAGACAAGAGCAAAGACGGGCGGACAAGGGCAAAGAGGGTCGGAGAATTGCGGAGAATAATTGACAAGTGCAAAGAGGGGAAGAGAAGTGCGGAGAATACGGGACAAGGGCAAAGAGGGGCGGACAAGGACAAAGAGGGGTGGACAACGGCAAAGAGGGGCGGACAAGCGCATAGAGGGGCGGACAAGGGAAAAGAGGGGCGGACAAGGCCAAAGAGGGGCGGAGAATTGCGAAGAATACCGGACAAGGGCAAAGAGGGGCAGACAATGGCAAAGAGGGGCGGACAAGTTCAAATAGGGGCGGAGAAGTGCGGACAATATGGGACAATAGGAAAAGAGGGGCGGACAGGGGCAGGAACGGGTGGACAAGGGCAAGAATAGGCGGACAAGGTCAGCAACGGGCGGACACGGGCAGGAACAGGCGGACAAGGGCAAGGACGAGGGAACAGGGGCAAGGACGAGCGGACAAGGGCAAGGACGGGCGGACAAGGGCAAGGACGGGCGGAGAAGTGCGGAGAATACCGGACAATGGCAAAGAGGGGCGGACAAGGGCAAACAGGGTCGGAGAAGTGCGGTAAGTACCGGTTAAGGGCAAAGAGGGGCAGACAAGGGCAAAGAGGGGGGAAAAGGGCAAAGAGGGGCGGACAAGAGCAAAGAGGGGCGGACAAGGGCAAAGAGGGGTGGACAAGGGAAAAGAGGGGCGGACAAGGGCAAAGAGGGGCGGAAAAGTGCGGAGAATACCGGACAAGGGCAAAGAGGGGCAAACAAGGGCAAAGAGGGGCGGACAAGGGCAAAGAGGGGCGGACAAGGGCAAAGACGGGTGGACAAGGGTAAAGAGGGGCCGAGAGGGGCGGAGAATTGCGGAGAATATGGGACAAGGGCAAAGCGGGCGGACAAGGGCAAAGAGGGGAGGACAAGGGCAAAGAGGGGCGGACAAGTGCAAAAGGGGCAGACAAGGGCAAAGAGGGGCGGACAAGGGCAAAGAGGGGCGGACAAGGGCAAAGAGGGGAGGAAAATTGAGGAGAATAAGGGACAAGGGCAAAGAGAGGCTTAGAATTTTGGAGAATATGGGACAAGGACAAAGAGGGGCAGAGCAGTGCGGAGAATACAGGACAAGGGGAAAGAGGGGCGGAAAAGGGAAAAGAGGGGCGGACAAGGGCAACGAGGGGCAGATAAGGGCAAAGAGGGGCGGACAAGGGCAAAGAGAGTTGGACAAGGGCAAAGAGGGGTGGACAAGGGCATAGAGAGGCGGAGAAGTGCGGAGAATACGGGACAAGGGCAAAGAGGGGTGGACAAGGGCAAAAACGGGAGGACAAGGGCAAAGACGGGCGGACAAGGGCAAAGAATGACGGACAAGGGCAAAAGACGGAGAGACAAGGGCAAAAGACGGGCGGACAAGTGCAGAGAATACCGGAGGAGGGCAAAGAGGGGCGGACAAGGGAAAACAGGTGCAGACAACGGCAAGGAAGGGCGCAGAAGTTTGGAGAATACCGGACAAGGGCAAAGAGGGTCGGACAAGGGCAAAGACGGGCGGACAAGGGCAAAGACGGGCGGACAAGTTTGGAGAATACTGGACAAGGGCAAAGAGGGGCAAACAAGGGCAAAGAGGGGCGGACAAGGGCAAAGAGGGGCGGACAAGGGCAAAGAGGGGCGGAGAAGTTCGGAGAACACCGGAGACGGGCAAAGACAGGCAGACAAGTGTGGAGAATACCGGAGACGGGCAAAGACGGGCAGACAATTGCGGATAATACAGGACAAGGACAAAGAGGTGCGGACAAGGGCAAAGATAGGCGGACAAGGGCAAAGAGGGGCGGACAAGGGCAAAGAAGGGCAGACAAGGGCAAAGAGTGTGGACATGGGCAAAGAGGGGAGGAAAAGGTCCAAGAGGGGCGGAAAAGGGCAAAGGGGTGTGGACAAGGGCAAAGAGTGTCGGACAAGGGCAAAGAGGAGCGGACATGGGCAAAGAGGGGCGGACAAGGGCGAAGAGGTGCGGAGAAGTGCGGAGAAGAAGGGACAAGGGCAAAGAGGGGTGGACAAGGCCAAAGAGGGGCGGACAAAGGCCAAGAGGGGCGGACAAGGGTATAGAGGGGCGGACAATTGCGGAGAATACCGTACAATGACAAAGAGGGACCGACAAAGGCAAAGAGGGGTGGACAAGGGCAAAGAGGGCGGACAAGGGCAAAGAGGGGCAGACAAGGGCAAAGAGGGGCGGACAAGGGCAAAGAGGGGCGGACAAGGGCAAAGAGGGGCGGACAAGGGCAAAGAGGGGCGGACAAGGGCAAAGAGGGGCGGACAAGGGCGGAGAATATGGGACAAGGGCTAAGAGAGAGGGAGATGTGCGGAGACAACGGGACAATAGCAAAGAGGGGCGGAAAAGGGCAAAGAGGGGCGGAGAAGTGCGGAGAATACCGGAGACGGGCAAAGACGGGCAGAGAAGCGCGGAGAATAACAGAGATGGGAAAAGACAGGCAGACAAGTGCGGAGAATACGTGACAAGGGCAAAGAGAGGCGGAAATGGGCAAAGAGGGGCAGAGAAGGGCAAAGAGGGACGGACAAGGGTAAAGAAGGGCAGGGAAGGGCAAAGAGGGACGGAAAACTGCAAAGGGGGGCGGACAAGTGCAAAGACGGGCGGACAAGGGAAAAGACGGGCGGAAAATTGCAAAGACGGGGGGACAAGAGCAAAGACGGTCGGAGTATTGCGGAAAATATGGGACAAGGGTAAATAGGGGAAGACAAGGGCAAAGACGGGCGGACAATGGCAAAGACGGGCGGACAAGGGCAAAGACGGGCGGCCAAGAGCAAAGAGGAGCGGACAAAGACAACGAGAGGCGGAGAAGGGCAAAGAGGGGTGGACAAGGGCAAGGATGGGCGGACAAGGACAAAGAGGGGCGGACAAGTGCAAAGAGGGTCGGACAAGGTCATAGAGGGTCGGACAAGGGCTAAGAGGGGCGGACAAGTGCGGAGAATATGGGACACGGGAAAAGAGGGGCGGAAAAGTGCAAAGACGGGCGGACAAGGGTAAACAGGGGCGGACAAGGGCAAAGAGGGTTGGAGAAGTGCAAAGACAGGTGGAGAAGTGCGGAGAATACGGGACAAGAGCAAAGAGGGGCGGAAAAGGGCAAAGAGGGGCGGAAAAGGGCAAAGAGGGGCGGACAAGAGCAAAGAGGGGCGGACAAGGGCAAAGAGGGGCGGAGAAGGGCAAAGAGGGTCTGACAAGTGCAAAGAGGGGCGGACAATGGCAAAGAGTGGTGGACAAGTGAAAAGAGGAGCGGAGAAGTGCGGAGAATATGGGACACGTGCAAAGAGGGGCGGAAAAGTGCAAAGACGGGCGAACAAGGGTAAACAGGGGCGGACAAGGGCAAAGAGGTTCGGGGAATTGCAAAGACAGGCATAGAAGTGCGGAGAATACGGGACAAGAGCAAAGAGGGGCAGAAAAGGGCAAAGACGGGCGGAAAAGGGCAAAGAGGGACGGAGAAGTGCAGAGAATACCGGAGACGGGTAAAGACAGGCAGACAATTACAGATAATAAGGGACAAGGACCAAGAGGGGCAGACAAGGTCAAAGAGGGGTGGACAAGGGCAAAGAGGGGCGGACAAGGGCAAAGAGGGGTGGACAATTACAAAGAGGGGCGCACAAGTCCTAAGGGGGCGGAGAAGTGCGGAGAATACGGGACACGGGCAAAGAGGGGCGGACAGGGGCAAAGAGGGTCGGACAAGGGCTAAGAGGGGCGGACAAGGGCAAAGAAGTTCGGACAACTGCAAAGAGTGGCGGAAAAGTGCAAATAGGGGAAGAGAAATGCAGAGAATACCTGACAAGGGCAAAGAGGGGCGAACAAGGGCAAAGACGGGCGTTCGAGGGCAAAGAGGGGCGGACAAGTGCGGAGAATACGGGAAAAGGGCAAAGAGTGGCGGACAAGGGCAAAGAGTGGCGGACAAGGTCAAAGATGGGTGAACAAGGGCAAAGACAAGCGGATCAAGGGCAAAGAGGGGCAGACAAGTGCAAAGACAGGTGGACAAGGGCAAAGAGGGGCGGACAAGAACGGAGAATAAGGGACATGGGCAAACAGGGGCGGAAAAGGGAAAAGAGAGGTAGAGAAGTACGGAGAATACCGGAGAAGGGCAAAGACGGGCAGACAAGCGCGGAGAATACCGGAGACGTTCAAAGACGGTCAGACAAGTGCGGTGAATACCGGAGATGGGCAGAGACGGGCAGACAATTGCGGAGAATACGGGACAAGGTCAAAGAGGAGCGGACAAAGGCAAAGAGGAGGGACAAGGGCAAAGAGGAGCGGACAAGGGCAAAGAGGGGCGGACAACAGCAAAGAGGGGCGGACAACAGCAAAGAGGGGCGGACAACTGCAAAGAGGGGCGGACAACTGCAAAGAGGGGCGGACAACTGCAAAGAGGGGCGGACAAGTGTGGAGAATACGGGACACGAGCAAAGAGGTGTGGACAAGGGAAAAGAGGGGCGGACAAGGGCAAAGACGGGCGGACAAAGGGCAAAGACAAGCGGACAAGGGCAAAGAGAAGCGGACAAGGGCAAAGACAGGCGGAAAATTGCGGAGAATACGGGACAAGGGCAAAGAGGGGCAGACAAGGGCAAAGAGGGGCGGACAAGGGAAAAGAGGGGTGGAGAATATGGGACAAGGGCAAAGAGGTTCAGATAAGGGCAAAGAGGGGTGGAGAACTGCGAAGAATACGAGACAAGGGCAAAGAGGGGCGGACAAGGGCAAAGAGGGGCGGACAAGGGCAAAGAGGGGCGGACAAGGGCAAAGAGGGGCGGAGAAGTGTGGATAATACGGCACAAGTGCAAAGAGGGGCGGACAAGGGCAAAGATGGTTGGAGAATATGGGACAAGGGCAAAGAGGTTCGGATAATGGCAAAGAGGTGCGGAGAACTGCGAAGAATACGGGACAAAGGCAAAGAGGGGTGGATAAGGGCAATAAGGGGCGGACAAGGGACAAAAGGGGCGGAAAAGTGCAAAGAGGGATGCAAAAGGGCAATAAGGGTCGGAAAGGGGCAAACAGGGCTGGACAAGTGCAAAGAGTGGCGCACAAGGGCAAAGAGGAGTGCACAAGTGCAAAGAGGTGCGGACAAGGGCAAAGAGGGTTCAGACAAGTGCAAAGAGTGGCTGACAAGGGCAAAGAGGAGCGGACAAAGGCAAAGAGGGGCTGACAAGGGCAAAGAGGGGCGGACAAGAGCATGGAGGGGCGGACAAGAGCATGGAGGGGCGGACAAGTGTAAAGAGGGGCGGACAAGTGTAAAGAGGGGCGGACAAGGACAAAGAGGGGCGGACAAGGGCAGAGAGGGGTAGACAAGTGCGGAGAATACGGGACAAGGGCAAAGAGTGTCTGACAAGAGCAAAGAGGGGTCGACAAGGGCAAAGAAGGGCGGACAAGTGCAAGGAGTGTCGGAATATGGCAAAGAGGGGCGGACAAGTGCAAAGAGGGGCGGACAAGTGCAAAGAGTGTCTGACAGGGGCAAAGAGGGGCGGACATGTGCTGAGAATATCGGACAAGATCAAAGAGGGGCGGAGAAAGGCAAAGAAGGGCAGACAGGGAAAACAGGGGCGGACAAAGCCAAAGAGGGGCGGACAGGGGCAAAGAGGGGCGGACAAGGGCAAAGAGGGGCGGACAAGGGCAAAGAGGGGCGGACAAGGGCAAAGAGGGGTGGACAAGGGCTTAGAATACGGGACAAGTGCAAAGAGGGGCGGACAAGGGCTGAGAATACGGGACAAGGGCAAAGAGGGGCGGACAAGGGCAAAGAGGTGCGGACAAGGGCAAAGAGGGGCGGACAAGGGCAAAGAGGGGCGGACAAGTGCAAAGAGGGGCGGACCAAGGCAAAGAGGGGCGGACAAGGGCTTAGAATACGGGACAAGGGCAAAGAGGGGCGGACAAGGGCTGAGAATACGGGACAAGGGCAAAGAGGGGCGGACAAGTGCGGAGAACACCGGACAAGGTCAAAAGGGGCGGACAAGTGCGGAGAATACGGGACAAGGGCAAAGAGGGGCGGAAAAAGGCAAAGAGGGGCGGACAAGGGCAAAGAGGGTCAGACAAGGGCAAAGAGTGTCTGACAAGAGCAAAGAGGGGTCGACAAGGGCAAAGAGGGGCGGACAAGTGCAAGGAGTGTCGGAATATGGCAAAGAGGGGCGGACAAGTGCAGAGAATACGGGACAAAGGCAAAGAGGGGCGGACAAGTGCGGAGAATACGGGACAAGGGCAAAGAGGGGCGGACAAGGGCAAAGAGTGGCGGACAAGTGCAATGAGGGTCGGACAAGGGCAAACAGGCTCGGCCAAGGGCAAAGAGGGGCGGACAAGTGCTGAGAATATGGGACAAGGGCAAAGAGGTGCAGAGAAAGGCAAAGAGGGGCAGACAAGGAAAATATAGGCGGACAAGGGAAAAGAGGGGCGGACAAGGTCAACGAGGGCCTGACAAGGGCAAAGAGCGCCGGACAAGGGCGGAGAATATGGGACAAGTCCAAAGAGGGGCAGACAAGTGCGGAGAATATGGTACAAGGGCAAAGAGGGGCGGAAAAGGGCAAAGAGGGGCGGACAAGTGTAAAGAGGGGCGGACAAGGGCAAAGAGGGTCGGACAAATGCTGAGAATATGATACAAGGGCAAAGAGGGGTGGACAAGGGCAGAGAATACGGTACAAGGGCAAAGAGGGGCGGACAAGTGCGGAGAATACGGTACATGGGCAAAGAGGGGTGGACAAGTGCAAAGAGGGGCGGACAAGGGCAAAGAAGGGTGGACAAGTGCGGAGAATATGGGACAAGGGAGAAAAGGGGCGGAGAAGGGCGGAGAATGTGGGGCAAGGGCAAAGAGGGGCGGACAAGGGCAAAGAGGGGCGGACAAGGGCAAAGAGGTGCGGACAAGGGCAAAGAGGGGCGGACAACTGCAAAGAGGGTCGGACAAGGGCAAAGAGGGTCGGACAAGGGCAAAGAGGGGCGGACAAGGTCAAAGAGAGGCGGTCAATTGCAAAGAGGTTTGGACAAGGGCAAAGAGGGGCGGACAAGGGCAAAGAGGAATGGACAATTCCAGAGAATAGGGGACAAGAGCAAAGAGGATCGGACAACGACATAGAGGGGCGGACAAGTGCAAAGAGGGGCAAAGAAGAGCAAAGAGGGGCAGACAAGTTCAAAGAGGGGCGGACAAGGGAAAAGGGGGGCGGTCAAGGGCAAAGAGGGGCGGACAAGGGCAAAGAGGTGCGGAAAATTGCGGAGAAAATGGGAAAAGGGCAAAGAGGGACGGACAAGAGCGGAGAATAGAGGACAAGGGCAAAGAGGGGCTGACAAGGGCAAAGAGGGGCGGAAAAGGGCAAAGAGGGGCGGAAAAGGGCAAAGGGGGCGGACAAGTGTGGAGAATACGGGACAAATGAAAAGAAGGGGCGGACAATGGCAGAGAATACAGGACAAGGGCAAAGAGGGGCGGACAAGGGCGGAGAATACATGACAAGGCCAAAGAAGGGGGGACAAGGGCGGAGAAAACGGGACAAGGCCAAAGAGGGGTGGAGAAGTGAGGAGAATACGGGACAAGGGCAAAGAGGGGCGGACAAGGGCAAAGAGGTGCGGACAAGGGCAAAGAGGGGCGGACAAGGGCAAAGAGGGGCGGACAAGGGCAAAGAGGGGCGGACAAGTGCAAAGAGGGGCGGACAAAGGCAAAGAGGGGCGGACAAGGGCTTAGAATACGGGACAAGGGCAAAGAGGGGCGGACAAGGGCTGAGAATACGGGACAAGGGCAAAGAGGGGAGGACAAGGGCTGAGAATACAGGACAAGGGCAAAGAGGGGCGGACAAGGCAAAGAGGGTGTGACAAGGGCAAAGAGGGGCGGACATATACAAAGAGGGGCGGAAAAGGGCAAAGAGGGTCGGAAAAGGGCAAAGAGGGTCGGAAAAGGGCAAAGAGGGTTGGACAAGGGCGAAGAATACTGTTCAAGGGCAAAAAGGGGCAGACAAGTGCAAAGAGGGTCTGAAAAGTGCAAAGAGGGGCCGACAAGTTCAAAGAGGAGCCGACAAGGTCAAAGAGGGGCCGACAAGGGCAAAGGGGACGGACAATTTTTGAGAATGCGGGGCAAGGGCAAAGAGGGGCGGAATAGTGCGGAGAATACGGGAAAAGGGTAAAGAGGGGCGGACAAGTGCGGAGAACACCGGACAAGGGCAAAAGGGGCGGACAAGTGCGGAGAATACGGGACAAGGGTAAAGAGGGGCGGACAAGTGCGGAGAATACGGGACAAGGGCAAAGAGGGGCGGAAAAAGGCAAAGAGGGGCGGACAAGGGCAAAGAGGGTCAGACAAGGGCAAAGAGTGTCTGACAAGAGCAAAGAGGGGTCGACAAGGGCAAAGAGGGGCGGACAAGTGCAAGGAGTGTCGGAATATGGCAAAGAGGGGCGGACAAGTGCAGAGAATACGGGACAAAGGCAAAGAGGGGCGGACAAGTGCGGAGAATACGGGACAAGGGCAAAGAGGGGCGGACAAGGGCAAAGAGTGGCGGACAAGTGCAATGAGGGTCGGACAAGGGCAAACAGGCTCGGCCAAGGGCAAAGAGGGGCGGACAAGTGCTGAGAATATGGGACAAGGGCAAAGAGGTGCAGAGAAAGGCAAAGAGGGGCAGACAAGGAAAATATAGGCGGACAAGGGAAAAGAGGGGCGGACAAGGGCAACGAGGGCCTGACAAGGGCAAAGAGCGCCGGACAAGGGCGGAGAATATGGGACAAGTCCAAAGAGGGGCAGACAAGTGCGGAGAATATGGTACAAGGGCAAAGAGGGGCGGAAAAGGGCAAAGAGGGGCGGACAAGTGTAAAGAGGGGCGGACAAGGGCAAAGAGGGGCGGACAAGGGCAAAGAGGGTCGGACAAATGCTGAGAATATGATACAAGGGCAAAGAGGGGTGGACAAGGGCAGAGAATACGGTACAAGGGCAAAGAGGGGCGGACAAGTGCGGAGAATACGGTACATGGGCAAAGAGGGGTGGACAAGGGGAAAGAGGGGCGGACAAGGGCAAAGAGGGGCGGACAAGGGCAAAGAGGGTCGGACAAGGGCTGAGAATACGATACAAGTGCAAAGAGGGGTGGACAAGTGCAAAGAGGGGCGGACAAGGGCAAAGATGGGTGGACAAGTGCGGAGAATATGGGACAAGGGAGAAAAGGGGCGGAGAAGGGCGGAGAATGTGGGGCAAGGGCAAAGAGGTGCGGACAAGGGCAAAGAGGGGCGGACAAGGGCAAAGAGGGGCGGACAAGGGCAAAGAGGTGCGGACAAGGGCAAAGAGGGGCGGACAAGGGCAAAGAGGGGCGGACAAGGGCAAAGAGGGGCGGACAAGGGCAAAGAGGGGCGGACAACTGCAAAGAGGGTCGGACAAGGGCAAAGAGGGGCGGACAAGGTCAAAGAGGGGCGGTCAATTGCAAAGAGGTTTGGACAAGGGCAAAGAGGGGTGGACAAGGGCAAAGAGGAATGGACAATTCCGGAGAATAGGGGACAAGAGCAAAGAGGATCGGACAACGACATAGAGGGGCGGACAAGTGCAAAGAGGGGCAAAGAAGAGCAAAGAGGGGCAGACAAGTTCAAAGAGGGGCGGACAAGGGCAAAGAGGGGCGGTCAAGGGCAAAGAGGGGCGGACAAGGGCAAAGAGGTGCGGAAAATTGCGGAGAAAATGGGACAAGGGCAAAGAGGGACGGACAAGAGCGGAGAATAGAGGACAAGGGCAAAGAGGGGCTGACAAGGGCAAAGAGGGGCGGAAAAGGGCAAAGAGGGGCGGACAAGTGTGGAGAATACGGGACAAATGAAAAGAAGGGGCGGACAATGGCAGAGAATACAGGACAAGGGCAAAGAGGGGCGGACAAGGGCGGAGAATACATGACAAGGGCAAATAAGGGGGGACAAGGGCGGAGAATACGGGACAAGGCCAAAGAGGGGTGGAGAAGTGAGGAGAATACGGAACAAGGGCAAAGAGGGACGGACAAGTGCGGAGAATACAGGACAAGAGCAAAGACGGGCGGAGAAGTGCAAAGTGAGGTGGACAAGGCCAGGGAGGGGCGGACAAGTGCAAAGAGGATGCGGACAAGGTCAAAGAGAGGCTGACAAGGGCAAAGAGGTTCGGACAAGGGCAAAGAGTGGCGGACAAGGGAAAAGAGGTGCAGACAAGGGCAAAGATGGGGGGACAAGAGCAAAGAGGGGCGGACAAGGGCAAAGAGTGGCTGACAAGGGCAAAGAGTGGCTGACAAGGGCAAAGAGGGGCGGACAATAGCAAAGAGGGACAGAAAAGGGCGGAGCATACGGGACAAGGTCAAAGAGGGGCAGACAAGTGCGGAGAATACGGGACAAGGGCAAAAAGGGGCGGAGAAGTGCGGAGAATGCGGGACAAGGGCAATGAGGGGCGGACAAGGGCAAAGAGGGGCGGACAAGGGCAAAGAGGATCGGACATGTGCAAAGAGGGGCGGACAAGTGCAGATAATACGGGACAAGGGCAAGGAGGGGCAGACAAGTGTTGAGAATACGGGACAAGAGCAAAGAAGGGGCGGAAACGAGCGGAAAATACGGGACAATGGCAAAAAGGGGCGGTCAAGGGCGGAGAATACTTGACAAGGGCAAAGAGGGCGGACAAGGGCGGAGAATACGGGACAAGTCCAAAGAGTGGCGGAGAAGTGTGGAGAATTCGGAACAAGGGCAAAGAGGGGCGGACAAGTGCGGAGAATACAGGACAAGAGCAAAGACGGGCGGAAAAGTGCAAAGTGGGGCGGACAAGGGCAAGGAGGGGCGGAGAAGTTGAAACAGGTGCGGACAAGTTCAAAGGGGGGCGGAACAAGGGCAAAGAGTGGCTGACATTGCGGAGAATACGGGACAAGGGCAAAGAGGGGCGGACAATTGCGGAGAATATGGGACTAATGCAAAGAGGGTCGGACAAGGACAAAGAGGGCCAGAGAAGTGCAAAAAGGGGCGGACAAGGGCAAAGGGGTCGGACAAGTTCCAAGAGGGGTGGACAAGTGCAGAGAATACTGGACAAGGGCAAAGAGGAGCGGACAAGTGCTGAGAATATGGGACAACATCAAAGAGGGGCGGACAAGGGCAAAGAGGGGCGGACAAGTGCGGAGAATACGGGACATGGGCAAAGAGGGGCGGACAAGAGCAGATAATATGGAAAAACTGTAAAGAGAGGCAGACAAGAGCGGAGAAAACGGGATAAGGGCAAAGAGGGGCCCAGAAAAACGGAGAATTCGGGACAAGGGCAAAGAGGGGCGGACAAGTGCAGAGAATACTGGACAAGAGCAAAGAGGGGCGGACAAGTGAAAAGAGGGGCGGACAAGTGCAAAGAGTTGCGGAAAAAAGCGGAGAATACGGGACAACGGCAAAGAGGGGCTGACAAGTGCCGAGAATACGGGACAAGGGCAAAGAGGGGCGGACAAGGGCATAGAGGTTCGCACAAGGGAAAAGAGGGGTGGACAAGTGCGGAGAACACGGGACAAGGGCAAAGAGGGAAGGACAAGCGCTGAAAATACAGGACAAGTGCAAAGAGATGCGGACAACGGCCAAGAGGTGCGGAAAAAGGGCAAACAGTGGCAGACAAGAGCAAATAGGAGTGGAAAACTGCAAAGAGGGGCGGACAAGTGCTGAGAATACGGGACAAGGGCAAAGAGGGGCGGAGAAGAACGGAGAATACGGGTCAAGGGCAAAGAGGGGAGGACAAGGGCAAAGAGGGGTGGACAAGTGCAAAGAGCGGCGGACAAGGGCAAAGAGGGGCGGACAAGGGCAAAGAGGGGCGGACAAATGCGGAGAATACGGGACAAAGGCAAAGAGGGGCGGACAAGTGCGGAGAATATGGGACAAGGGAAAAGAGGGGTGGAAAAGTGCAAAGACGGGCGGACAAGGGTAAACAGGGGCGGACAAGGGCAAAGAGGGTTGGAGAAGTGCAAAGACAGGTGGAGAAGTGCGGAGAATACGGGACAAGAGCAAAGAGGGGCGGAAAAGAGCAAAGAGGGGCGGAAAAGGGCAAAGAGGGGCAGACAAGAGCAAAGAGGGCCGGACAAGGGCAAAGAGGGCCGGACAAGGGCAAAGAGGGTCTGACAAGTGCAAAGAGGGGCGGACAATGGCAAAGAGTGGTGGACAAGTGAAAAGAGGAGCGGAGAAGTGCGGAGAATATGGGACACGTGCAAAGAGGGGCGGAAAAGTGCAAAGACGGGCGAACAAGGGTAAACAGGGGCGGACAAGGGCAAAGAGGTTCGGGGAATTGCAAAGACAGGCATAGAAGTGCGGAGAATACGGGACAAGAGCAAAGAGGGGCAGAAAAGGGCAAAGACGGGCGGAAAAGGGCAAAGAGGGGCGGAGAAGTGCAGAGAATACCGGAGACGGGTAAAGACAGGCAGACAATTACAGATAATAAGGGACAAGGACCAAGAGGGGCAGACAAGGTCAAAGAGGGGTGGACAAGGGCAAAGAGGGGCGGACAAGGGCAAAGAGGGGTGGACAATTACAAAGAGGGGCGCACAAGTCCTAAGGGGGCGGAGAAGTGCGGAGAATACGGGACACAGGCAAAGAGGGGCGGACAGGGGCAAAGAGGGTCGGACAAGGGCAAAGAGGGGCGAACAAGGGCAAAGACGGGCGTTCGAGGGCAAAGAGGGGCGGACAAGTGCGGAGAATACGGGAAAAGGGCAAAGAGTGGCGGACAAGGGCAAAGAGTGGCGGACAAGGTCAAAGATGGGTGAACAAGGGCAAAGAAAAGCGGATCAAGGGCAAAGAGGGGCAGACAAGAGCAAAGAGGGGTCGACAAGGGCAAAGAGGGGCGGACAAGAACGGAGAATAAGGGACATGGGCAAACAGGGGCTGAAAAGGGAAAAGAGAGGTAGAGAAGTACGGAGAATACCGGAGAAGGGCAAAGATGGGCAGACAAGCGCGGAGAATACCGGAGACGTTCAAAGACGGTCAGACAAGTGCGGTGAATACCGGAGATGGGCAGAGACGGGCAGACAATTGCGGAGAATACGGGACAAGGTCAAAGAGGAGCGGACAAAGGCAAAGAGGAGCGGACAAGGGCAAAGAGGAGCGGACAAGGGCAAAGAGGGGCGGACAACAGCAAAGAGGGGCGGACAAGTGTGGAGAATACGGGACACGAGCAAAGAGGTGAGGACAAGGGAAAAGAGGGGCGGACAAGGGCAAAGACGGGCGGACAAAGGGCAAAGACAAGCGGACAAGGGCAAAGACGGGCGGACAAGGGCAAAGACAGGCGGAAAATTGCGGAGAATACGGGACAAGGGCAAAGAGGGGCAGACAAGGGCAAAGAGGGGCGGACAAGGGAAAAGAGGGGTGGAGAATATGGGACAAGGGCAAAGAGGTTCAGATAAGGGCAAAGAGGGGTGGAGATCTGCGAAGAATACGGGACAAGGGCAAAGAGGGGCGGACAAGGGCAAAGAGGGGCGGACAACGGCAAAGAGGGGCGGAGAAGTGTGGATAATACGGCACAAGTGCAAAGAGGGGCGGACAAGGGCAAAGATGGTTGGAGAATATGGGACAAGGGCAAAGAGGTTCGGATAAGGGCAAAGAGGTGCGGAGAACTGCGAAGAATACGGGACAAAGGCAAAGAGGGGTGGATAAAGGCAATAAGGGGCGGACAAGGGAAAAAAGGGGCGGAAAAGTGCAAAGAGGGATGCAAAAGGGCAATAAGGGTCGGAAAGGGGCAAACAGGGGTGGACAAGTGTAAAGAGTGGCGCACAAGGGCAAAGAGGAGTGCACAAGTGCAAAGAGGTGCGGACAAGGGCAAAGAGGGTTCAGACAAGTGCAAAGAGTGGCTGACGAGGGCAAAGAGGAGCGGACAAAGGCAAAGAGGGGCTGACAAGGGCAAAGAGGGGCGGACAAGAGCATGGAGGGGCGGACAAGTGTAAAGAGGGGCGGACAAGGACAAAGAGGGGCGGACAAGGGCAGAGAGGGGTAGACAAGTGCGGAGAATACGGGACAAGGGCAAAGAGTGTCTGACAAGAGCAAAGAGGGGTCGACAAGGGCAAAGAAGGGCGGACAAGTGCAAGGAGTGTCGGAATATGGCAAAGAGGGGCGGACAAGTGCAAAGAGGGACGGACAAGTGCAAAGAGTGTCTGACAGGGGCAAAGAGGGGCGGACATGTGCTGAGAATATCGGACAAGATCAAAGAGGGGCGGAGAAAGGCAAAGAAGGGCAGACAGGGAAAACAGGGGCGGACAAAGCCAAAGAGGGGCGGACAGGGGCAAAGAGGGGCGGACAAGGGCAAAGAGGGGCGGACAAGGGCAAAGAGGGGCGGACAAGGGCAAAGAGGGGCGGACAAGGGCTTAGAATACGGGACAAGGGCAAAGAGGGGCGGACAAGGGCTGAGAATACGGGACAAGGGCAAAGAGGGGCGGACAAGGGCAAAGAGGTGCGGACAAGGGCAAAGAGGGGCGGACAAGGGCAAAGAGGGGCGGACAAGGGCAAAGAGGGGCGGACAAGTACAAAGAGGGGCGGACAAGAGCTTAGAATACCGGACAAGGGCAAAGAGGGGCGGACAAGGGCTGAGAATACGGGACAAGGGCAAAGAGGGGCGGACAAGGGCTGAGAATACAGGACAAGGGCAAAGAGGGGCGGACAAGGCAAAGAGGGTGTGACAAGGGCAAAGAGGGGCGGACATATACAAAGAGGGGCGGAAAAGGGCAAAGAGGGTCAGAAAAGGGCAAAGAGGGTAGGAAAAGGGCAAAGAGGGTTGGACAAGGGCGAAGAATACTGTTCAAGGGCAAAAAGAGGCAGACAAGTGCAAAGAGGGTCTGAAAAGGGCAAAGAGGGGCCGACAAGGTCAAAGAGGGGCCGACAAGGTCAAAGAGGGGCCGACAAGGGCAAAGGGGACGGACAATTTTTGAGAATGCGGGGCAAGGGCAAAGAGGGGCGGAATAGTGCGGAGAATACGGGAAAAGGGTAAAGAGGGGCGGACAAGTGCAGAGAATACCGGACAAGGGAAAAAGGGGCGGACAAGTGCGGAGAATACGGGACAAGGGTAAAGAGGGGCGGACAAGTGCGGAGAATACGGGACAAGGGCAAAGAGGGGCGGAAAAAGGCAAAGAGGGGCGGACAAGGGCAAAGAGGGTCAGACAAGGGCAAAGAGTGTCTGACAAGAGCAAAGAGGGGTCGACAAGGGCAAAGAGGGGCGGACAAGTGCAAGGAGTGTCGGAATATGGCAAAGAGGGGCGGACAAGTGCGGAGAATACGGGACAAGGGCAAAAAGGGTCGGACAAGTGCGGAGAATGCGGGACAAGGGCAATGAGGGGCGGACAAGGGCAAAGAGGGGCGGACAAGGGCAAAGAGTGTCTGACAAGAGCAAAGAGGGGTCGACAAGGGCAAAGAGGGGCGGACAAGTGCAAGGAGTGTCGGAATATGGCAAAGAGGGGCGGACAAGTGCAGAGAATACGGGACAAAGGCAAAGAGGGGCGGACAAGTGCGGAGAATACGGGACAAGGGCAAAGAGGGGCGGACAAGGGCAAAGAGTGGCGGACAAGTGCAATGAGGGTCGGACAAGGGCAAACAGGCTCGGCCAAGGGCAAAGAGGGGCGGACAAGTGCTGAGAATATGGGACAAGGGCAAAGAGGTGCAGAGAAAGGCAAAGAGGGGCAGACAAGGAAAATATAGGCGGACAAGGGAAAAGAGGGGCGGACAAGGGCAACGAGGGCCTGACAAGGGCAAAGAGCGCCGGACAAGGGCGGAGAATATGGGACAAGTCCAAAGAGGGGCAGACAAGTGCGGAGAATATGGTACAAGGGCAAAGAGGGGCGGAAAAGGGCAAAGAGGGGCGGACAAGTGTAAAGAGGGGCGGACAAGGGCAAAGAGGGTCGGACAAATGCTGAGAATATGATACAAGGGCAAAGAGGGGTGGACAAGGGCAGAGAATACGGTACAAGGGCAAAGAGGGGCGGACAAGTGCGGAGAATACGGTACATGGGCAAAGAGGGGTGGACAAGGGGAAAGAGGGGCGGACAAGGGCAAAGATGGGCGGACAAGGGCAAAGAGGGGCGGACAAGGGCTGAGAATACGATACAAGTGCAAAGAGGGGTGGACAAGTGCAAAGAGGGGCGGACAAGGGCAAAGATGGGTGGACAAGTGCGGAGAATATGGGACAAGGGAGAAAAGGGGCGGAGAAGGGCGGAGAATGTGGGGCAAGGGCAAAGAGGTGCGGACAAGGGCAAAGAGGGGCGGACAAGGGCAAAGAGGGGCGGACAAGGGCAAAGAGGTGCGGACAAGGGCAAAGAGGGGCGGACAACTGCAAAGAGGGTCGGACAAGGGCAAAGAGGGGCGGACAAGGTCAAAGAGGGGCGGTCAATTGCAAAGAGGTTTGGACAAGGGCAAAGAGGGGCGGACAAGGGCAAAGAGGAATGGACAATTCCGGAGAATAGGGGACAAGAGCAAAGAGGATCGGACAACGACATAGAGGGGCGGACAAGTGCAAAGAGGGGCAAAGAAGAGCAAAGAGGGGCAGACAAGTTCAAAGAGGGGCGGACAAGGGCAAAGAGGGGCGGTCAAGGGCAAAGAGGGGCGGACAAGGGCAAAGAGGTGCGGAAAATTGCAGAGAAAATGGGACAAGGGCAAAGAGGGACGGACAAGAGCGGAGAATAGAGGACAAGGGCAAAGAGGGGCTGACAAGGGCAAAGAGGGGCTGACAAGGGCGAAGAGGGGCGGACAAGTGTGGAGAATACGGGACAAATGAAAAGAAGGGGCGGACAATGGCAGAGAATACAGGACAAGGGCAAAGAGGGGCGGACAAGGGCGGAGAATACATGACAAGGGCAAAGAAGGGGGGACAAGGGCGGAGAATACGGGACAAGGCCAAAGAGGGGTGGAGAAGTGAGGAGAATACGGAACAAGGGCAAAGAGGGACGGACAAGTGCGGAGAATACAGGACAAGAGCAAAGACGGGCGGAGAAGTGCAAAGTGAGGTGGACAAGGCCAGGGAGGGGCGGACAAGTGCAAAGAGGATGCGGACAAGGTCAAAGAGAGGCTGACAAGGGCAAAGAGGTTCGGACAAGGGCAAAGAGGTTAGGAAAAGGGCAAAGAGGGTCGGAGAAGTGCCGAGAATGCGGGACAAGGGCAAAGAGGGACGGACAAGGGCAAAGAGTGGCGGACAAGGGAAAAGAGTGGCTGACAAGGGCAAAGAGGGGCGGACAATAGCAAAGAGGGACAGAAAAGGGCGGAGCATACGGGACAAGGTCAAAGAGGGGCAGACAAGTGCGGAGAATACGGGACAAGGGCAAAAAGGGGCGGAGAAGTGCGGAGAATGCGGGACAAGGGCAATGAGGGGCGGACAAGGGCAAAGAGGGGCGGACAAGGGCAAAGAGGATCGGACATGTGCAAAGAGGGTTGGACAAGGGACAAGAGGGGCGGACAAGTGCAGACAATACGGGACAAGGGCAAGGAGGGGCAGACAAGTGTTGAGAATACGGGACAAGAGCAAAGAAGGGGCGGAAACGAGCGGAAAATACGGGACAATGGCAAAAAGGGGCGGTCAAGGGCGGAGAACACTTGACAAGGGCAAAGAGGGCGGACAAGGGCGGAGAATACGGGACAAGTCCAAAGAGTGGCGGAGAAGTGTGGAGAATTCGGAACAAGGGCAAAGAGGGGCGGACAAGTGCGGAGAATACAGGACAAGAGCAAAGACGGGCGGAAAAGTGCAAAGTGGGGCGGACAAGGGAAAGGAGGGGCGGAGAAGTTGAAACAGGTGCGGACAAGTTCAAAGGGGGGCGGAACAAGGGCAAAGAGTGGCTGACATTGCGGAGAATACGGGACAAGGGCAAAGAGGGGCGGACAATTGCGGAGAATATGGGACTAATGCAAAGAGGGTCGGACAAGGGCAAAGAGGGCCAGAGAAGTGCAAAAAGGGGCGGACAAGGGCAAAGGGGTCGGACAAGTTCCAAGAGGGGTGGACAAGTGCAGAGAATACTGGACAAGGGCAAAGAGGAGCGGACAAGTGCTGAGAATATGGGACAACATCAAAGAGGGGCGGACAAGGGCAAAGAGGGGCGGACAAGTGCGGAGAATACGGGACATGGGCAAAGAGGGGCGGACAAGAGCAGATAATATGGAAAAACTGTAAAGAGTGGCAGACAAGAGCGGAGAAAACGGGATAAGGGCAAAGAGGGGCCCAGAAGAACGGAGAATTCGGGACAAGGGCAAAGAGGGGCGGACAAGTGCAGAGAATACTGGACAAGAGCAAAGAGGGGCGGACAAGTGAAAAGAGGGGCGGACAAGTGCAAAGAGTTGCGGAAAAAAGCGGAGAATACGGGACAACGGCAAAGAGGGGCTGACAAGTGCCGAGAATACGGGACAAGGGCAAAGAGGGGCGGACAAGGGCATAGAGGGTCGCACAAGGGAAAAGAGGGGTGGACAAGTGCGGAGAACACGGGACAAGGGCAAAGAGGGAAGGACAAGCACTGAAAATACAGGACAAGTGCAAAGAGGGGCGGACAAGGGCAAAGAGGGGTGGACAAGGGCAAAGATGGGCGGACAAGGGCAAAGATGGGCAGACAAGTGCAAAGAGATGCGGACAACGGCCAAGAGGTGCGGAAAAAGGGCAAACAGTGGCAGACAAGAGCAAATAGGAGTGGAAAACTGCAAAGAGGGGCGGACAAGTGCTGAGAATACGGGACAAGGGCAAAGAGGGGCGGAGAAGTACGGAGAATACGGGTCAAGGGCAAAGAGGGGTGGACAAGGGCAAAGAGGGGTGGACAAGTGCAAAGAGGGGCGGACAAGGGCAAAGAGGGGCGGACAAGGGCAAAGAGGGGCGGACAAATGCGGAGAATACGGGACAAAGGCAAAGAGGGGCGGACAAGTGCGGAGAATATGGGACAAGGGAAAAGAATACGGGAGTAGGTTAAAGACGGGGGGAGAAGTGTGGAGAATGCGGGACAAGGGCAAAGAGGGGCGGACAAGGGCAAAGAGGGGCGGACAAGGGCAAAGAGGGGCGGACAAGTTCTGAGAATACGGGACAAGTGCAAAGAAGGGGCGGAAACGGGCGGAGAATACGGGACAAAGGCAAAGAGGGGCGGACAAAAGCTCAGAATATGGAACAAGGGCAAAGAGGGGTGGACAAGGGCTGAGAATATGGGACAAGGGCAAAGAGGGGCGGACAGGTTCTGAGAAGACGGGACAAGGGCAAAGAGGGGTGGACAAGGGCTGAGAATACGGGACAAGTGCAAAGAGGGGCGGACAACTGCTGAGAACACTGGACAAGGGCAAAGAGGGGCGGACAAGGGCCAAGAGGGGTGGACAAGGGCCAAGAGGGGCGGAGAAGGGCAAAGAGGGGCGGACAAGGGCAAAGAGGGGCGGACAAGGGCAAAGAGGGGCAGACAAGTGCCAAGAGGGGTGGACAAGGGCAAAGGGGGCGGACAAGGGCAAAGGGGCGGACATGGGAATAAGGGCGGACAATGGTAAAAGGTGCGGACAAGGTCAAAGGGGGGCGGATAAGGGAAAAGGGGGGCGGACAAGGGCAAAGAGGGGCGGACAAGGGCTGGGAATACGGGAAAAGGTCAAAGAGGGGAGGACAAGGGCTGAGAATACGGGACAAGGGCAAAGACGGGCGGACAAATGAAAAGAGGGGCGGACATGGGCAAAGAGTGTCGGACAAGTGCAAAGAGGGGCGGACAAGGGCAAAGAGGGGCGGACAAGGGCAAAGAGGGGCGGACAAGGGCAAAGAGGGGCGGACAAGTGGTGAGAATACGGGACAAGGGCAAAGAGGGCCGGACAAGTGCTGAGAATACGGGACAAAGATGGCAAAGGGGGGCGGACAAGGGCAAAGAGGTGCGGACAAGGGCAAAGAGGTGCGGACAAGGGCAAAGAGGGTCGGAGAAGGGCTTAGAATACGGGACAAGTGCAAAGAGGGGCGGACAAGGTAAAAGAGGGG
Source organism: Phaenicophaeus curvirostris (assembly GCF_032191515.1). Taxonomy (NCBI): domain Eukaryota; kingdom Metazoa; phylum Chordata; class Aves; order Cuculiformes; family Cuculidae; genus Phaenicophaeus; species Phaenicophaeus curvirostris. The sequence continues at coordinate 144,939 of NW_027206810.1, read as the reverse complement.
CGGACAAGGGCAAAGAGGTGCGGACAATGGCAAAGAGGGGCGGACAAGTGAAAAGAGGTGCGGACAAGGGAAAAGAGGGGCGGACAAGTGCTTAGAATACGGGACAAGGGCAACGAGGTGGGGACAAGTGCGGAGAATAAGGGACAAGGTCAAAGAGTGGCGGACAAGGGCAAAGAGGGGCGGACAAGAGCAAAGAGGGGCAGACAAGGGCAAAGAGGTACGGACAAGGGCAAAGAGGGGCAGAGAATTGCGGAGAATATGGGACAAGGACTAAGAGGGGCGGACAAGGGCAAAGAGGGGCGGGCAAGGGCAAAGAGGGGCGGGCAAGGGCAAAGAGGGGCGGACAAGGACAATGAGGGGCGGACAAGGACAATGAGGGGCGGACAAAAGCTGAGAATACGGGACAAGGGCAAAGAGGGGCAGACAAGTGCTGAGAATACGGGACAAGTGCAAAGTGGGGCGGACAAGTGGTGAAAATATCGGAAAGGGAAAAAAGAGGGGCGGACAAGTGCTGAGAATACGGGACAAAGGCAAAGATGGGCGGACAAGGGCAAAGAGGGGCGGACAAGGGCAAAGAGGTGGGGACAAGTTCGAAGAATATGGGACAAGGGCCAAGAGTGGTAGACAAGGGCCAAGAGGGAGGCACAAGTGCCAACAGGGGCGGACAAAGGCCAAGAGGGGTGGACAAGAACTTGAGAATATGGGACAAGGGCAAAGAGGGGCGGACAAGTGTTGAGAACACTGGAAAAGGGCAAATAGGGGCGGACAAGTTCTGAGAATACGGGACAAGAGCAAAGAGGGGCGGACAAGTGCTGAGAATACGGGACAAGGGCAAAGAGGGGCGGACAAGGGCCAAGAGGGGCGGACAAGTTCTGAGAGTGGCGGACAAGGCCAAAGAGGGGCGGAGAAGTGCTGAGAATATAGGACAAGGGCAAAGAGGGGCGGACAAGTGCTGAGAATACGGGACAAGGGCAAAGAGGGGCGGACAAGGGCAAAGAGGGGCTGACAAGTGCGGAGAATATGGGACAAGGGCCAAGAGGGGCGGACAATGTCCAAGAGGGGCGGACAAGTGTAAAGAGGGGCGGACAAGGGCAAAGAGGGGCGGAAAAGGGCAAAGGGGTGCGGACAAGGGCAAAGAAGGGAGGACAAGGGCTGGGAATATGGGACAAGGGTAAAGAGGTGCGGACAAGTGCAAAGAGGGGCGGACAAGGGCAAAGAGGGGCGGACAAGAGCAAAGAGGGGCGGAAAAGTGCTGAAAATACGGGACAAGGGCAAGTAAGGGTGGACAAGGGCTTAGAATACGCGACAAGGGCAAATAGGGGCGGACAAGTACAAAGAGGGGCGGACAAGGGCAAAGAGGGGCGGACAAGGACACAGAATACGGGACAAGAGCAAAGAGGGGCGGACAAAGGCTGAGAATACGGGACAAGGGCAAACAGGGGCGGACAAGGGCTTAGAATACAGGACAAGGGCAAAGAGGGGCGGACAAGTGCTGAGAATACGGGACAAGGGCAAAGAGGGGCGGACAAGGGCAAAGAGGGGCAGACAAGTGCTGAGAATACGGGACAAGGGCAAAGAGGTGCAGACAAGGGCTGAGAATACGGGACAAGGGCAAAGAGGGGCGGACAAGTGCTGAGAATACGGGACAAGGGCAAAGAGGTGCGGACAAGGGGAAAGAGGGGCGGACAAGGGCAAAGAGGGGCGGACAAGGGCAAAGAGGTTTGGACAAGGGCAAGGAGGGGCGGACAAGGGCAAAGAGGGGCGGACAAGGGCAAATAGGGGCGGACAAGGGCAGAGAGGGGCGGACAAGGGCTGAGAATACGGGACAAAGGCAAAGAGGGGCGGACAAGGGCAAAGAGGGGCGGACAAGTTCTGAGAATACGGGACAAGGGCTTAGAATACGGGACAAGGGCAAAGAGGGGCGGACAAGCGCAAAGAGGGGCCGACAAGTGCAAAGAGGGTCGGACAAGTGCTGAGAATACGGGACAAGGGCAAAGAGGGGCGGACAAGGGCAAAGAGGGTCGGACAAAGGCAAAGAGGGGTGGACAAGGGCAAAGAGGGGCGGACAAGGGCAAAGAGGGGCGGACAAGGGCAAAGAGGGGCGGACAAGGGCAAAGAGGGTAGGATACGGTCTGAGAATACGGGACAAGGGCAAAGAGGGGCTGACAAGGGCAAATGGGGGCGGACAAGTGCTGAGAATATGGGACAAGGGCAAAGAGGGGCGGACAAGGGCAAAGAGGGGCGGACAAGGGCAAAGAGGGGCGGACAAGGGCAAAAAGGGGCGGACAAGGGCAAAGAGGGGCGGACAAGGGCAAAGAGGGGCGGACAACGGCTGAGAATACGGGACACGGGCAAAGAGGGGTGGACAAGGGTAAAGAGGGGCGGACAAGGGCAAAGAGGTGCGGACAAGGACTGAGAATAGGGGACAAGGGCAATGAGTGGCGGACAAGGGCTGAGAATAGGGGACAAGAGCAAAGATGGGCGGACAAGGGCAAAGAGGGGCGGACAAGGGCAAAGAGGGGCGGACAAGGGCAAAGAGGGGAGGACAAGGTCTGAGAATACGGGACAAGGGCAAAGAGGGCCGGACAAGGGCAAAGGGGGCGGACAAGGGCTGAGAATACGGCACAAGGGCTTAGAATACGGGACAAGTGCAAAGAGGGGCGGACAAGGGCAAAGAGGGTCGGACAAGGGCAAAGAGGGGCGGACAAGTGCTGAGAATATGGGACAAGGGCAAAGAGGGGCGGAGAAGTGCAAAGAGGGGCAGACAAGGGCAAATAGGGGCGGACTAGGGCAAAGAGGGGCGGACAAGGGCAAAGAGGGGCGGACAAGTGCAAAGAGGGGCGGAAAAGTGTAAAGAGGGGCGGACAAGGGCAAAGAGTGGCGGACAAGGGCAAAGAGGGGCGGATAAGGGCAAAGAGGGGAGGATAAGGGCAATAGAGGGGCGGACAAGTGCTGAGAATACGGGACAAGGTCTGAGAATACGGTACAAAGGCTGAGAGGGTCAGACAAGCGCTGAGAATACGGGACAAGGGCTAAGAGGGGCGGACAAGTGCTGAGAATGCGGGAAAAGGGCTGAGTGGGGCAGACAAAGGCTGACAATGCAGGACAAGTGCTGAGAGGTGCGGACAAGGGCTGAGAATGCGGGACAAGGGCTGAGAATGCGCGACAAGGGCTGAGAGTGGCGGACAAGGGCAGAGAATGCCGGACAAGGGCTGAGAGGTGCGGACAAGGTCTGAGAATTCGGGACAAGGGCTGAGAGGGGCGGACAAGGGCTGAGAATGCGTGACAAGGGCTGAGAATATGGGACAAGGGCTGAGAGGGGCGGACGAGGGCTGAGAATTTTGTACGAGGGCTGTGAGTGGCGAAAAACGGCTCAGAGTGCGGGACGAGGGCTGAGAGGGGCGGACGAGGGCTGAGAATGCGGGATGAGGGCTAAGAGGGGCGGACGAGGGCTGAGAATGCGGGACGAGGGCTGAGAGGGGCGGACGAGGGCTGAGAATGCGGGACGAGGGCTGAGAGGGGCGGACGAGGGCTGAGAATGCGGGACGAGGGCTGAGAGGGGCGGACGAGTACTGAGAATGCGGGACGAGGTCTGAGAGGGGCGGACGAGGGCTGAGAATGCGGGACGAGGGCTGAGAGGGGGGGACGAGGGCTGAGAATGCGGGACAAGAGCTGAGAGTGGCGGACGAGGGCTGAGAATGTGGGACGAGGGCTGAGAGGTGCGGAGAAGGGCTGAGAGGGGCGAACGAGGGCTGACAGGGGCGAACGAGGGCTGAGAGGGGCTGACGAGGGCTGAGAGGGGCGGACAAGGGCAAAGAGGGGCGGACAAGGGCAAAGAGGGGCGGACGAGGGCTGAGAGGGGCGGACGAGGGCTGAGAGGGGCGGACGAGGGCAAAGAGGGGCGGACGAGGCCAAAGAGGGGCGGACAAGTGCTGAGAATATGGGACAAGGGCAAAGAGGGGCGGACAAGGGCTGAGAATACGGGACAAGGGCAAAGAGGGTCGTACAAGGGCTGAGAATACGGGACAAGGGCAAAGAGGGGCGGACAAGGGCTGAGAATACGGGACAAGGGCAAAGAGGGGCGGACAAGGGCAAAGAGGGGCGGAGAAGGGCAAAGAGGGGCGGAGAAGGGCAAAGAGGGACGGAGAAGGGCAAAGAGGGACGGAGAAGGGCAAAGAGGGGCGGAGAAGGGCAAAGAGGGGCGGAAAAGGGCAAAGATGGGCGGACAACGGCAAAGAGGGGCGGACAAGGGCAAAGAGGGGCGGACAAGGGCAAAGAGGGGCGGACAAGTACTGAGAATACGGGACAAGGGCAAAGAGGGGCGGACAAGGGCAAAGAGGGGCGGACAAGGGCAAAGAGGGGCGGACAAGGGCAAAGAGGGGCGGACAAGGGCAAAGAGGGGCGGACAAGGGCAAAGAGGGGCGGACAAGGTCTAAGAATACGGGACAAGGACAAAGAGGGGCGGACAAGGGCAAAGAGGGGCGGACAAGGGCAAAGAGGGGCGGACAAGGGCAAAGAGGGGCGGACAAGGGCAAAGAGGGGCGGACAAGGGCAAAGAGGGGCGGACAAGTGCTGATAATACTGGACATAGGCAAAAAGGGGCGGACAAGGGCAAAGAGTGGCGGAAAAGGGCAAAGAGCGGCGGAAAAGTGCAAAGAGAGGCGGACAAGGGCTTAGAATATGGGACAAGGACAAAGAGGGGCGGAGAAGGGAAGAGAATACGGGACAAAGGCAAAGAGGGGCGGACAAGGGCAAAGAGGGGCGGACAAGGGCAAAGAGGGGCGGACAAGTGCTGAGAATATGGGACAAGGGCAAAGAGGGGCGGACAAGTGCAAAGAGGGGCGGACAAGGGCAAAGAGGGGCGGACAAGGGCAAAGAGGGGCAGATAAGGGCAATAGAGGGGCGGACAAGTGCTGAGAATACCGGACAAGGTCTGAGAATACGGTACAAAGGCTGAGAGGGTCAGACAAGGGCTGAGAATACGGGACAAGGGCTAAGAGGGGTGGACAAGTGCTGAGAATGCAGGAAAAGGGCTGAGAGGGGCGGACAAGGGCTGACAATGCAGGACAAGTGCTGAGAGGTGCGGACAAGGGCTGAGAATGCGGGACAAGAACTGAGAGGGGCGGACGAGGGCTGAGAATGCGGGACAAGGGCTGAGAGTGGCGGACGAGGGCTGAGAATGCGGGACAAGAGCTGAGAGGGGTGGACGAGGGCTGAGAATGTGGGACGAGGGCTGAGAGGGGCGGACGAGGGCTGAGAATGCGGGACGAGGGCTGAGAGGGGCGGACGAGTACTGAGAATGCGGGACGAGGTCTGAGAGGGGCGGACGAGGGCTGAGAATGCGGGACGAGGGCTGAGAGGGGCGGACGAGGGCTGAGAATGCGGGACAAGAGCTGAGAGTGGCGGACGAGGGCTGAGAATGTGGGACGAGGGCTGAGAGGTGCGGAGAAGGGCTGAGAGGGGCGAACGAGGGCTGACAGGGGCGAACGAGGGCTGAGAGGGGCTGACGAGGGCTGAGAGGGGCGGACAAGGGCAAAGAGGGGCGGACAAGGGCAAAGAGGGGCGGACGAGGGCTGAGAGGGGCGGACGAGGGCAAAGAGGGGCGGACGAGGGCAAAGAGGGTCGGACGAGGCCAAAGAGGGGCGGACAAGTGCTGAGAATATGGGACAAGGGCAAAGAGGGGCGGACAAGGGCTGAGAATACGGGACAAGGGCAAAGAGGGTCGTACAAGGGCTGAGAATACGGGACAAGGGCAAAGAGGGGCGGACAAGGGCTGAGAATACGGGACAAGGGCAAAGAGAGGCGGACAAGAGCAAAGAGGGGCGGACAAGGGCAAAGAGGGGCGGACAAGGGCAAAGAGGGGCGGACAAGGGCAAAGAGGGGCGGAGAAGGGCAAAGAGGGACGGAGAAGGGCAAAGAGGGACGGAGAAGGGCAAAGAGGGGCGGAAAAGGGCAAAGATGGGCGGACAACGGCAAAGAGGGGCGGACAACGGCAAAGAGGGGCGGACAACGGCAAAGAGGGGCGGACAAGGGCAAAGAGGGGCGGACAAGGGCAAAGAGGGGCGGACAAGGGCAAAGAGGGGCGGACAAGTACTGAGAATACGGGACAAGGGCAAAGAGGGGCGGACAAGGGCAAAGAGGGGCGGACAAGGGCAAAAAGGGGCGGACAAGGGCAAAAAGGGGCGGACAAGGGCAAAGAGGGGCGGACAAGGTCTAAGAATACGGGACAAGGACAAAGAGGGGCGGACAAGGGCAAAGAGGGGCGGACAAGGGCAAAGTGGGGCGGACAAGGGCAAAGAGGGGCGGACAAGGGCAAAGAGGGGCGGACAAGGGCAAAGAGGGGCGGACAAGTGCTGATAATACTGGACATAGGCAAAAAGGGGCGGACAAGGGCAAAGAGTGGCGGAAAAGGGCAAAGAGCGGCGGAAAAGTGCAAAGAGAGGCGGACAAGGGCTGAGAATATGGGACAAGGACAAAGAGGGGCGGAGAAGGGAAGAGAATACGGGACAAAGGCAAAGAGGGGCGGACAAGGGCAAAGAGGGGCGGACAAGGGCAAAGAGGGGCGGACAAGGGCAAAGAGGGGCGGACAAGTGCTGAGAATATGGGACAAGGGCAAAGAGGGGTGGACAAGTGCAAAGAGGGGCGGACAAGGGCAAAGAGGGGCGGACAAGGGCAAAGAGGGGCGGACAAGTGCAAACAGGTGCGGACACGGGCAAAGAGGGGCGGAAAGGGTAAAGAGGGGCGGACAAGGGCAAAGATTGGCGGACAAGGGCAAAGAGGGGCACATAAGGGCAATAGAGGGGCGGACAAGTGCTGAGAATACCGGACAAGGTCTGAGAATACGGTACAAAGGCTGAGAGGGTCAGACAAGGGCTGAGAATACGGGACAAGGGCTAAGAGGGGTGGACAAGTGCTGAGAATGCGGGAAAAGGGCTGAGAGGGGCGGACAAGGGCTGACAATGCAGGACAAGTGCTGAGAGGTGCGGACAAGGGCTGAGAATGCGGGACAAGAACTGAGAGGGGCGGACGAGGGCTGAGAATGCGGGACAAGGGCTGAGAGTGGCGGACGAGGGCTGAGAATGCGGGACAAGGGCTGAGAGTGGCGGACGAGGGCTGAGAATGCGGGACAAGAGCTGAGAGGGGTGGACGAGGGCTGAGAATGTGGGACGAGGGCTGAGAGGGGCGGAGAAGGGCTGAGAGGGGCGAACGAGGCCTGAGAGGGGCGAACGAGGCCTGAGAGGTGCTGACGAGGGCTGAGAGGGGCGGACGAGGGCACAGAGGGGCGGACGAGGGCACAGAGGGGCGGACGAGGGCAAAGAGGGGCGGACGAGGGCAAAGAGGGGCGGACGAGGGCAAAGAGGGGCGGACGAGGGCAAAGAGGGGCGGACGAGGGCAAAGAGGGGCGGACGAGGGCAAAGAGGGGCGGACGAGGGCAAAGAGGGGCGGACAAGTGCTGAGAATATGGGACAAGGGCAAAGAGGGTCGGACAAGGGCTGAGAATACGGGACAAGGGCAAAGAGGGGCGGACAAGGGCAAAGAGGGATGGACAAGGGCAAAGAGGGGCGGACAAGGGCAAAGAGGGGCGGACAAGGGCAAAGAGGGGGTGACAACTGCTGAGAATATGGGACAAGGACAAAGAGGGGCGGAGAAGGGATGAGAATACGGGACAAGGGCAAAGAGGGGCGGACAAGGGCAAAGAGGGGCGGACAAGGGCAAAGAGGGGCGGACATTTGCAAAGAGGGGCGGACACGGTCAAAGAGGAGCAGACACGGTCAAAGAGGGGCGGACAATTGCAAAGAGGGGCGCACAAGGGCAAAGAGGGGCGGACAAGGGCAAAGAGGGGCGGACAAGGGCAAAGAGGGGCTGACAAGGGCAAAGAGGGGCGGACAAGTGCAAAGAGGTGCGGACATGGTCAAAGAGGGGCAGACAATTTCAAAGAGGGGCGGAGAAGGGTAAAAAGGGGCGGAGAAGATCAAAGAAAACAGGAGAAGTGCAAAGAGGGGCGGACAAGGGCAAAGAGGGCGGACAAGTGCAAAGAGGAGAGGACAAGGTTAAAGAGGGTTGGAGAAATGCGGAGAATACTGGATAATTGCAAAGAGTGGCGGACAAGGGCAAAGAGGTGCGAAAAAGTGCAAAGAGGGGCGGACAAGTGCGAAGAATACCGGACATGGTCAAAGAGGGGCGGACAAGTGCGGAGAATACCGGACATCGTCAAAGAGGGGCGGACAAGTGCGGAGAATACCGGACAAGGGCAAAGAGGGGCGGACAAGGGCAAAGAGGGGCGGACAAGTGTGGAGAATACGGGACAAGGGCAAAGAGGGGCAGAGAAGTGTGGAAAATAAGGGAGAAGTGCAAAGAAGGACGGACAAGGGCAAAGAGGGGTGAACAAAAGAAAAGAGGGGCGGACCAGGTCAAAGACGAGCGGAAAAAGATCAAAGAGGGACAGAAAAGGGCAAAGAGGGGCGGAGAAGTGCGGAGAATACCAGATAAGGGCAAAGAGGGGCGGACAATTCCAAAGAGGGGCGGACAATTCCAAAGAGGGGCGGACAAGGGCAAAGAGGGGCGGACAAGGGCAAAGAGGGGCGGAGAATTGCGGAGAATACGGGACAAGGGCAAAGAGGGACGGACAAGGGCAAAGGGGGCGGACAAGGGCAAAGAGGGGCGGACAAGGGCAAAGAGGGGCGGACAAGGGCAAAGAGGGGCGGACAAGGGCAAAGAGGGGCGGACAAGTGCAAAGGGGGGCGGACAAGTGCAAAGGGGGGCGGACAAGTGCAAAGGGGGGCGGACAAGTGCAAAGGGGGGCGGACAAGTGCGGAAAACAGGGGACAAGGGCAAAGAGGGGCAAACAAGTGCAAAGAGTGGCGGAGAAGTTCAGAGAATAACGGACAAGCGCAAAGAGAGGCACACAAGGGCAAAACGAACGGAAAAGATCAAAGAGGGGAAGAAAAGGGCAAAGAGGGGCGGAGAAGTGCGGAGAATACCAGATAAGGGCAAAGAGGGGTGGACAAGGGCAAAAAGGGGTGGACAAGTGCGGAGAATACGGGACAAGGGGAAAGAGGGGCGGACAAGCGAAAAGAGGGGCGGACAAGAAAAAAAAATAGGGGCGGACAAGAAATTGAGGGGCGGACAAGAAATTGAGGGGCGGACAAGAAATTGAGGGGCGGACAAGAAATTGAGGGTCGGACAAGGGCCAAGAGGGGCGGACAAGGGCCAAGAGGGGCGGACAAGGGCCAAGAGGGGCGGACAAGATCAAATACGGGCGGAGAATTGCGGGGAATAACGGAAACGGGAAAGACTGGCGGACAAGGGCAAATAGGGGCGGACAAGGGCAAAGAGGGTCGGACAAGGGCAAACGGGGGCGGGGAAGTGCGAAGAATACGGGAAAAGGGCAAAGAGGGGCGGACAAAGGCAAGGAGGGCGGGTAAGGGCAAAGGGGGGCGGATAAGGGCAAAGGGGGGCGGATAAGGGCAAAGGGGGGCGGACAAGCGCGGAGAATACTGGACAAGGGCAGAGAGGGGCGGACAAGGGAAAAGAGTGGCGGACAAGGGCAAAGAGGGGCGGACAAGGGCAAAGAGGGGCGGACAAGGGCAAAGAGGGGCGGACAATTGCGGAAAATACGGGACAAGGGCAAAAAGGGGCGGAGAACTGCAAAGAGGGACATAGAAGGGCAAAGAGGGGCGGAGAATTGCAAAGAAGAACGGACAAGGGCAAAGAGGGGCGGACAAGGGCAAAGAGGGGCGGACAAGGGCAAAGAGGGGCGGACAAGGGCAAAGAGGGGCGGACAAGGGCTGAAAATACGGGACAAGGGCAAAAAGGGGCGGAGAACTGCAAAGAGGGACAGAGAAGGGCAAAGAGGGGCGGAGAAGTGCAAAGAAGAACGGACAAGGGCAAAGAGGGGCAGACAAGGGCAAAGAGGTGCGGACAAGGGCAAAGAGGGGCGGACAGGTACAAAGAGGGGCGGACAAGGACAAAGAGGGGCGGACAAGGACAAAGAGGGGCGAAAAAGTGCAAAATGAGTAAAAAAAGGGCAAAGGGGGCAGACAATGTCTAAGAGGGGCGGACAAGGGCAAACAGGGGCGGACAAGGTCAAAGAGGGGAAGACAAGTGCGGAAAATACGGGACAAGTACAAACAGGGGCGGACAAGTTCAAAGAGGGGTGGATAATTGCAAAGGAGGGCGGACAAGGGCAAAGAGGGGCGGACATGGTCAAAGAGGGGCAGACAATTTCAAAGAGGGGCGGAGAAGGGTAAAAAGGGGTGGAGAAGATCAAAGAAAACAGGAGAAGTACAAAGAGGGGCGGACAAGGGCAAAGAGGGCGGACAAGTGCAAAGAGGAGAGGACAAGGTTAAAGAGGGTTGGAGAAATGCGGAGAATACTGGATAATTGCAAAGAGTGGCGGACAAGGGCAAAGAGGTGCGAAAAAGTGCAAAGAGGGGCGGACAAGTGCGAAGAATACCGGACATGGTCAAAGAGGGGCGGACAAGTGCGGAGAATACCGGACATGGTCAAAGAGGGGCGGACAAGTGCGGAGAATACCGGACAAGGGCAAAGAGGGGCGGACAAGTGCGGAGAATACCGGACAAGGGCAAAGAGGGGCGGACAAGGGCAAAGAGGGGCGGACAAGGGCAAAGAGGGCCGGACAACGGCAAAGAGGGGCGGAAAAGTGTGGAGAGTATGGGACAAGGGCAAAGAGGGGCAGAGAAGTGTGGAGAATAAGGGAGAAGTGCAAAGAAGGACGGACAAGGGCAAAGAGGGGTGGACAAAAGAAAAGAGGGGCGGACAAGGGCAAAGACAAGCGGAAAAAGATCAAAGAGGGACAGAAAAGGGCAAATAGGGGCGGAGAAGTGCGGAGAATACCAGATAAGGGCAAAGAGGGGCGGACAATTCCAAAGAGGGGCGGACAATTCCAAAGAGGGGGGGACAATTCCAAAGAGGGGCGGACAAGGGCAAAGAGGGGCGGACAAGGGCAAAGAGGGGCGGACAAGGGCAAAGAGGGGCGGACAAGGGCAAAGAGGGGCGGACAAGGGCAAAGAGGGGCGGACAAGGGCAAAGAGGGGCGGACAAGGGCAAAGAGGGGCGGACAAGGGCAAAGAGGGGCGGACAAGGGCAAAGAGGGGCGGACAAGATCGGAGAATACGGGACAAGGGCAAAGAGGGGCGGACAAGATCGGAGAATACGGGACAAGGGCAAAGAGGGGCGGACAAGGGCAAAGAGGGGGGGACAAGGGCAAAGAGGGGCGGACAAGGGCAAAGAGGGGCGGACAAGGGCAAAGAGGGGCGGACAAGGGCAAAGAGGGGCGGACAAGGGCAAAGAGGGGCGGACAAGGGCAAAGAGGGGCGGACAAGATCGGAGAATACGGGACAAGGGCAAAGAGGGGCGGACAAGGGCAAAGAGGGGCGGACAAGATCGGAAAATACGGGACAAGGGGAAAGAGGGGCGGACAGGTGCAGAGAATACGTGACAACTACAAAAAGGGGCGGAAAACTGTCGAGAATACGGGAAATTTGCAAAAAAGGCGGACAAGGGCAAAGAGGGGCGGACAAGTCCGGAGAATACCAGACAAGGGCAAAGATGGGCAGAAAAGGGCAAAGACGGGCGGACAAGGGCAAACAGGGGCGGACAGCTGCGCAGAATACAGGACACGGGCAAAGAGGGGCGGACAAGGGCAAAGAGGGGCGGACAAGGGCAAAGAGGGGCGGACAAGTGTGGAGAATACGGGACAAGGGCAAAGAGGGGCAGAGAAGTGTGGAGAATAAGGGAGAAGTGCAAAGAAGGACGGACAAGGGCAAAGAGGGGTGGACAAAAGAAAAGAGGGGCGGACAAGGGCAAAGACGAGCGGAAAAAGATCAAAGAGGGACAGAAAAGGGCAAAGAGGGGGGGAGAAGTGCGGAGAATACCAGATAAGGGCAAAGAGGGGCGGACAATTCCAAAGAGGGGCGGACAAGGGCAAAGAGGGGCGGACAAGGGCAAAGAGGGGCGGACAAGGGCAAAGAGGGGCGGACAAGGGCAAAGAGGGGCGGACAAGGGCAAAGAGGGGCGGAGAATTGCGGAGAATACGGGACAAGGGCAAAGAGGGACGGACAAGGGCAAAGGGGGCGGACAAGGGCAAAGAGGGGCGGACAAGGGCAAAGAGGGGCGGACAAGGGCAAAGAGGGGCGGACAAGGGCAAAGAGGGGCGGACAAGGGCAAAGAGGGGCGGACAAGTGCAAAGGGGGGCGGACAAGTGCAAAGGGGGGCGGACAAGTGCAAAGGGGGGCGGACAAGTGCAAAGGGGGGCGGACAAGTGCAAAGGGGGGCGGACAAGTGCGGAAAACAGGGGACAAGGGCAAAGAGGGGCAAACAAGTGCAAAGAGTGGCGGAGAAGTTCAGAGAATAACGGACAAGTGCAAAGAGAGGCACACAAGGGAAAAACGAACGGAAAAGATCAAAGAGGGGCAGACAAGGGCAAAGAGGGGCGGACAAGGGCGGAGAATACGGGACAAGGGCAAAGAGGGGCGGACAAGGGCAAAGAGGGGCGGACAAGGGCAAAGAGGGGCGGACAAGGGCAAAGAGGGGCGGACAAGGGCAAAGAGGGGCAGACAATTTCAAAAAGGGGCGGAGAAGGGTAAAAAGGGGCGGAGAAGATCAAAGAAAACAGGAGAAGTACAAAGAGGGGCGGACAAGGGCAAAGGGGGCGGACAAGTGCAAAGAGGAGAGGACAAGGTTAAAGAGGGTTGGAGAAATGCGGAGAATACTGGATAATTGCAAAGAGTGGCGGACAATGGCAAAGAGGTGCGAAAAAGTGCAAAGAGGGGCGGACAAGTGCGAAGAATACCGGACATGGTCAAAGAGGGGCGGACAAGTGCGGAGAATACCGGACATGGTCAAAGAGGGGCAGACAAGTGCGGAGAATACCGGAAATGGTCAAAGAGGGGCGGACAAGTGCGGAAAATACCGGACAAGGGCAAAGAGGGGCGGACAAGGGCAAAGAGGGGCGGACAAGGGCAAAGAGGGGCGGACAAGGGCAAAGAGGGGCCGACAAGGGCAAAGAGGGGCCGACAAGGGCAAAGAGGGGCCGACAAGGGCAAAGTGGGGCCGACAAGGGCAAAGAGGGGCCGACAAGGGCAAAGAGGGGCCGACAAAGGGCAAAGAGGGGCCGACAAGGGCAAAGAGGGGCCGACAAGTGCAAAGAGGGGCGGACAAGGGCAAAGAGTGGCGGACAAGGGCAAAGAGGGGCGGACCAGGGCAAAGACGGGTGGACCAGGGCAAAGAGTGTCGGACCAGGGCAAAGAGTGTCGGACCAGGGCAAAGAGTGTCGGTCCAGGGCAAAGAGTGTCGGACCAGGGCAAAGAGTGTCGGACCAGGGCAAAGCGCGGCTGAAAAGTTCAAAGAGGGGCGGACCACGGCAAAGAGGGGCGGACCAGGGCAAAGAGGGGCGGACCAGGGCAAAGAGGGGCGGACCAGGGCGGAGACTACGGGACAAGGGCAAAGACTGGCGCATAAGTGCGGAAAATACGGGACAAGGGCAAAGAGAGTTTGACAAGGCAAAGAGCGAGGGACAAGTGCGGAGAATACGGGACAAGGGCAAAGAGGGGCGGACAAGGGCAAAGAGGGGCGGACAAGTGCGGAGAATAAGGGACAAGGGCAAAAAAGGGCCTAACAATGGTAAAGAGGGGCGGACAAGGGCAAAGAGGGGCGGACAAGGGCAAAGAGGGGCGGACAAGGGCAAAGAGGGGCGCACAACGGCGGAGAATACGGGACAAGTCCTGAGAACACGAGACAAGGTCCAAGAGGAGCGCACAAGTGTGGAGAATACGGGACAAGGTCAAAGAGGTGCTCACAAGTTTGGAGAATACGGGACAAGGGCAAAGAGGAGCGGACAAGTGCAAAGAGGTCCGACAAGTGCGGAGAATACTGGACAAGGGCAAAGACTAACAGACAGGGGCAGAGAGGGGCGGACAAGTGCGGAGAATACGGGAAAAGGGAAAAGACGGGCAGACAAGGGCAAATAGAGTCGGAAAAGGGCATAGAGGGGCGGACAAGGGCAATGGGTGGCGGACAAGGGCAAAGAGGGGGGGACATGAGCAAAGAGGGGGGGACAAGTGAGGAGAATACGGGACAAGGGCAAAGAGGGGCGGACAACTGCGGAGAAACTAGGACAAGGGCAAAGAAGAACGGACAAGTTCGGAGAATACGGGACAAGGACAAAGAGGGATGGACAAATGCAGAGAACACGGAACAAGGGCAAAGAGGGGCGGAGAAGGTCAAAGAGGGGCGGACAAATGCAGAGAACACGGGACAAGGGCAAAGAGAGGCGGACAAGTTCAAAGAGGTGTGGACAAGTGCAAATAGGGGCGGACAAGAGCTGAGAATACGGCACAAAGGCAAAGAGGGGCTGACAAGTGCACAGAATAAGGGACAAGGGCAAAGAGGGGCAGACAAGGGCAAAGAGGGGCGGACAAGTGCAAAGAGGGGCGGACAAGGGCAAAGAGGGGCGGACAAGGGCAAAGAGGGGTGGATAAGTGCGGATAATACGGGAAAAGGGGAAATAGGTGCGGAAAACAGCGAAGAAAACGGGACAAGGGCAAAGAGGGGCGGACAAGTTCGGAGAATACGGGACAAGGGCAAAGAGGGGCGGACAATTTCGGAGAATACGGGACAAGGGCAAAGAGGGGGGACAAGAGCGGAGAATACGGGACAAGGGCAAAGAGGGGCGGACCAGGGCAAAGAGGGGCGGACCAGGGCAAAGAGGGGCGGACAAGGGCGGAGAATACGGGACAAGGTCAAAGACGGGCGCATAAGTGCGGAAAATACGGGACAAGGGCAAAGAGGGGTGGACAAGGCAAAGTGCGAGGGACAAGTGCGGAGAAAACGGGACAAGGGCAAAGAGGGGCGGACAAGGGCAAAGAGGGGCGGACAAGGGCAAAGAGGGGCGGACAAGGGCAAAGAGGGGCGGACAAGGGCAAAGAGGGGCGGACAAGTGCGGAGAATAAGGGACAAGGGCAAAGAGGGGCGGACAAGGGCAGAGAATAAGCAAAAAGTGCAAAGAGGGGCGGACAAGGGCAAAGAGGGGCGGACAAGGGCGGAGAATACGGGACAAGGTCAAAGAGGGGCGGACAAGGTCAAAGAGGGGCGTACAAGGGCAAAGAGGGGCGGACAAGGGCAAAGAGGGGCGGACAAGGGCAAAGAGGGGCCGACAAGGGCAAAGAGGGGCGGACAAGGGCAAAGAGGGGCGGACAAGGGCAAAGAGGGGCGGACAAGGGCAAAGAGGGGCGGACAAGAGCAAAGAGGGGCGGACAAGGGCGGAGAATACGGGACAAGGGCAAAGAGGGGCGGACAAGGGCAAAGAGGGGCGGACAAGGGCAAAGAGGGGCGGACAAGGGCAAAGAGGGGCGGACAAGGGCGGAGAATACGGGACAAGGGCAAAGAGGGGCGGACAAGGGCAAAGAGGGGCGGACAAGGGCAAAGAGGGGCGGACAAGGGCAAAGAGGGGCGGACAAGGGCAAAGAGGGGCGGACAAGGGCAAAGAGGGGCGGACAAGGGCAAAGAGGGGCGGACAAGGGCGGAGAATACGGGACAAGGGCAAAGAGGGGCGGACAAGGGCAAAGAGGGGCGGACAATGGCAAAGAGGGGCGGACAAGGGCAAAGAGGGGCGGACAAGGGCAAAGAGGGGCCGACGAGGGCAAAGGGGGGCGGACCAGGGCAAAGGGGGGCGGACCAGGGCAAAGGGGGGCGGACCAGGGCAAAGGGGGGTGGACCAGGGCAAAGGGGGGCGGACCAGGGCAAAGGGGGGCGGACAAGGGCAAAGGGGGGCGGACAAGGGCAAAGGGGGGCGGACAAGTGCGGAGAATACCGGACAAGGACAAAGACGGGCGGACAAGGGCAAAGAGGGGCGGCAAGTGCGGAAAACAGGGGACAAGGGAAAAGAGGGGCAAAGAAGTGTAAAGAGTGGCGGAGAATTGCAGAGAATACCGGACAAGGGCAAAGATGGGCGGACAAGGGGAAAGAGGGCCGGACAAGTGCAGAGAATAACGGACGATGGCAAAGAGGGGCACTCAAGGGCAAATAGGGGAGGACAAGGGCAAAGAGGGGCGTACAAGGGCAAAGAGGGGATGACAAGTGCAAAGAATAGTGCAGAAGGGCAAAGAGGAGCGGACAAGGGCAAAGAGGTGCGGAGAAGTGCGGATAATACCGGAAAAGGGAAAGGACAGGTTCACAAGTGCAAAGACGGACGGAGAAGTGCAAAGAGGGGCGGACAAGTGCAAAGAGGGGCGGACAAGTGCAAAGAGGGGCGGACAAGTGCAAAGAGGGGCAGAGAAGGGCAAAGAGGGGCAGAGAAGGGCAAAGAGGGGCAGAGAAGGGCAAAGAGGGGCAGAGAAGGGCAAAGAGGGGCAGAGAAGGGCAAAGAGGGGCAGAGAAGTGCGGAGAATACGGGACAATGTCAAAGAGGGGCGGACAAGTGCAAAGAGGGGCAGACAAGGGCAAAGAGGGCAGACAAGGGCAAAGAGCGGCAGACAAGGGCAAAGAGGGGCAGACAAGGGCAAAGAGGGGCAGACAAGGGCAAAGAGGGGCAGACAAGTGCAAAGAGGGGCAGACAAGTGCGGAAAATACGGGACAAGGACAAAGAGTGGCGGACATGGTCAAAGAGGGGCAGACAATTTCAAAGAGGGGCGGAGAAGGGCAAACAGGATGCGGAGAAGTTCAAAGAATACTGGAGAAGTGCAAAGAGAGGCGCACAAGGGCAAAGAGGGGCGGACAAGGGCAATGAGGGGTGGACAAGGACAAAGATGGCCTGACAAGGGCAAAGAGGGCAGGACAAAGGCAAAGAGGGGCGGACAAGGGAAACAGGGGCGGACAAGTGCGGAGAATACGGGAAAAGGGCAAAGGGGGGCGGACAAGGGCAAAGAGGGGCGGACAAGAGCAAAGAGAAGGTGACAAGGGCAAAGAGCGGCGGACAATTGCAAAGAGGTTCAGACAAGTGCGGAGAATACGGGACAAGGGCAAAGGGGGGCGGACAAGGGCAAAGGGGGGCGGACAAGGGCAAAGCGGGGCGGACAAGGGCAAAGCGGGGCGGACAAGGGCAAAGCGGGGCGGACAAGGGCAAAGCGGGGCGGACAAGGGCAAAGCGGGGCGGACAAGGGCAAAGCGGGGCGGACAAGGGCGGAAAATACGGCACAAGGGCATATAGGAGCGGACTAGGGCCGAGAATAAGGGACGAGGGCAAAGAGGGGCGGCGAAGTGCGGAGAATACCGAACAAGTGCAAAGACGGGCGGACAAGGGCAAAGAGGGGCGGCAAGTGCGGAAAACAGGGGACAAGGGCAAAGAGGGGCAAACAAGGGCAAAGAGTCGCGGAGAATTGAAGAGAATACCGGACAAGGGCAAAGACGGGCGGACAAGGGGAAAGAGGGGCGGACAAGTGCAGAGAATACGGGACAAGTGCAAAAAGGGGCTGACAAGTGCAAAGAGGGGCGGACAAGGGCAAAGAGAGGAGGACAAGTCCAGAGAATACTGGACAAGGGAAAAGAGGGGCGGACAATTGTGGAGAATACGGGACTAGGGCAAAGAGAGGAAGAAAAGTGCGGAGAATACGGGACAAGGGCAAAGAGGGGCGGACATGGGTAGAGAATACGGGACAAGGGCAAAGAGGGGCAGATAAGTGCGGAGACTATGGGACAAGGTCAAAGAGGGGCGGACAAGGGCAAAGAGGGGCGGACAAGGGCAAAGAGGGGCGGACAAGGGCAAAGAGGGGCGGACAAGGCTGGAGAATACAGGGCAAGGGCAAAGAGGGGCGGAGAATTGCGGAGAATACGGGACAAGGTCAAAGAGTGGCGGACAAGGGTAAAGATTGGCGGACAAGCGCGGAGAATAAGGGACAAGGGCAAAGAGGGGCGTACAAGTGCAAAGAGGGGTGGACAAGGGCAAAAAGGGGAGGACAAGGGCAAAGAGGGGCGGACAAGTGCGGAGAATACGGGAAAAGGGGAAAGAGGGTCGGACAAGGGCAAAGAGTGGCGGACAATTGCAAAGAGGGGCGACAAGGGCAAAGAGGGGCGGACAAGGGCGGAGAATACGGGACAAGGGCAAAGAGGGGCGGACAAGGGCAAAGAAGGGCGGACAAGGGCAAAGAGGAGCGGACAAGCGCAAAAAGGGGCGGACAAGGGCAAAGAGGGGCGGACAAGGGCAAAGAGGGGCGGACAAGGGCAAAGAGGGGCGGACAAGGGCAAAGAGGGGCGGACAAGGGCAAAGAGGGGCGGACAAGGGCGGAGAATACGGGACAAGGGCAAAGAGGGGCGGACAAGGGCAAAGAGGGGCGGACAAGGGCAAAGAGGGGCGGACAAGGGCAAAGAGGGGCGGACAAGGGCAAAGAGGGGCGGACAAGGGCAAAGAGGGGCGGACAAGGGCAAAGAGGGGCGGACAAGGGCAAAGAGGGGCGGACAAGGGCAAAGAGGGGCGGACAAGGGCAAAGGGGGGCGGACAAGGGCAAAGGGGGGTGGACAAGGGCAAAGGGGGGCGGACAAGGGCAAAGGGGGGCGGACTAGGGCAAAGGGGGGCGGACAAGTGCGGAGAATACCGGACAAGGACAAAGACGGGCGGACAAGGGCAAAAGGGGCAAACAAGTGCAAAGAGTGGCGGAGAATTGCAGAGAATACCGGACATGGGCAAAGACGGGCGGACAAGGGGAAAGAGGGCCGGACAAGTGCAGAGAATAACGGACAATGGCAAAGAGGGGCACTCAAGGGCAAATAGGGGAGGACAAGGGCAAAGAGGGGCGTACAAGGGCAAAGAGGGGATGACAAGTGCAAAGAATAGTGCAGAAGGGCAAAGAGGAGCGGACAAGGGCAAAGAGGTGCGGAGAAGTGCGGATAATACCGGACAAGGGCAAGGACAGGTTCACAAGTGCAAAGAGGGGCGGACAAGTGCAAAGAGGGTCGGACAAGTGCAAAGAGGGGCGGACAAGTGCAAAGAGGGGCGGACAAGTGCAAAGAGGGGCAGAGAAGGGCAAAGAGGGGCAGAGAAGGGCAAAGAGGGGCAGAGAAGGGCAAAGAGGGGCAGAGAAGGGCAAAGAGGGGCAGAGAAGGGCAAAGAGGGGCAGAGAAGGGCAAAGAGGGGCAGAGAAGGGCAAAGAGGGGCAGAGAAGGGCAAAGAGGGGCAGAGAAGGGCAAAGAGGGGCAGAGAAGGGCAAAGAGGGGCAGAGAAGTGCGGAGAATACGGGACAATGTCAAAGAGAGGCGGACAAGTGCAAAGAGGGGCAGACAAGGGCAAAGAGGGGCAGACAAGGGCAAAGAGGGGCAGACAAGGGCAGAGAGGGGCAGACAAGGGCAAAGAGGGGCAGACAAGTGCGGAAAATACGGGACAAGGACAAAGAGTGGCGGACATGGTCAAAGAGGGGCAGACAATTTCAAAGAGGTGTGGAGAAGGGCAAACAGGATGCGGAGAAGTTCAAAGAATACCGGAGAAGTGCAAAGAGGGGCGGACAAGGGCAAAGAGGATGCACAATTGCAAAGAGGGGCGGACAAGGGCAAAGAGGTGCGAAAAAGTGCAAAGAGGGGCGGACAAGTGCGGAGAATACCGGACATGGGCAAAGAGGGGCGGACAAGTTCGGAGAATACGGGACAAGGGCAAAGAGGAGCGGACAACTGCAAAGAGGGGCGGACAAGGGCAAAGAGGGCCGACAAGTGCGGAGAATACTGGACAAGGGCAAAGATGGGTGGACAAGGGCAAAGAGGGGTGGACAAGGGCAAAGAGGGGCGGACAAACGCAGAGAACATGGGACAAGGGCAAAGAGAGGCGCACAAGGGCAAAGAGGGGCGGACAAGGGCAATGAGGGGTGGACAAGGGCAATGGGTGGCGGACAAGGTTAAAGAGGGGGGGACATGAGCAAAGAGGGGCGGACAAGTGAGGAGAATACGGGACAAGGGCAAAAAGGGGCGGACAACTGCGGAGAATCTAGGACAAGGGCATAGAAGAGCGGACAAGTGCAGAGAATACGGGACAAGGGCAAATAGGGATGAACAAATGCAGAGAACACGGAACAAGGGAAAAGAGGGGCGGACAACGGCAAAGAGGGGCGGACAAGAGCAAAGAGGGGCGGACAAACGCAGAGAACACGGGACAAGGGCAAAGAGAGGCGCACAAGGGCAAAGAGGGGCGGACAAGGGCAATGAGGGGTGGACAAGGACAAAGATGGCCTGACAAGGGCAAAGAGGGCAGGACAAAGGCAAAGAGGGGCGGACAAGGGAAACAGGGGCGGACAAGTGCGGAGAGTACGGGAAAAGGGCAAAGGGGGGCGGACAAGGGCAAAGAGGGGCGGACAAGGGCAAAGAGGGGCGGACAAAGGGCAAAGAGGGGCGGACAAGGGCAAAGAGGGGCGGACAAGGGCAAAGAGGGGCGGACAAGGGCAAAGAGGGGCGGACAAGGGCAAAGAGGGGCGGACAAGGGCAAAGAGGGGCGGACAAGGGCAAAGAGGGGCGGACAAGGGCAAAGAGGGGCGGACAAGGGCAAAGAGGGGCGGACAAGTGCGGAAAATACGGGACAAGGACAAAGAGGGGCGGACATGTTCAAAGAGGGGGAGACAATTTCAAAGAGGGGCGGAGAAGGGCAAAGAGGATGCACAAGTGCAAAGAGGGGCGGACAAGTGCAAAGAGGGTTGGAGAAATGCGGATAATAATGCACAATTGCAAAGAGGGGCGGACAAGGGCAAAGAGGTGCGAAAAAGTGCAAAGAGGGGCGGACAAGCGCAAAAAGGGGCGGACAAGGGCAAAGAGGGGCGGACAAGGGCAAAGAGGGGCGGACAAGGGCAAAGAGGGGCGGACAAGGGCAAAGAGGGGCGGACAAGGGCAAAGAGGGGCGGACAAGGGCGGAGAATACGGGACAAGGGCAAAGAGGGGCGGACAAGGGCAAAGAGGGGCGGACAAGGGCAAAGAGGGGCGGACAAGGGCAAAGAGGGGCGGACAAGGGCAAAGAGGGGCGGACAAGGGCAAAGAGGGGCGGACAAGGGCAAAGAGGGGCGGACAAGGGCAAAGAGGGGCGGACATGGGCAAAGAGGGGCGGACAAGTTCGGAGAATACGGGACAAGGGCAAAGAGGAGCGGACAACTGCAAAGAGGGGCGGACAAGGGCAAAGAGGGCCGACAAGTGCGGAGAATACTGGACAAGGGCAAAGATGGGTGGACAAGGGCAAAGAGGGGTGGACAAGGGCAAAGAGGGGCGGACAAACGCAGAGAACATGGGACAAGGGCAAAGAGAGGCGCACAAGGGCAAAGAGGGGCGGACAAGGGCAATGAGGGGTGGACAAGGGCAATGGGTGGCGGACAAGGTTAAAGAGGGGGGGACATGAGCAAAGAGGGGCGGACAAGTGAGGAGAATACGGGACAAGGGCAAAAAGGGGCGGACAACTGCGGAGAATCTAGGACAAGGGCATAGAAGAGCGGACAAGTGCAGAGAATACGGGACAAGGGCAAATAGGGATGAACAAATGCAGAGAACACGGAACAAGGGAAAAGAGGGGCGGACAACGGCAAAGAGGGGCGGACAAGAGCAAAGAGGGGCGGACAAACGCAGAGAACACGGGACAAGGGCAAAGAGAGGCGCACAAGGGCAAAGAGGGGCGGACAAGGGCAATGAGGGGTGGACAAGGACAAAGATGGCCTGACAAGGGCAAAGAGGGCAGGACAAAGGCAAAGAGGGGCGGACAAGGGAAACAGGGGCGGACAAGTGCGGAGAGTACGGGAAAAGGGCAAAGGGGGGCGGACAAGGGCAAAGAGGGGCGGACAAGGGCAAAGAGGGGCGGACAAAGGGCAAAGAGGGGCGGACAAGGGCAAAGAGGGGCGGACAAGGGCAAAGAGGGGCGGACAAGGGCAAAGAGGGGCGGACAAGGGCAAAGAGGGGCGGACAAGGGCAAAGAGGGGCGGACAAGGGCAAAGAGGGGCGGACAAGGGCAAAGAGGGGCGGACAAGGGCAAAGAGGGGCGGACAAGTGCGGAAAATACGGGACAAGGACAAAGAGGGGCGGACATGTTCAAAGAGGGGGAGACAATTTCAAAGAGGGGCGGAGAAGGGCAAAGAGGATGCACAAGTGCAAAGAGGGGCGGACAAGTGCAAAGAGGGTTGGAGAAATGCGGATAATAATGCACAATTGCAAAGAGGGGCGGACAAGGGCAAAGAGGTGCGAAAAAGTGCAAAGAGGGGCGGACAAGAGTGGAGAAAAACGGACAAGGGCAAAGAGGGAAGGACAAGAGCAAAGAGGGGCGGACAAGGGCAACGAGGGGCGGACAAGGGCAACGAGGGGCGGACAAGGGCAAAGAGGGGCGGACAAGGGCAAAGAGGGGCGGACAAGGGCAAAGAGGGGCGGACAAGGGCAAAGAGGGGCGGACAAGGGCAAAGAGGGGCGGACAAGGGCAAAGAGGGGCGGACAAGGGCAAAGAGTACGGGACAAAGGCCAAGAGGAGCAGAGAAGGGCAAAGAGGGGCGGAAAAGTGCAAAGAAACGCGGAGAATACGGGACAAGGGCAAAGAGGGGCGGACAAGGGCAAAGAGGGGCGGACAAGGGCAAAGAGGGGCGGACAAGGGCAAAGAGGGCCGGACAAGGGCAAAGAGGGGTGGACAAGGGCAAAGAGGGGCGGACAAGGGCAAAGAGGGGCGGACAAGGGCAAACAGGGGCGGACAAGGGCAAACAGGGGCGGACAAGGGCAAACAGGGGCGGACAAGGGCAAACAGGGGCGGACAAGTGCGGAGAATACAGGACACGAGCAAAGAGGGGCGGACAAGGGCAAAGAGGGGCGGACAAGGGCAAAGAGGGGCGGACAAGGGCAAAGAGGGGCGGACAAGGGCAAAGAGGGGCGGACAAGGGCAAAGAGGGGCGGACAAGGGCAAAGAGGGGCGGACAAGGGCAAAGAGGGGCGGACAAGGGCAAAGAGGGGCGGACAAGGGCAAAGAGGGGCGGACAAGGGCAAAGAGGGGCGGACAAGGGCAAAGAGCGGCGGAAAAGGGCAAAGAGGGCGGACAAGGGCAAAGAGGGGCGGACAAGGGCAAAGAGGGGCGGACAAGGGCAAAGAGGGGCGGACAAGGGCAAAGAGGGGCGGACAAGGGCAAAGAGGGGCGGACAAGGGCAAAGAGGGGCGGACAAGGGCAAAGAGGGGCGGAAAAGGGCAAAGAGGGGCGGAAAAGGGCAAAGAGGGGCGGAAAAGTGTGGAGAATACGAGACAAGGGCAAAGACGGGCGCATAAGTGCGGAAAATACGGGACAAGGGCAAAGAGGGGCGGACAAGGGCAAAGAGGGGCGGACAAGGGCAAAGAGGGGCGGACAAGGGCAAAGAGGGGCGGACAAGTGCGGAGAATACGGGACAAGGGCAAAGAGGGGCGGACAAGGGCAGAGAATAAGCAAAAAGGGCAAAGAGGGGCGGACAAGGGCAAAGAGGGGCGGACAAGGGCGGAGAATACGGGACAAGGTCAAAGAGGGGCGGACAAGTTCAAAGAGGGGCGGACAAGGGCAAAGAGGGGCGGACAAGGGCAAAGAGGGGCGGACAAGGGCAAAGAGGGGCGGACAAGGGCAAAGAGGGGCGGACAAGGGCAAAGAGGGGCGGACAAGGGCAAAGAGGGGCGGACAAGGGCAAAGAGGGGCTGACAAGGGCAAAGAGGGGCGGACAAGGGCAAAGAGGGGCGGACAAGAGCAAAGAGAGGCGGACAAGGGCGGAGAATACGGGACAAGGGCAAAGAGGGGCGGACAAGTGCAAAGAGGGGCGGACAAGGGCAAAGAGGGGCGGACAAGGGCAAAGAGGGGCGGACAAGAGCGGAGAATACGGGACAAGGGCAAAGAGGGGCGGACAAGGGCAAAGAGGGGCGGACAAGGGCAAAGAGGGGCGGACAAGGGCAAAGAGGGGCGGACAAGGGCAAAGAGGGGCGGACAAGGGCAAAGAGGGGCGGACAAGGGCAAAGAGGGGCGGACAAGGGCAAAGAGGGGCGGACAAGTGCAAAGAGTGGCAGAGAAGGGCAAAGAGGGGCAGAGAAGGGCAAAGAGGGGCAGAGAAGGGCAAAGAGGGGCAGAGAAGGGCAAAGAGGGGCAGAGAAGGGCAAAGAGGGGCAGAGAAGGGCAAAGAGGGGCAGAGAAGGGCAAAGAGGGGCAGAGAAGTGCGGAGAATACGGGACAATGTCAAAGAGGGGCGGAAAATTGCAAAGAAAAGTGGACAAGTGCAAAGAGGGGCAGACAAGGGCAAAGAGGGGCAGACAAGGGCAAAGAGGGGCAGACAAGTGCGGAAAATACGGGACAAGAACAAAGAGTGGCGGACATGGTCAAAGAGGGGCAGACAATTTCAAAGAGGGGCGGAGAAGGGCAAACAGGATGCGGAGAATTTCAAAGAGTACTGGAGAAGTGCAAAGAGAGGCCACAAGGGCAAAGAGGGGCGGACAAGGGCAATGAGGGGTGGACAAGGACAAAGATGGCCTGACAAGGGCAAAGAGGGCAGGACAATGGCAAAGAGGGGCGGACAAGGGAAACAGGGGCGGACAAGTGCGGAGAATACGGGAAAAGGGCAAAGGGGGGCGGACAAGGGCAAAGGGGGGCGGACAAGGGCAAAGGGGGGCGGACAAGGGCAAAGGGGGGCAAACAAGTGCAAAGAGTGGCGGAGAATTGCAGAGAATACCGGACAAGGGCAAAGACGGGCGGACAAGGGGAAACAGGGCCGGACAAGTGCAGAGAATAACGGACAATGGCAAAGAGGGGCACTCAAGGGCAAACAGGGGAGGACAAGGGCAAAGAGGGGCGTACAAGGGCAAAGAGGGGATGACAAGTGCAAAGAATAGTGCAGAAGGGCAAAGAGGAGCGGACAAGGGCAAAGAGGTGCGGAGAAGTGCGGATAATACCGGACAAGGGCAAGGACAGGTTCACAAGTGCAAAGAGGGGCGGACAAGTGCAAAGAGGTGCGGACAAGTGCAAAGCGGGGCGGACAAGTGCAAAGCGGGGCGGACAAGTGCAAAGCGGGGCGGACAAGTGCAAAGAGGGGCGGACAAGTGCAAAGAGGGGCGGACAAGTGCAAAGAGGGGCGGACAAGTGCAAAGAGGGGCAGACAAGTGCAA
Source organism: Phaenicophaeus curvirostris (assembly GCF_032191515.1). Taxonomy (NCBI): domain Eukaryota; kingdom Metazoa; phylum Chordata; class Aves; order Cuculiformes; family Cuculidae; genus Phaenicophaeus; species Phaenicophaeus curvirostris. The sequence continues at coordinate 119,895 of NW_027206810.1, read as the reverse complement.
AGAGGGGCAGACAAGTGCAAAGAGGGGCAGAGAAGGGCAAAGAGGGGCAGAGAAGGGCAAAGAGGGGCAGAGAAGGGCAAAGAAGGGCAGAGAAGGGCAAAGAGGGGCAGAGAAGTGTGGAGAATACGGGACAATGTCAAAGAGAGGAGGACAAGTGCAAAGAGGGGCAGACAAGGGCAAAGAGGGGCAGACAAGGGCAAAGCGGGGCAGACAAGGGCAAAGCGGGGCAGACAAGGGCAGAGAGGGGCAGACAAGGGCAGAGAGGGGCAGACAAGGGCAGAGAGGGGCAGACAAGGGCAGAGAGGGGCAGACAAGTGCGGAAAATACGGGACAAGGACAAAGAGTGGCGGACATGGTCAAAGAGGGGCAGACAATTTCAAAGAGGTGTGGAGAAGGGCAAACAGGATGCGGAGAAGTTCAAAGAATACCGGAGAAGTGCAAAGAGGGGCGGACAAGGGCAAAGAGGATGCACAATTGCAAAGAGGGGCGGACAAGGGCAAAGAGGTGCGAAAAAGTGCAAAGAGGGGCGGACAAGTGCGGAGAATACCGGACATGGGCAAAGAGGGGCGGACAAGTTCGGAGAATCTAGGACAAGGGCATAGAAGAGCGGACAAGTGCAGAGAATACGGGACAAGGGCAAATAGGGATGAACAAATGCAGAGAACATGGAACAAGGGAAAAGAGGGGCGGACAACGGCAAAGAGGGGCGGACAAGAGCAAAGAGGGGCGGACAAGAGCAAAGAGGGGCGGACAAACGCAGAGAACACGGGACAAGGGCAAAGAGAGGCGCACAAGGGCAAAGAGGGGCGGACAAGGGCAATGAGGGGTGGACAAGGACAAAGATGGCCTGACAAGGGCAAAGAGGGCAGGACAAAGGCAAAGAGGGGCGGACAAGGGAAACAGGGGCGGACAAGTGCGGAGAGTACGGGAAAAGGGCAAAGGGGGGCGGACAAGGGCAAAGAGGGGCGGACAAGGGCAAAGAGAGGCGGACAAGGGCAAAGAGGGGCGGACAAGGGCAAAGAGGGGCGGACAAGGGCAAAGAGGGGCGGACAAGGGCAAAGAGGGGCGGACAAGGGCAAAGAGGGGCGGACAAGGGCAAAGAGGGGCGGACAACAGCAGAGAATACGGGACAAAGGCCAAGAGGAGCAGAGAAGGGCAAAGAGGGGCGGAAAAGTGCAAAGAAACGCGGAGAATACGGGACAAGGGCAAAGAGGGGCGGACAAGGGCAAAGAGGGGCGGACAAGGGCAAAGAGGGGCGGACAAGGGCAAAGAGGGGCGGACAAGGGCAAAGAGGGGCGGACAAGGGCAAACAGGGGCGGACAAGGGCAAACAGGGGCGGACAAGTGCGGAGAATACAGGACACGAGCAAAGAGGGGCGGACAAGGGCAAAGAGGGGCGGACAAGGGCAAAGAGGGGCGGACAAGGGCAAAGAGGGGTGGACAAGGGCAAAGAGGGGCGGACAATTGCAAAGAGGGGAGGACAAGGGCAAAGAGGGGCGGACAAGGGCGGAGAATACGGGACAAGGGCAAAGAGGGGCGGACAAGGGCAAAGAAGGGCGGACAAGGGCAAAGAGGAGCGGACAAGGGCAAAGAGGGGCGGACAAGGGCAAAGAGGGGCGGACAAGGGCAAAGAGGGGCGGACAAGGGCAAAGAGGGGCGGACAAGGGCAAAGAGGGGCGGACAAGGGCAAAGAGGGGCGGACAAGGGCAAAGAGGGGCGGACAAGGGCAAAGAGGGGCGGACAAGGGTGGAGAATACGGGACAAGGGCAAAGAGGGGCGGACAAGGGCAAAGAGGGGCGGACAAGGGCAAAGGGGGGCGGACAAGGGCAAAGAGGGGCGGACAAGGGTGGAGAATACGGGACAAGGGCAAAGACGGGCGGACAAGGGCAAAGAGGGGCAAACAAGTGCAAAGAGTGGCGGAGAATTGCAGAGAATACCGGACAAGGGCAAAGACGGGCGGACAAGGGGAAAGAGGGCCGGACAAGTGCAGAGAATAACGGACAATGGCAAAGAGGGGCACTCAAGGGCAAATAGGGGAGGACAAGGGCAAAGAGGGGCGTACAAGGGCAAAGAGGGGATGACAAGTGCAAAGAATAGTGCAGAAGGGCAAAGAGGAGCGGACAAGGGCAAAGAGGTGCGGAGAAGTGTGGATAATACCGGACAAGGGCAAGGACAGGTTCACAAGTGCAAAGAGGGGCGGACAAGTGCAAAGAGGGGCAGACAAGTGCAAAGAGGGGCAGACAAGTGCAAAGAGGGGCAGACAAGTGCAAAGAGGGGCAGAGAAGGGCAAAGAGGGGCAGAGAAGGGCAAAGAGGGGCAGAGAAGGGCAAAGAGGGGCAGAGAAGGGCAAAGAGGGGCAGAGAAGGGCAAAGAGGGGCAGAGAAGGGCAAAGAGGGGCAGAGAAGGGCAAAGAGGGGCAGAGAAGTGCGGAGAATACGGGACAATGTCAAAGAGAGGCGGACAAGTGCAAAGAGGGGCAGACAAGGGCAAAGAGGGGCAGACAAGGGCAAAGAGGGGCAGACAAGGGCAGAGAGGGGCAGACAAGGGCAGAGAGGGGCAGACAAGTGCGGAAAATACGGGCCAAGGACAAAGATTGGCGGACATGGTCAAAGAGGGGCAGACAATTTCAAAGAGGTGTGGAGAAGGGCAAACAGGATGCGGAGAAGTTCAAAGAATACCGGAGAAGTGCAAAGAGGGGCGGACAAGGGCAAAGAGGATGCACAATTGCAAAGAGGGGCGGACAAGGGCAAAAAGGTGCGAAAAAGTGCAAAGAGGGGCGGACAAGTGCGGAGAATACCGGACATGGGCAAAGAGGGGCGGACAAGTTCGGAGAATACGGGACAAGGGCAAAGAGGAGCGGACAACTGCAAAGAGGGGCGGACAAGGGCAAAGAGGGCCGACAAGTGCGGAGAATACTGGACAAGGGCAAAGATGGGTGGACAAGGGCAAAGAGGGGCGGACAAGGGCAAAGAGGGGCGGACAAACGCAGAGAACACGGGACAAGGGCAAAGAGAGGCGCACAAGGGCAAAGAGGGGCGGACAAGGGCAAAGAGGGGCGGACAAGGGCAATGAGGGGTGGACAAGGGCAATGGGTGGCGGACAAGGGCAAAGAGGGGTGGACAAAAGAAAAGAGGGGCGGACAAGGGCAAAGACGAGCGGAAAAAGATCAAAGAGGGACAGAAAAGGGCAAAGAGGGGCGGAGAAGTGCGGAGAATACCAGATAAGGGCAAAGAGGTGTGGACAAGGGCAAAGAGGGGCGGACAAGGGCAAAGAGGGGCGGACAAGGGCAAAGAGGGGCGGACAAGGGCAAAGAGGGGCGGACAAGGGCAAAGAGGGGCGGACAAGGGCAAAGAGGGGCGGACAAGGGCAAAGAGGGGCGGAGAAGTGCGGAGAATACGGGACAAGGGGAAAGAGGGGCGGACAAGTGCGGAGAATACGGGACAAGTACAAAGAGGGGCGGAAAACTGTCGAGAATACGGGAAATTTGCAAAAAAGGCGGACAAGGGCAAAGAGGGGCGGACAAGTCCGGAGAATACCAGACAAGGGCAAAGATGGGCAGAAAAGGGCAAAGACGGGCGGACAAAGGCAAACAGGGGCGGACAGCAGCGCAGAATACAGGACACGGGCAAAGAGGGGCGGACAAGGACAAAGAGGGGCGGACAAGGGCAAAGAGGGGCGGACAAGGGCAAAGAGGGGCGGACAAGGGCAAAGAAAGGCGGACAAGGGCAAAGAGGGGCAGACAAGGGCAAAGAGGGGCAGACAAGGGCAAAGAGGGTCGGACAAGGGCAAAGAGGGTCGGACAAGGGCAAAGAGGGGCGAAAAAGTGCAAAATGAGGCAAAAAAGTGCAAAGGGGGCAGACAATGGCTAAGAGGGGCGGACAAGGGCAAAGAGGGGAAGACAAGTGCGGAAAATACGGGACAAGTACAAAGAGGGGCGGACAAGTTCAAAGAGGGGTGGATAATTGCAAAGGCGGGCGGACAAGGGCAAAGAGGGGCGGACATGGTCAAAGAGGGGCAGACAACTTCAAAGAGGGGCGGAGAAGGGTAAAAAGGGGCGGAGAAGATCAAATAAAACAGGAGAAGTGCAAAGAGGGGCGGAAAAGGGCAAAGAGGGTGGACAAGTGCAAAGAGGGGCGGAAAAGGGCAAAGAGGGTGGACAAGTGCAAAGAGGGGCGGACAAGTGCGGAGAATACCGGATATGGTCTAAGAGGGGCGGACAAGTGCGGAGAATACCGGACATGGTCAAAGAGGGGCGGACAAGTGCGGAGAATACCGGACATGGTCAAAGAGGGGCGGACAAGGGCAAAGAGGGGCGGACAAGGGCAAAGAGTGGCGGACAAGGGCAAAGAGGGGCTGAAAAGTGTGGAGAATACCAGATAAGGGCAAAGAGGGGCGGAAAAGGGCAAAGAGGGGCGGAGAAGGGCAAAGAGGGGCGGAGAAGGGCAAAGAGGGGCGGACAAGGGCAAAGAGGGGCGGACAAGGGCAAAGAGGGGCGGACAAGGGCAAAGAGGGGCGGACAAGGGCAAAGAGGGGCGGACAAGGGCAAAGAGGGGCGGACAAGGGCAAAGAGGGGCGGACAAGGGCAAAGAGGGGCGGACAAGGGCAAAGACGGGCGGACAAGGGCAAAGACGGGCGGACAAGGGCAAAGACGGGCGGACAAGGGCAAAGACGGGCGGACAAGATCGGAGAATACGGGACAAGGGCAAAGAGGGGCGGACAAGTGCAAAGAGGGGCGGACAAGATCGGAGAATACGGGACAAGGGCAAAGAGGGGCGGACAAGGGCAAAGAGGGGCGGACAAGATCGGAGAATACGGGACAAGGGCAAAGAGGGGCGGACAGGTGCGGAGAATACGGGACAAGTACAAAAAGGGGCGGAAAACTGTCGAGAATACGGGAAATTTGCAAAAAAGGCGGACAAGAGCAAAGAGGGGCGGACAAGTCCGGAGAATACCAGACAAGGGCAAAGATGGGCAGAAAAGGGCAAAGACGGGCGGACAAGGGCAAACAGGGGCGGACAGCTGCGCAGAATACAAGACACGGGCAAAGAGGGGCGGACAAGGGCAAAGAGGGGCGGACAAGGGCAAAGAGGGGCGGACAAGATCGGAGAATACGGGACAAGGGCAAAGAGGGGCAGACAAGATCGGAGAATACGGGACAAGGGCAAAGAGGGGCGGACAAGATCGGAGAATACGGGACAAGGGCAAAGAGGGTCGGACAAGGGCAAAGAGGGGCGGACAGGGGCAAAGAGGGGCGGCCAGGTGCAAAGAGGGGCCGACAGGGGCAAAGAGGGGCCGACAGGGGCAAAGAGGGGCGGGCAAGATCGGAGAATACGGGACAAGGGCAAAGAGGGGCGGGCAAGATCGGAGAATACGGGACAAGGGCAAAGAGGGGCGGACAAGGGCAAAGAGGGGCGGACAAGGGCAAAGAGGGGCGGACAAGGGCAAAGAGGGGCGGACAAGGGCAAAGAGGGGCGGACAAGGGCAAAGAGGGGCGGACAAGGGCAAAGAGGGGCGGACAAGGGCAAAGAGGGGCGGACAAGGGCAAAGAGGGGCGGACAAGGGCAAAGAGGGGCGGACAAGGGCAAAGAGGGGCGGACAAGATCGGAGAATACGGGACAAGGGCAAAGAGGGGCGGACAAGGGCAAAGAGGGGCGGACAAGGGCAAAGAGGGGCGGACAAGGGCAAAGAGGGGCGGACAAGGGCAAAGAGGGGCGGACAAGATCGGAGAATACGGGACAAGGGCAAAGAGGGGCGGACAAGGGCAAAGAGGGGCGGACAAGGGCAAAGAGGGGCGGACAAGGGCAAAGAGGGGCGGACAAGGGCAAAGAGGGGCGGACAAGGGCAAAGAGGGGCGGACAAGGGCAAAGAGGGGCGGACAAGGGCAAAGAGGGGCGGACAAGGGCAAAGAGGGGCGGACAAGGGCAAAGAGGGGCGGACAAGGGCAAAGAGGGGCGGACAAGATCGGAGAATACGGGACAAGGGCAAAGAGGGGCGGACAAGGGCAAAGAGGGGCGGACAAGATCGGAGAATACGGGACAAGGGCAAAGAGGGGCGGACAAGGGCAAAGAAGGGCGGACAAGGGCAAAGAGGAGCGGACAAGGGCAAAAAGGGGCGGACAAGGGCAAAGAGGGGCGGACAAGGGCAAAGAGGGGCGGACAAGGGCAAAGAGGGGCGGACAAGGGCGGAGAATACGGGACAAGGGCAAAGAGGGGCGGACAAGGGCAAAGAAGGGCGGACAAGGGCAAAGAGGGGCGGACAAGGGTGGAGAATACGGGACAAGGGCAAAGAGGGGCGGACAAGGGCAAAGAGGGGCGGACAAGGGCAAAGGGGGGCGGACAAGGGCAAAGAGGGGCGGACAAGGGTGGAGAATACGGGACAAGGGCAAAGACGGGCGGACAAGGGCAAAGAGGGGCAAACAAGTGCAAAGAGTGGCGGAGAATTGCAGAGAATACCGGACAAGGGCAAAGACGGGCGGACAAGGGGAAAGAGGGCCGGACAAGTGCAGAGAATAACGGACAATGGCAAAGAGGGGCACTCAAGGGCAAATAAGGGAGGACAAGGGCAAAGAGGGGCGTACAAGGGCAAAGAGGGGATGACAAGTGTAAAGAATAGTGCAGAAGGGCAAAGAGGAGCGGACAAGGGCAAAGAGGTGCGGAGAAGTGTGGATAATACCGGACAAGGGCAAGGACAGGTTCACAAGTGCAAAGAGGGGCGGACAAGTGCAAAGAGGGGCAGACAAGTGCAAAGAGGGGCAGACAAGTGCAAAGAGGGGCAGAGAAGGGCAAAGAGGGGCAGAGAAGGGCAAAGAGGGGCAGAGAAGGGCAAAGAGGGGCAGAGAAGGGCAAAGAGGGGCAGAGAAGGGCAAAGAGGGGCAGAGAAGGGCAAAGAGGGGCAGAGAAGTGCGGAGAATACGGGACAATGTCAAAGAGAGGCGGACAAGTGCAAAGAGGGGCAGACAAGGGCAAAGAGGGGCAGACAAGGGCAAAGAGGGGCAGACAAGGGCAGAGAGGGGCAGACAAGGGCAAAGAGGGGCAGACAAGTGCGGAAAATACGGGACAAGGACAAAGATTGGCGGACATGGTCAAAGAGGGGCAGACAATTTCAAAGAGGTGTGGAGAAGGGCAAACAGGATGCGGAGAAGTTCAAAGAATACCGGAGAAGTGCAAAGAGGGGCGGACAAGGGCAAAGAGGATGCACAATTGCAAAGAGGGGCGGACAAGGGCAAAAAGGTGCGAAAAAGTGCAAAGAGGGGCGGACAAGTGCGGAGAATACCGGACATGGGCAAAGAGGGGCGGACAAGTTCGGAGAATACGGGACAAGGGCAAAGAGGAGCGGACAACTGCAAAGAGGGGCGGACAAGGGCAAAGAGGGCCGACAAGTGCGGAGAATACTGGACAAGGGCAAAGATGGGTGGACAAGGGCAAAGAGGGGCGGACAAGGGCAAAGAGGGGCGGACAAACGCAGAGAACACGGGACAAGGGCAAAGAGAGGCGCACAAGGGCAAAGAGGGGCGGACAAGGGCAAAGAGGGGCGGACAAGGGCAATGAGGGGTGGACAAGGGCAATGGGTGGCGGACAAGGGCAAAGAGGGGTGGACAAAAGAAAAGAGGGGCGGACAAGGGCAAAGACGAGCGGAAAAAGATCAAAGAGGGACAGAAAAGGGCAAAGAGGGGCGGAGAAGTGCGGAGAATACCAGATAAGGGCAAAGAGGTGTGGACAAGGGCAAAGAGGGGCGGACAAGGGCAAAGAGGGGCGGACAAGGGCAAAGAGGGGCGGACAAGGGCAAAGAGGGGCGGACAAGGGCAAAGAGGGGCGGACAAGGGCAAAGAGGGGCGGACAAGGGCAAAGAGGGGCGGAGAAGTGCGGAGAATACGGGACAAGGGGAAAGAGGGGCGGACAAGTGCGGAGAATACGGGACAAGTACAAAGAGGGGCGGAAAACTGTCGAGAATACGGGAAATTTGCAAAAAAGGCGGACAAGGGCAAAGAGGGGCGGACAAGTCCGGAGAATACCAGACAAGGGCAAAGATGGGCAGAAAAGGGCAAAGACGGGCGGACAAAGGCAAACAGGGGCGGACAGCAGCGCAGAATACAGGACACGGGCAAAGAGGGGCGGACAAGGACAAAGAGGGGCGGACAAGGGCAAAGAGGGGCGGACAAGGGCAAAGAGGGGCGGACAAGGGCAAAGAGGGGCAGACAAGGGCAAAGAGGGTGGACAAGTGCAAAGAGGGGCGGAAAAGGGCAAAGAGGGTGGACAAGTGCAAAGAGGGGCGGACAAGTGCGGAGAATACCGGATATGGTCTAAGAGGGGCGGACAAGTGCGGAGAATACCGGACATGGTCAAAGAGGGGCGGACAAGTGCGGAGAATACCGGACATGGTCAAAGAGGGGCGGACAAGGGCAAAGAGGGGCGGACAAGGGCAAAGAGTGGCGGACAAGGGCAAAGAGGGGCGGAAAAGTGTGGAGAATACCAGATAAGGGCAAAGAGGGGCGGAAAAGGGCAAAGAGGGGCGGAAAAGGGCAAAGAGGGGCGGAGAAGGGCAAAGAGGTGCGGAGAAGGGCAAAGAGGGGCGGAGAAGGGCAAAGAGGGGCGGACAAGGGCAAAGAGGGGCGGACAAGGGCAAAGAGGGGCGGACAAGGGCAAAGAGGGGCGGACAAGGGCAAAGACGGGCGGACAAGGGCAAAGACGGGCGGACAAGGGCAAAGACGGGCGGACAAGGGCAAAGACGGGCGGACAAGATCGGAGAATACGGGACAAGGGCAAAGAGGGGCGGACAAGTGCAAAGAGGGGCGGACAAGATCGGAGAATACGGGACAAGGGCAAAGAGGGGCGGACAAGGGCAAAGAGGGGCGGACAAGATCGGAGAATACGGGACAAGGGCAAAGAGGGGCGGACAGGTGCGGAGAATACGGGACAAGTACAAAAAGGGGCGGAAAACTGTCGAGAATACGGGAAATTTGCAAAAAAGTCGGACAAGAGCAAAGAGGGGCGGACAAGTCCGGAGAATAACAGACAAGGGCAAAGATGGGCAGAAAAGGGCAAAGACGGGCGGACAAGGGCAAACAGGGGCGGACAGCTGCGCAGAATACAAGACACGGGCAAAGAGGGGCGGACAAGGGCAAAGAGGGGCGGACAAGGGCAAAGAGGGGCGGACAAGATCGGAGAATACGGGACAAGGGCAAAGAGGGGCAGACAAGATCGGAGAATACGGGACAAGGGCAAAGAGGGGCGGACAAGATCGGAGAATACGGGACAAGGGCAAAGAGGGGCGGACAAGATCGGAGAATACGGGACAAGGGCAAAGAGGGTCGGACAAGGGCAAAGAGGGGCGGACAGGGGCAAAGAGGGGCGGCCAGGTGCAAAGAGGGGCCGACAGGGGCAAAGAGGGGCCGACAGGGGCAAAGAGGGGCGGGCAAGATCGGAGAATACGGGACAAGGGCAAAGAGGGGCGGGCAAGATCGGAGAATACGGGACAAGGGCAAAGAGGGGCGGACAAGGGCAAAGAGGGGCGGACAAGGGCAAAGAGGGGCGGACAAGGGCAAAGAGGGGCGGACAAGGGCAAAGAGGGGCGGACAAGGGCAAAGAGGGGCGGACAAGGGCAAAGAGGGGCGGACAAGGGCAAAGAGGGGCGGACAAGGGCAAAGAGGGGCGGACAAGATCGGAGAATACGGGACAAGGGCAAAGAGGGGCGGACAAGGGCAAAGAGGGGCGGACAAGGGCAAAGAGGGGCGGACAAGGGCAAAGAGGGGCGTACAAGGGCAAAGAGGGGCGGACAAGTTCGGAGAATACGGGACAAGGGCAAAGAGGGGCGGACAAGGGCAAAGAGGGGCGGACAAGGGCAAAGAGGGGCGGACAAGGGCAAAGAGGGGCGGACAAGGGCAAAGAGGGGCGGACAAGGGCAAAGAGGGGCGGACAAGGGCAAAGAGGGGCGGACAAGGGCAAAGAGGGGCGGACAAGGGCAAAGAGGGGCGGACAAGGGCAAAGAGGGGCGGACAAGGGCAAAGAGGGGCGGACAAGGGCAAAGAGGGGCGGACAAGATCGGAGAATACGGGACAAGGGCAAAGAGGGGCGGACAAGGGCAAAGAGGGGCGGACAAGATCGGAGAATACGGGACAAGGGCAAAGAGGGGCGGACAAGGGCAAAGAGGGGCGGGCAAGGGCAAAGAGGGGCGGACAAGGGCAAAGAGGGGCGGACAAGGGCAAAGAGGGGCGGACAAGATCGGAGAATACGGGACAAGGGCAAAGAGGGGCGGACAAGGGCAAAGAGGGGCGGACAAGGGCAAAGAGGGGCGGACAAGGGCCAAGAGGGGCGGACAAGGGCCAAGAGGGGCGGACAACGGCCAAGAGGGGCGGACAAGGGCAAAGAGGGGAGGACAAGGGCAAAGAGGGGCGGACAAGGGCAAAGAGGGGCGGACAAGATCGGAGAATACGGGACAAGGGCAAAGAGGGGCGGACAAGATCGGAGAATACAGGACAAGGGCAAAGAGGGGCGGACAAGATCGGAGAATACGGGACAAGGGCAAAGAGGGGCGGACAAGATCGGAGAATACGGGACAAGGGCAAAGAGGGGCGGACAAGGGCAAAGAGGGGCGGACAAGGGCAAAGAGGGGCGGACAAGGGCAAAGAGGGGCGGACAAGGGCAAAGAGGGGCGGACAAGGGCAAAGAGGGGCGGACAAGGGCAAAGAGGGGCGGACAAGGGCAAAGAGGGGCGGACAAGGGCAAAGAGGGGCGGACAATATCGGAGAATACGGGACAAGGGCAAAGAGGGGCGGACAAGGGCAAAGAGGGGCGGACAAGGGCAAAGAGGGGCGGACAAGGGCAAAGAGGGGCGGACAAGGGCAAAGAGGGGCGGACAAGGGCAAAGAGGGGCGGACAAGGGCAAAGAGGGGCGGAAAAGGGCAAAGAGGGGCGGACAAGGGCAAAGAGGGGCGGACAAGGGCAAAGCAGGGCGGACAAGGGCAAAGCAGGGCGGACAAGGGCAAGGAGGGGCGGACAAGGGCAAGGAGGGGCGGACAAGGGCAAGGAGGGGCGGACAAGGGCCAAGAGGGCCGGACAAGGGCCGAGAGGGGCGGACAAGGGCAAAGAGGGGCGGACAAGATCGGAGAATACGGGACAAGGGCAAAGAGGGGCGGACAAGATCGGAGAATACGGGACAAGGGCAAAGAGGGGCGGACAAGATCGGAGAATACGGGACAAGGGCAAAGAGGGGCGGACAAGGGCAAAGAGGGGCGGACAAGGGCAAAGAGGGGCGGACAAGGGCAAAGAGGGGCGGACAAGGGCAAAGAGGGGCGGACAAGGGCAAAGAGGGGCGGACAAGGGCAAAGAGGGGCGGACAAGGGCAAAGAGGGGCGGACAAGGGCAAAGAGGGGCGGACAAGGGCAAAGAGGGGCGGACAAGGGCAAAGAGGGGCGGACAAGGGCAAAGAGGGGCGGACAAGATCGGAGAATACGGGACAAGGGCAAAGAGGGGCGGACAAGGGCAAAGAGGGGCGGACAAGGGCAAAGAGGGGCGGACAAGGACAAAGAGGGGCGGACAAGGGCAAAGAGGGGCGGACAAGGGCAAAGAGGGGCGGACAAGGGCAAAGAGGGGCGGACAAGGGCAAAGAGGGGCGGACAAGGGCAAAGAGGGGCGGACAAGGGCAAAGAGGGGCGGACAAGGGCAAAGAGGGGCGGACAAGGGCAAAGAGGGGCGGACAAGGGCAAAGAGGGGCGGACAAGGGCAAAGAGGGGCGGACAAGGGCAAAGAGGGGCGGACAACGGCAAAAAGGGGCGGACAAGGGCAAAGAGGGGCGGACAAGGGCAAAGAGGGGCGGACAAGGGCAAAGAGGGGCGGACAAGGGCAAAGAGGGGCGGACAAGGGCAAAGAAGGGCGGACAAGGGCAAGGAGGGGCGGACAAGGGCAAGGAGGGGCGGACAAGGGCAAGGAGGGGCGGACAAGGGCAAGGAGGGGCGGACAAGGGCAAGGAGGGGCGGACAAGGGCAAGGAGGGGCGGACAAGGGCAAAGAGGGGCGGACAAGGGCAAAGAGGGGCGGGCAAGGGCAAAGAGGGGCGGACAAGGGCAAAGAGGGGCGGACAAGGGCGGAGAATACGGGACAAGGGCAAAGAGGGGCGGACAAGGGCAAAGAGGGGCGGACAAGGGCAAAGAGGGGCGGACAAGGGCAAAGAGGGGCGGACAAGGGCAAAGAGGGTCGGACAAGGGCAAAGAGGGTCGGACAAGGGCAAAAAGGGGCGGACAAGGGCAAAGACGGGCGGACAAGGGCAGAGAGGGGCGGACAAGATCGGAGAATACGGGACAAGGGCAAAGAGGGGCGGACAAGATCGGAGAATACGGGACAAGGGCAAAGAGGTGCTGACAAGATCGGAGAATACGGGACAAGGGCAAAGAGGGGCGGACAAGGGCAAAGAGGGGCGGACAAGGGCAAAGAGGGGCGGACAAGTGCGGAGAATACCGGACATGGTCAAAGAGGGGCGGACAAGTGCGGAGAATACCGGACATGGTCAAAGAGGGGCGGACAAGTGCGGAGAATACCGGACATGGTCAAAGAGGGGCGGACGAGGGCAAAGAGGGGCGGACGAGGGCAAAGAGGGGCGGACGAGGGCAAAGAGGGGCGGACGAGGGCCAGGAGGGGCGGACGAGGGCCAGGAGGGGCGGACGAGGGCAAGGAGGGGCGGACGAGGGCAAGGAGGGGCGGACGAGGGCAAGGAGGGGCGGACGAGGGCAAGGAGGGGCGGACGAGGGCAAAGAGGTGCGGACGAAGGCAAAGAGGGGCGGACGAGGGCAAAGAGGGGCGGACGAGGGCAAAGAGGGGCGGACGAGTGCAAAGAGGGGCGGGCGAGGGCAAAGAGGGGCGGAAAAGTGTGTAGAATACGGGAGAAGGGCAAAGAGGGGCAGAGAAGTGTGGAGAATAAGGGAGAACTGCAAAGAAGGGCGGACAAGGGCAAAGAGTGGTGGACAAAAGAAAAGAGGGGCGGACAAGGGCAAAGACGAGCGGAAAAAGATCAAACAGGGACAGAAAAGGGCAAAGAGGGGCGGAGAAGTGCGGAGAATACCAGATAAGGGCAAAGAGGTGTGGACAATGACAAAGAGGGGCGGAGAAGAGCAAAGAGGGGCGGAGAAGGGCAAAGAGGGGCGGAGAAGGGCAAAGAGGGGCGGACAAGGGCAAAGAGGGGCGGACAAGGGCAAAGAGGGGCGGACAAGGGCAAAGAGGGGCGGACAAGGTCAATGAGGGGCGGACAAGGGCAAAGAGGGGCGGACAAGGGCAAAGACGGGCGGACAAGGGCAAAGACGGGCGGACAATGGCAAAGACGGGCGGACAAGGGCAAAGACGGGCGGACAAGATCGGAGAATACGGGACAAGGGCAAAGAGGGGCGGACAAGGGCAAAGAGGGGCGGAAAAGATCGGAGAATACGGGACAAGGGCAAAGAGGGGCGGACAAGGGCAAAGAGGGGCGGACAAGATCGGAGAATACTGGACAAGGGGAAAGAGGGGCGGACAGGTGCGGAGAATACGGGACAAGTACAAAAAGGGGCGGAAAACTGTCGAGAATACGGGAAATTTGCAAAAAAGGCGGACAAGGGCAAAGAGGGGCGGACAAGTCCGGAGAATACCAGACAAGGGCAAAGACGGGCGGACAAGGGCAAAGACGGGCGGACAAGGGCAAACAGGGGCGGACAGCTGCGCAGAATACAGGACACGGGCAAAGAGGGGCGGACAAGGGCAAAGAGGGGCGGACAAGGGCAAAGAGGGGCGGACAAGATCGGAGAATACGGGACAAGGGCAAAGAGGGGCAGACAAGATCGGAGAATACGGGACAAGGGCAAAGAGAGGCGGACAAGATCGGAGAATACGGGACAAGGGCAAAGAGGGGCGGACAGGGGCAAAGAGGGGCGGACAGGGGCAAAGAGGGGCCGACAGGGGCAAAGAGGGGCCGACAGGGGCAAAGAGGGGCCGACAGGGGCAAAGATAGGCGGGCAAGATCGGAGAATACGGGACAAGGGCAAAGAGGGGCGGACAAGATCGGAGAATACGGGACAAGGGCAAAGAGGGGCGGACAAGGGCAAAGAGGGGCGGACAAGGGCAAAGAGGGGCGGACAAGGGCAAAGAGGGGCGGACAAGGGCAAAGAGGGGCGGACAAGGGCCAAGAGGGGCGGACAAGGGCCAAGAGGGGCGGACAAGGGCAAAGAGGGGCGGACAAGATCGGAGAATACAGGACAAGGGCAAAGAGGGGCGGGCAAGGGCAAAGAGGGGCGGACAAGGGCAAAGAGGTGCGGACAAGGGCAAAGAGGGGCGGACAAGGGCAAAGAGGGGCGGACAAGGGCAAAGAGGAGCGGACAAGATCGGAGAATACGGGACAAGGGCAAAGAGGGGCGGACAAGGGCAAAGAGGGGCGGACAAGGGCAAAGAGGGGCGGACAAGGGCAAAGAGGGGCGGACAAGGGCAAAGAGGGGCGGACAAGATCGGAGAATACGGGACAAGGGCAAAGAGGGGCGGACAAGGGCAAAGAGGGGCGGACAAGGGCCAAGAGGGGCGGACAAGGGCCAAGAGGGGCGGACAAGGGCCAAGAGGGGCGGACAAGGGCAAAGAGGGGCGGACAAGGGCAAAGCGCGGCGGACAAGGGCAAAGCGGGGCGGACAAGGGCAAAGCGGGGCGGACAAGGGCAAAGCGGGGCGGACAAGGGCAAAGAAGTGCGGACAAGGGCAAGGAGGGGCGGACAAGGGCAAGGAGGGGCGGACAAGGGCAAGGAGGGGCGGACAAGGGCAAGGAGGGGCGGACAAGGGCAAGGAGGGGCGGACAAGGGCAAGGAGGGGCGGACAAGATCGGAGAATACGGGACAAGGGCCAAGAGGGGCGGACAAGATCGGAGAATACGGGACAAGGGCAAAGAGGGGCGGACAAGATCGGAGAATACGGGACAAGGGCAAAGAGGGGCGGACAAGATCGGAGAATACGGGACAAGGGCAAAGAGGGGCGGACAAGGGCAAAGAGGGGCGGACAAGGGCAAAGAGGGGCGGACAAGGGCAAAGAGGGGCGGACAAGGGCAAAGAGGGGCGGACAAGGGCAAAGAGGGGCGGACAAGGGCAAAGAGGGGCGGACAAGGGCAAAGAGGGGCGGACAAGGGCAAAGAGGGGCGGACAAGGGCAAAGAGGGGCGGACAAGATCGGAGAATACGGGACAAGGGCAAAGAGGGGCGGACAAGGGCAAAGAGGGGCGGACAAGGGCAAAGAGGGGCGGAGAAGGGCAAAGAGGGGCGGACAAGGGCAAAGCGGGGCGGACAAGGGCAAAGCGGGGCGGACAAGGGCAAAGCGGGGCGGACAAGGGCAAGGAGGGGCGGACAAGGGCAAGGAGGGGCGGACAAGGGCAAGGAGGGGCGGACAAGGGCAAAGAGGGGCGGACAAGGGCAAAGAGGGGCGGACAACGGTGGAGAATACGGGACAAGGGCAAAGAGGGGCGGACAAGGGCAAAGAGGTGCGGACAAGTGCAAAGAGGGGCGGACAAGGGCAAAGAGGGGCGGACAAGGGCAAAGAGGGGCGGACAAGGGAAAGGAGGGGCGGACAAGGGCAAGGAGGGGCGGACAAGGGCAAGGAGGGGCGGACAAGGGCAAGGAGGGGCGGACAAGGGCAAGGAGGGGCGGACAAGGGCAAGGAGGGGCGGACAAGGGCAAAGAGGGGCGGACAAGGGCAAAGAGGGGCGGACAACGGTGGAGAATACGGGACAAGGGCAAAGAGGGGCGGACAAGGGCGGAGAATACGGGACAAGGGCAAAGAGGGGTGGACAAGGGCGGAGAATACGGGACAAGGGCAAAGAGGGGCGGACAAGGGCGGATAATACGGGACAAGGGCAAAGAGGGGCGGACAAGGGCGGAGAATACGGGAGAAGGGCAAAGAGGGGCGGACAAGGGCAAAGAGGGGCGGACAAGGGCAAAGAGGTGCGGACAAGGGCAAAGAGGGGCGGACAAGGGCAAAGAGGGGCGGACAAGGGCAAAGAGGGGCGGACAAGGGCAAAGAGGGGCGGACAAGGGCAAAGAGGGGCGGACAAGGGCAAAGAGGGGCGGACAAGGGCGGAGAATACGGGACAATTGCAAAGAGGGTCGGACAAGTGCGGAGAATACGGGACAAGGACAAAGAGGGGCGGACAAGGGTGGAGAATACGGGACAAGGGCAAAGAGGGGCGGACAAGGGCGGAGAATACGGGACAAGGGCAAAGAGTGGCAGACAAGGGCGGAGAATACGGGAGAAGGGCAAAGAGGGGCGGACAAGGGCAAAGAGGGGCGGACAAGGGCAAAGAGGGGCGGACAAGGGCAAAGAGGGGCGGACAAGGGCAAAGAGGGGCGGACAAGGGCAAAGAGGGGCGGACAAGGGCGGAGAATACGGAACAAGGGCCAAGAGGGGCGGACAAGGGCGGAGAATACGGAACAAGGGCCAAGAGGGGCGGACAAGGGCGGAGAATATGGAACAAGCGCAAAGAGGGGCGGACAAGGGCAAAGAGGGGCGGACAAGGGCAAAGAGGGGCGGACAAGGGCAAAGAGGGGCGGACAAGGGCAAAGAGGGGCGGACAAGGGCAAAGTGGGGCGGACAAGGGCAAAGAGGGGCGGACAAGGGTGGAGAATACGGAACAATGGCAAAGAGGGGCGGACAAGGGTGGAGAATACGGAACAAGGGCAAAGAGGGGCGGACAAGGGCGGAGAATACGGGACAAGGGCAAAGAGGGGCGGTCAAGGGCGGAGAATGCGGGAATAGGGCAAAGAGGGGCGGACAAGATCGGAGAATACGGGACAAGGGCAAAGAGGGGCGGACAAGATCGGAGAATACGGGACAAGGGCAAAGAGGGGCGGACAAGGGCGGAGAATACGGCACAAGGGCAAAGAGGGGCGGACAAGGGCAAAGAGGGGCGGACAAGGGCAAAGAGGGGCGGACAAGGGCAAAGAGGGGCGGACAAGGGCAAAGAGGGGCGGACAAGGGCAAAGGGGCGGACAAGGGCAAAGAGGGGCGGACAAGGGCAAAGAGGGGCGGACAAGGGCAAAGAGAGGCGGACAAGGGCAAAGAGGGGCGGACAAGGGCAAAGAGGGGCGGACAAGGGCAAAGAGGTGCGGACAAGGGCGGAGAATACGGGACAAGGGCAAAGAGGGGCGGACAAGTGCGGAGAATACGGGACAAGGGCAAAGAGGGGCGGACAAGGGCAAAGAGGGGCGGACAAGTGCGGAGAATACGGGAGAAGGGCAAAGAGGGGCAGACAAGGGCAAAGAGGGGCGGACAAGGGCAAAGAGGGGCGGACAAGAGCGGAGAACACGGGACAACAGCAAAGAGGGGCGGACAGAAGCGGAGAACATGGGACAAGGGCAACGAGGGGCGGACAAGAGACACGAGGGGCGGACAAGGGACACGAGGGGCGGACTAGGGCAACGAGGGGCGGACAAGTGCCGAGAATACGGGACAAGGGCAACGAGGGGCGGGCAAGTGACGAGAATACGGGACAAGGGCAAAGAGGGGCGGACAAGTGCCGAGAATACGGGACAAGGGCAAAGAGGAGCGGACAAGTGCCGAGAATACGGGACAAGGGCAAAGAGGGGCGGACAAGTGCCGAGAATACGGGACAAGGGCAAAGAGGAGCGGACAAGTGCCGAGAATACGGGACAAGGGCAAAGAGGGGCGGACAAGTGCCGAGAATACGGGACAAGGGCAAAGAGGGGCGGACAAGGGCAAAGAGGGGCGGACAAGGGCAAAGAGGGGCGGACAAGGGCAAAGAGGGGCGGACAAGGGCAAAGAGGGGCGGACAAGGGCAAAGAGGGGCGGACAAGTACGGAGAGTATGGGACAAGCGTAAAGAGGGGATGACAAGTGCAAAGACAGGCAGATAAGGGCAAAGTGGGCGGACAATGGCAAAGAGGGGCGGACAAGGGCAAATAGGGGCGGACAAGAGCGGAGAATACGGGAGAAGGGCAAAGAGGGGCGGACAAGGGCAAAGAGGGGCGGACAAGGGCAAAGAGGGGCGGACAAGGGCAAAGAGGGGCGGACAAGGGCAAAGAGGGGCGGACAAGGGCAAAGAGGGGCGGACAAGGGCAAAGAGGGGCGGACAAGGGCAAAGAGGGGCGGACAAGGGCAAAGAGGGGCGGACAAGGGCAAAGAGGGGCGGACAAGGGCGGAGAATACGGGACAATTGCAAAGAGGGTCGGACAAGTGCGGAGAATACGGGACAAGGACAAAGAGGGGCGGACAAGGGTGGAGAATACGGGACAAGGGCAAAGAGGGGCGGACAAGGGCGGAGAATACGGGACAAGGGCAAAGAGTGGCAGACAAGGGCGGAGAATACGGGAGAAGGGCAAAGAGGGGCGGACAAGGGCAAAGAGGGGCGGACAAGGGCAAAGAGGGGCGGACAAGGGCAAAGAGGGGCGGACAAGGGCAAAGAGGGGCGGACAAGGGCAAAGAGGGGCGGACAAGGGCAAAGAGGGGCGGACAAGGGCGGAGAATACGGAACAAGGGCCAAGAGGGGCGGACAAGGGCGGAGAATACGGAACAAGGGCCAAGAGGGGCGGACAAGGGCGGAGAATATGGAACAAGCGCAAAGAGGGGCGGACAAGGGCAAAGAGGGGCGGACAAGGGCAAAGAGGGGCGGACAAGGGCAAAGAGGGGCGGACAAGGGCAAAGAGGGGCGGACAAGGGCAAAGAGGGGCGGACAAGGGCAAAGAGGGGCGGACAAGGGTGGAGAATACGGAACAATGGCAAAGAGGGGCGGACAAGGGTGGAGAATACGGAACAAGGGCAAAGAGGGGCGGACAAGGGCGGAGAATACGGGACAAGGGCAAAGAGGGGCGGTCAAGGGCGGAGAATGCGGGACAAGGGCAAAGAGGGGCGGACAAGATCGGAGAATACGGGACAAGGGCAAAGAGGGGCGGACAAGATCGGAGAATACGGGACAAGGGCAAAGAGGGGCGGACAAGGGCGGAGAATACGGCACAAGGGCAAAGAGGGGCGGACAAGGGCAAAGAGGGGCGGACAAGGGCAAAGAGGGGCGGACAAGGGCAAAGAGGGGCGGACAAGGGCAAAGAGGGGCGGACAAGGGCAAAGGGGCGGACAAGGGCAAAGAGGGGCGGACAAGGGCAAAGAGGGGCGGACAAGGGCAAAGAGAGGCGGACAAGGGCAAAGAGGGGCGGACAAGGGCAAAGAGGGGCGGACAAGGGCAAAGAGGGGCGGACAAGGGCGGAGAATACGGGACAAGGGCAAAGAGGGGCGGACAAGTGCGGAGAATACGGGACAAGGGCAAAGAGGGGCGGACAAGGGCAAAGAGGGGCGGACAAGTGCGGAGAATACGGGAGAAGGGCAAAGAGGGGCAGACAAGGGCAAAGAGGGGCGGACAAGGGCAAAGAGGGGCGGACAAGAGCGGAGAACACGGGACAACAGCAAAGAGGGGCGGACAGAAGCGGAGAACATGGGACAAGGGCAACGAGGGGCGGACAAGAGACACGAGGGGCGGACAAGGGACACGAGGGGCGGACTAGGGCAACGAGGGGCGGACAAGTGCCGAGAATACGGGACAAGGGCAACGAGGGGCGGGCAAGTGACGAGAATACGGGACAAGGGCAAAGAGGGGCGGACAAGTGCCGAGAATACGGGACAAGGGCAAAGAGGAGCGGACAAGTGCCGAGAATACGGGACAAGGGCAAAGAGGGGCGGACAAGTGCCGAGAATACGGGACAAGGGCAAAGAGGAGCGGACAAGTGCCGAGAATACGGGACAAGGGCAAAGAGGGGCGGACAAGTGCCGAGAATACGGGACAAGGGCAAAGAGGGGCGGACAAGGGCAAAGAGGGGCGGACAAGGGCAAAGAGGGGCGGACAAGGGCAAAGAGGGGCGGACAAGGGCAAAGAGGGGCGGACAAGGGCAAAGAGGGGCGGACAAGTACGGAGAGTATGGGACAAGCGTAAAGAGGGGATGACAAGTGCAAAGACAGGCAGATAAGGGCAAAGTGGGCGGACAATGGCAAAGAGGGGCGGACAAGGGCAAATAGGGGCGGACAAGAGCGGAGAACACGGGACAAGGGCAAAGAGGGTCGGACAAGAGCGGAGAATACGGGACAAGGGCAAAGAGGTTCGGACAAGAGCGGAGAACACGGGACAAGGGCAAACAGGGGCGGACAAGGGCAAAGAGGGTCGGACAAGAGCGGTGAACACGGGACAAGGGCAAAGAAGATCGGACAAGCGCGGAGAACATAGGACAAGGGCAAAGAGGGGCGGACAAGGGGAAAGAGGGTCGGACAAGAGCGGAGAACACGGGACAAGGGCAAAGAGGGTCGGACAAGAGCGGAGAACACGGGACAAGGGCAAAGAGCTTCGGACAAGAGCGGAGAACACGGGACAAGGGCAAAGAGGGGCGGACAAGGGCAAAGAGGGGCAGACAAGAGCGGAGAACACGGGACAAGGGCAAAGAGGGTCGGACAAGAGCGGAGAACACGGGACAAGGGCAAAGAGGGTCGGACAAGAGCGCAGAACACGGGACAAGGGCAAAGAGGGTCGGACAAGAGCGGAGAACACGGGACAAGGGCAAAGAGGGGCGGACAAGGGCAAAGAGGGTCGGACAAGAGCGGAGAACACGGGACAAGGGCAAAGAGGGTCGGACAAGAGCGGAGAACACGGGACAAGGGCAAAGAGGGTCGGACAAGAGCGGGGAACACGGGACAAGGGCAAAGAAGATCGGACAAGCGCGGAGAACATAGGACAAGGGCAAAGAGGGGCGGACAAGGGGAAAGAGGGTCGGACAAGAGCGGAGAACACGGGACAAGGGCAAAGAGGGTCGGACAAGAGCGGAGAACACGGGACAAGGGCAAAGAGCTTCGGACAAGAGCGGAGAACACGGGACAAGGGCAAAGAGGGGCGGACAAGGGCAAAGAGGGGCAGACAAGAGCGGAGAACACGGGACAAGGGCAAAGAGGGTCGGACAAGAGCGGAGAACACGGGACAAGGGCAAAGAGGGTCGGACAAGAGCGCAGAACACGGGACAAGGGCAAAGAGGGTCGGACAAGAGCGGAGAACACGGGACAAGGGCAAAGAGGGGCGGACAAGGGCAAAGAGGGTCGGACAAGAGCGGAGAACACGGGACAAGGGCAAAGAGGGTCGGACAAGAGCGGAGAACACGGGACAAGGGCAAAGAGGGTCGGACAAGAGCGGGGAACACGGGACAAGGGCAAAGAGGGACGGACAAGGGCAAAGAGGGGCGGACAAGGGCAAAGAGGGGCGGACAAGGGCAAAGAGGGGCGGACAAGGGCAAAGAGGGGCGGACAAGTGCGGAGAATGCGGACAAGGGCAAAGAGGGGCGGACAAGTGCGGAGAATACGGAACAAGGGCAAAGAGGGGCGGACAAGGGCAAAGAGGGGCGGACAAGGGCAAAGAGTGGCGGACAAGGGCAAAGAGGGGCGGACAAGTGCGGAGAATACGGGACAAGGGCAAAGAGGGGCGGACAAGGGCAAAGAGGGGCGGACAAGGGCAAAGAGGGGCGGACAAGGGCAAAGAGGGGCGGACAAGGGCAAAGAGGGGCGGACAAGGGCAAAGAGGGGCGGACAAGGGCAAAGAGGGGCGGACAAGGGCAAAGAGAGGCGGACAAGGGCAAAGAGGGGCGGACAAGGGCAAAGAGGGGCGGACAAGTGCCGAGAATACGGGACAAGGGCAAAGAGGGGCGGACAAGGGCAAAGAGGGGCGGACAAGGGCAAAGAGGGGTGGACAAGGGCAAAGAGGGGCGGACAAGGGCAAAGAGGGGCGGACAAGGGCAAAGAGGGGCGGACAAGTACGGAGAGTATGGGACAAGCGTAAAGAGGGGATGACAAGTGCAAAGACAGGCAGATAAGGGCAAAGTGGGCGGACAATGGCAAAGAGGGGCGGACAAGGGCAAATAGGGGCGGACAAGAGCGGAGAACACGGGACAAGGGCAAAGAGGGTCGGACAAGAGCGGAGAATACGGGACAAGGGCAAAGAGGTTCGGACAAGAGCGGAGAACACGGGACAAGGGCAAACAGGGGCGGACAAGGGCAAAGAGGGTCGGACAAGAGCGGTGAACACGGGACAAGGGCAAAGAAGATCGGACAAGCGCGGAGAACATAGGACAAGGGCAAAGAGGGGCGGACAAGGGGAAAGAGGGTCGGACAAGAGCGGAGAACACGGGACAAGGGCAAAGAGGGTCGGACAAGAGCGGAGAACACGGGACAAGGGCAAAGAGCGTCGGACAAGAGCGGAGAACACGGGACAAGGGCAAAGAGGGGCGGACAAGGGCAAAGAGGGGCAGACAAGAGCGGAGAACACGGGACAAGGGCAAAGAGGGTCGGACAAGAGCGGAGAACACGGGACAAGGGCAAAGAGGGTCGGACAAGAGCGCAGAACACGGGACAAGGGCAAAGAGGGTCGGACAAGAGCGGAGAACACGGGACAAGGGCAAAGAGGGGCGGACAAGGGCAAGAGGGTCGGACAAGAGCGGAGAACACGGGACAAGGGCAAAGAGGGTCGGACAAGAGCGGAGAACACGGGACAAGGGCAAAGAGGGTCGGACAAGAGCGGGGAACACGGGACAAGGGCAAAGAGGGGCGGACAAGGGCAAAGAGGGGCGGACAAGGGCAAAGAGGGGCGGACAAGGGCAAAGAGGGGCGGACAAGTGCGGAGAATGCGGACAAGGGCAAAGAGGGGCGGACAAGTGCGGAGAATACGGAACAAGGGCAAAGAGGGGCGGACAAGGGCAAAGAGTGGCGGACAAGGGCAAAGAGGGGCGGACAAGTGCGGAGAATACGGGACAAGGGCAAAGAGGGGCGGACAAGGGCAAAGAGGGGCGGACAAGGGCAAAGAGAGGCGGACAAGGGCAAAGAGGGGCGGACAAGGGCAAAGAGGGGCGGACAAGGGCAAAGAGGGGCGGACAAGGGCAAAGAGGGGCGGACAAGGGCAAAGAGGGGCGGACAAGGGCAAAGAGAGGCGGACAAGGGCAAAGAGGGGCGGACAAGGGCAAAGAGGGGCGGACAAGTGCCGAGAATACGGGACAAGGGCAACGAGGGGCGGACAAGGGCAAAGAGGGGCGGACAAGGGCAAAGAGGGGCGGACAAGGGCAAAGAGGGGCGGACAAGGGCAAAGAGGGGCGGACAAGGGCAAAGAGGGGCGGACAAGTACGGAGAGTATGGGACAAGCGTAAAGAGGGGATGACAAGTGCAAAGACAGGCAGATAAGGGCAAAGTGGGCGGACAATGGCAAAGAGGGGCGGACAAGGGCAAATAGGGGCGGACAAGAGCGGAGAACACGGGACAAGGGCAAAGAGGGTCGGACAAGAGCGGAGAATACGGGACAAGGGCAAAGAGGTTCGGACAAGAGCGGAGAACACGGGACAAGGGCAAACAGGGGCGGACAAGGGCAAAGAGGGTCGGACAAGAGCGGTGAACACGGGACAAGGGCAAAGAAGATCGGACAAGCGCGGAGAACATAGGATAAGGGCAAAGAGGGGCGGACAAGGGGAAAGAGGGTCGGACAAGAGCGGAGAACACGGGACAAGGGCAAAGAGGGTCGGACAAGAGCGGAGAACACGGGACAAGGGCAAAGAGCGTCGGACAAGAGCGGAGAACACGGGACAAGGGCAAAGAGGGGCGGACAAGGGCAAAGAGGGGCAGACAAGAGCGGAGAACACGGGACAAGGGCAAAGAGGGTCGGACAAGAGCGGAGAACACGGGACAAGGGCAAAGAGGGTCGGACAAGAGCGCAGAACACGGGACAAGGGCAAAGAGGGTCGGACAAGAGCGGAGAACACGGGACAAGGGCAAAGAGGGTCGGACAAGAGCGGAGAACACGGGACAAGGGCAAAGAGGGTCGGACAAGAGCGGGGAACACGAGACAAGGGCAAAGAGGGGCGGACAAGGGCAAAGAGGGGCGGACAAGGGCAAAGAGGGGCGGACAAGGGCAAAGAGGGGCGGACAAGTGCGGAGAATGCGGACAAGGGCAAAGAGGGGCGGACAAGTGCGGAGAATACGGAACAAGGGCAAAGAGGGGCGGACAAGGGCAAAGAGTGGCGGACAAGGGCAAAGAGGGGCGGACAAGTGCGGAGAATACGGGACAAGGGCAAAGAGGGGCGGACAAGGGCAAAGAGGGGTGGACAAGGGCAAAGAGGGGCGGACAAGGGCAAAGAGGGGCGGACAAGGGCAAAGAGGGGCGGACAAGGGCAAAGAGGGGCGGACAAGGGCAAAGAGGGGCGGACAAGGGCAAAGAGGGGCGGACAAGGGCAAAGAGGGGCGGACAAGGGCAAAGAGGGGCGGACAAGGGCAAAGAGGGGCGGACAAGGGCAAAGAGGGGCGGACAAGAGCGGAGAACACGGGACAAGGTCAAAGAGGGGCGGACAAGAGCGGAGAACACGGGACAAGGGCAAAGAGGGGCGGACAAGGGCAAAGAGGGGCGGACAAGGGCAAAGAGGGGCGGACAAGGGCGAAGAGGGGCGGACAAGGGCGAAGAGGGGCGGACAAGGGCGAAGAGGGGCGGACAAGGGCGAAGAGGGGCGGACAAGGGCAAAGAGGGGCGGACAAGGGCAAAGAGGGTCGGACAAGGGCAAAGAGGGTCGGACAAGGGCAAAGAGGGTCGGACAAGGGCAAAGAGGGGCGGACAAGGGCAAAGAGGGGCGGACAAGGGCAAAGAGGGGCGGACAAGGGCAAAGAGGGGCGGACAAGGGCAAAGAGGGGCGGACAAGGGCAAAGAGGGGCGGACAAGGGCGGAGAATACGGGACAATTGCAAAGAGGGGCGGACAAGGGCGGAGAATACGGGACAAGGACAAAGAGGGGCGGACAAGGACGGAGAATACGGGACAAGGGCAAAGAGGGGCGGACAAGGGCGGAGAATACGGGACAAGGGCAAAGAGTGGCGGACAAGGGCGGAGAATACGGGACAAGGGCAATGAGGGGCGGACAAGGGCAAAGAGGGGCGGACAAGGGCAAAGAGGGGCGGACAAGGGCAAAGAGGAGCGGACAAGGGAAAAGAGGGGCGGACAAGGGCAAAGAGGGGCGGACAAGGGCAAAGAGGGGCGGACAAGGGCAAAGAGGGGCGGACAAGGGCAAAGAGGGGCGGACAAGGGCAAAGGGGGCGGACAAGGGCAAAGAGGGGCGGACAAGGGCAAAGAGGGACGGACAAGGGCATAGAGGGGCGGACAAGGGCAAAGAGGGGCGGACAAGGGCAAAGAGGGGCGGACAAGGGCAAAGAGGGGCGGACAAGGGCGGAGAATACGGGACAATTGCAAAGCGGGGCGGACAAGGGCGGAGAATACGGGACAAGGGCAAAGAGGGGCGGACAAGGGCGGAGAATACGGGACAAGGGCAAAGAGGGGCGGACAAGGGCGGAGAATACGGGACAAGGGCAAAGAGGGGCGGACAAGGGCGGAGAATACGGGACAAGGGCAAAGAGGGGCGGACAAGGGCAAAGAGGGGCGGACAAGGGCAAAGAGGGGCGGACAAGGGCAAAGAGGGGCGGACAAGGGTAAAGAGGGGCGGACAAGGGCAAAGAGGGGCGGACAAGTACGGAGAGTATGGGACAAGCGTAAAGAGGGGATGACAAGTGCAAAGACAGGCAGATAAGGGCAAAGTGGGCGGACAATGGAAAAGAGGGGCGGACAAGGGCAAATAGGGGCGGACAAGAGCGGAGAACACGGGACAAGGGCAAAGAGGGTCGGACAAGAGCGGAGAATACGGGACAAGGGCAAAGCGGTTCGGACAAGAGCGGAGAACACGGGACAAGGGCAAACAGGGGCGGACAAGGGCAAAGAGGGTCGGACAAGAGCGGAGAACACGGGACAAGGGCAAAGAAGGTCGGACAAGCGCGGAGAACACGGGACAAGGGCAAAGAGGGGCGGACAAGGGCAAAGAGGGTCGGACAAGAGCGGAGAACACGGGACAAGGGCAAAGAGGGTCGGACAAGTGCGGAGAACACGGGAAAAGGGCAAAGAGCGTCGGACAAGAGCGGAGAACACGGGACAAGGGCAAAGAGGGGCGGACAAGGGCAAAGAGGGGCAGACAAGAGCGGAGAACACGGGACAAGGGCAAAGAGGGTCGGACAAGAGCGGAGAACACGGGACAAGGGCAAAGAGGGTCGGACAAGAGCGGGGAACACGGGACAAGGGCAAAGAGGGTCGGACAAGAGCGGAGAACACGGGAAGCGGAGAACACGGGACAAGGGCAAAGAGAGGCGGACAAGAGCGGAGAACACGGGACAAGGGCAAAGAGGGTCGGACAACAGCGGGGAACACGGGACAAGGGCAAAGAGGGGCGGACAAGGGCAAAGAGGGGCGGACAAGGGCAAAGAGGGGCGGACAAGTGCGGAGAATGCGGACAAGGGCAAAGAGGGGCGGACAAGTGCGGAGAATACGGAACAAGGGCAAAGAGGGGCGGACAAGGGCAAAGAGTGGCGGACAAGGGCAAAGAGGGGCGGACAAGTGCGGAGAATACGGGACAAGGGCAAAGAGGGGCGGACAAGGGCAAAGAGGGGCGGACAAGGGCAAAGAGGGGCGGACAAGGGCAAAGAGGGGCGGACAAGGGCAAAGAGGGGCGGACAAGGGCAAAGAGGGGCGGACAAGGGCAAAGAGGGGCGGACAAGGGCAAAGAGGGGCGGACAAGGGCAAAGAGGGGCGGACAAGGGCAAAGAGGGGCGGACAAGGGCAAAGAGGGGCGGACAAGAGCTGAGAACACGGGACAAGGGCAAAGAGGGGCGGACAAGAGCGGAGAACATGGGACAAGGGCAAAGAGGGGCGGACAAGGGCGAAGAGGGGCGGACAAGGGCGAAGAGGGGCGGACAAGGGCAAAGAGGGGCGGACAAGGGCAAAGAGGGGCGGACAAGGGCAAAGAGGGGCGGACAAGGGCAAAGAGGGGCGGACAAGGGCAAAGAGGGGCGGACAAGGGCAAAGAGGGGCGGACAAGGGCAAAGAGGGGCGGACAAGGGCAAAGAGGGGCGGACAAGGACAAAGAGGGGCGGACAAGGACAAAGAGGGGCGGACAAGGGCAAAGAGGGGCGGACAAGGGCAAAGAGGGGCGGACAAGGGCAAAGAGGGGCGGACAAGGGCAAAGAGGGGCGGACAAGGGCAAAGAGGGGCGGACAAGTTCAAAGAGGGGCGGACAAGTTCAAAGAGGGGCGGACAAGGGCGGAGAATACGGGACAATTGCAAAGAGGGGCGGACAATTGCGGAGAATACGGGACAAGGACAAAGAGGAGCGGACAAGGGCGGAGAATACGGGACAAGGGCAAAGAGGGGCGGACAAGGGCGGAGAATACGGGACAAGGCAAAGAGGGGCGGACAAGGGCGGAGAATACGGGACAAGGGCAAAGAGGGGCGGACAAGGGCAAAGAGGGGCGGACAAGGGCAAAGAGGGGCGGACAAGGGCAAAGAGGGGCGGACAAGGGCAAAGAGGGGCGGACAAGGGCAAAGAGGGGCGGACAAGGGCAAAGAGGGGCGGACAAGGGCGGAGAATACGGAACAAGGGCCAAGAAGGGCGGACAAGGGCGGAGAATACGGAACAAGGGCCAAGAGAGGCGGACAAGGGCGGAGAATACGGAACAAGGGCCAAGAGGGGCGGACAAGGGCAAAGAGGGGCAGACAAGGGCAAAGAGGGGCGGACAAGGGCAAAGAGGGGCGGACAAGGGCAAAGAGGGGCGGACAAGGGCAAAGAGGGGCGGACAAGGGCAAAGAGGGGCGGACAAGTGCGGAGAATACGGAACAAGGGCAAAGAGGGGCGGACAAGGGCGGAGAATACGGGACAAGGGCAAATAGGGGCGGACAAGGGCGGAGAATACGGGACAAGGGCAAAGAGGGGCGGACAAGGGCAAAGAGGGGCGGAAAGGGCAAAGAGGGGCGGACAAGGGCAAAGAGGGGCGGACAAGGGCAAAGAGGTGCGGACAAGGGCAAAGAGGGGCGGACAAGGGCAAAGAGGGGCGGACAAGGGCAAAGAGGGGCGGACGAGGGCAAAGAGGGGCGGACAAGGGCGGAGAATACGGGACAATTGCAAAGAGGGGCGGACAAGGGCGGAGAATACGGGACAAGGGCAAAAAGGGGCGGACAAGGGCGGAGAATACGGGACAAGGGCAAAGAGGGGCGGACAAGGGCGGAGAATACGGGACAAGGGCAAAGAGGGGCGGACAAGGGCGGAGAATACGGGACAAGGGCAAAGAGGGGCGGACAAGGGCAAAGAGGGGCGGACAAGGGCAAAGAGGGGCGGACAAGGGCGGAGAATACGGCACAAGGGCAAAGAGGGGCGGACAAGGGCAAAGAGGGGCGGACAAGGGCAAAGAGGGGCGGACAAGGGCAAAGAGGGGCGGACAAGGGCGGAGAATACGGAACAAGGCAAAGAGGGGCGGACTAGTGCGGAGAATACGGTACAAGGGCAAAGAGGGGCGGACAAGGGCAAAGAGGGGCGGACAAGAGCAAAGAGGGGCGGACAAGTGCGGAGTATACGCGACAAGGGCAAAGAGGGGCGGACAAGTGCGGAGTATACGGGACAAGGGCAAAGAGGGGCGGACAAGGGCAAAGAGGGGCGGACAAGGGCAAAGAGGGGCGGACAAGGGCAAAGAGGGGCGGACAAGGGCAAAGACGGGCGGACAAGTGCGGAGAATACGGGACAAGGGCAAAGAGGGGCGGACTTGGGCAAAGAGGGGCGGACAAGGGCAAAGAGGGGCGGACAAGGGCAAAGAGGGGCGGACAAGTGCGGAGAACACGGGACAAGGGCAAAGAGGGGCGGACAAGGGCAAAGAGGGGCGGACAAGGGCAAAGAGGGGCGGACAAGGGCAAAGAGGGGCGGACAAGGGCAAAGAGGGGCGGACAAGGGCAAAGAGGGGCGGACAAGGGCAAAGAGGGGCGGACAAGGGCAAAGAGGGGCGGACGAGGGCAAAGAGGGGCGGACAAGGGCGGAGAATATGGGACAATTGCAAAGAGGGGCGGACAAGGGCGGAGAATACGGGACAAGGGCAAAAAGGGGCGGACAAGGGCGGAGAATACGGGACAAGGGCAAAGAGGGGCGGACAAGGGCGGAGAATACGGGACAAGGGCAAAGAGTGGCGGACAAGGGCGGAGAATACGGGACAACGGCAAAGAGGGGCGGACAAGGGCAAAGAGGGGCGGACAAGGGCAAAGAGGGGCGGACAAGGGCAAAGAGGGGCGGACAAGGGCAAAGAGGGGCGGACAAGGGCAAAGAGGGGCGGAAAAGGGCAAAGAGGGGCGGACAAGGGCAAAGAGGGGCGGACAAGGGCGGAGAATACGGAACAAGGGCAAAGAGGGGCGGACAAGGGCAAAGAGGGGCGGACAAGGGCAAAGAGGGGCGGACAAGGGCAAAGAGGGGCGGACAAGAGCAAAGAGGGGCGGACAAGTGCGGAGTATACGCGACAAGGGCAAAGAGGGGCGGACAAGTGCGGAGTATACGGGACAAGGGCAAAGAGGGGCGGACAAGGGCAAAGAGGGGCGGACAAGGGCAAAGAGGGGCGGACAAGGGCAAAGAGGGGCGGACAAGGGCAAAGAGGGGCGGACAACGGTGGAGAATACGGGACAAGGGCAAAGACGGGCGGACAAGTGCGGAGAATAAGGGACAAGGGCAAAGAGGGGCGGACAAGGGCAAAGAGGGGCGGACAAGGGCAAAGAGGGGCGGACAAGGGCAAAGAGGGGCGGACAAGTGCGGAGAATACGGGACAAGGGCAAAGAGGGGCGGACAAGGGCAAAGAGGGGCGGACAAGGGCAAAGAGGGGCGGACAAGGGCAAAGAGGGGCGGACAAGGCCGGAGAATACGGAACAAGGGCAAAGAGGGGCGGACAAGGGCGGAGAATACGGAACAAGGGCAAAGAGGGGCGGACAAGGGCGGAGAATACGGAACAAGGGCAAAGAGGGGCGGACAAGAGCGGAGAACACGGGACAAGAGCAAAGAGGGTCGGACAAGGGCTAAGAAGGTCGGACAAGAGCGGAGAACACGGGACAAGAGCAAAGAGGGGCGGACAAGAGCGGAGAACACGGGACAAGTGCAAAGAGGGGCGGACAAGAGCGGAGAACACGGGACAAGGGCAAAGAGGGTCGGACAAGGGCAAAGAGGGTCGGACAAGGGCAAAGAGGGTCGGACAAGGGCAAAGAGGGTCGGACAAGAGCGGAGAACACGGGACAAGAGCAAAGAGGGGCGGACAAGAGCGGAGAACACGGGACAAGTGCAAAGAGGGGCGGACAAGTGCCGAGAATACGGGACAAGGGCAAAGAGGGGCGGAAAAGGGCAAAGAGGGGCGGACAAGGGCAAAGAGGGGCGGACAAGGGCAAAGAGGGGCGGACAAGGGCAAAGAGGGGCGGACAAGTACGGAGAGTATGGGACAAGCGTAAAGAGGGGATGACAAGAGCAAAAACAGGCAGATAAGGGCAAAGTGGGCGGACAAGGGCAAAGAGGGGCGGACAAGGGCAAATAGGGGCGGACAAGAGCGGAGAACACGGGACAAGGGCAAAGAGGGTCGGAAAAGAGCGGAGAATACGGGACAAGGGCAAAGAGGTTCGGACAAGAGCGGAGAACACGGGACAAGGGCAAAGAGGGGCGGACAAGGGCAAAGAGGGTCGGACAAGAGCGGAGAACACGGGATAAGGGCAAAGAAGGTCGGACAAGCGCGGAGAACACGGGACAAGGGCAAAGAGGGGCGGACAAGGGCAAAGAGGGTCAGACAAGAGCGGAGAACACGGGACAAGGGCAAAGAGGGTCGGACAAGAGCGGAGAATACGGGACAAGGGCAAAGAGGGTCGGACAAGAGCGGAGAACAAGGGACAAGGGCAAAGAGGGGCGGACAAGGGCAAAGAGGGGCAGACAAGAGCGGAGAACACGGGACAAGTGCAAAGAGGGTCGGACAAGAGCGGAGAACACGGGACAAGGGCAAAGAGGGTCGGACAAGAGCGCAGAACACGGGACAAGGGCAAAGAGGGTCGCACAAGAGCGGAGAACACGGGACAAGGGCAAAGAGGGGCGGACAAGTGCAAAGAGGGGCGGACAAGAGCGAAGAACACGGGACAAGGGCAAAGAGGGTCGGACATGGGCGGAGAACATGGGACAAGGGCAAAGAGTATCGGACAAGAGCGCAGAACACGGGACAAGAGCAAAGAGGGTCGGACAAGAGCGGAGAACACGGGACAAGGGCAAAGAGGGGCGGACAAGGCCAAAGAGGGGCGGACAAGGGCAAAGAGGGGCGGACAAGGGCAAAGAGGGGCGGACAAGGGCAAAGAGGGGCGGACAAGTGCGGAGAATGCGGACAAGGGCAAAGAGGGGCGGACAAGTGCGGAGAATACGGAACAAGGGCAAAGAGGGGCGGACAAGGGCAAAGAGGGGCGGACAAGGGCAAAGAGGGGCGGACAAGTGCGGAGAATACGGGACAAGGGCAAAGAGGGGCGGACAAGGGCAAAGAGGGGCGGACAAGGGCAAAGAGGGGCGGACAAGGGCAAAGAGGGGCGGACAAGGGCAAAGAGGGGCGGACAAGGGCAAAGAGGGGCGGACAAGAGCGGAGAACACGGGACAAGAGCAAAGAGGGGCGGACAAGAGCGGAGAACACGGGACAAGAGCAAAGAGGGGCGGACAAGAGCGGAGAACACGGGACAAGAGCAAAGAGGGTCGGACAAGGGCAAAGAAGGACGGACAAGAGCGGAGAAAACGGGACAAGAGCAAAGAGGGGCGGACAAGAGCGGAGAACACGGGACAAGAGCAAAGAGGGGCGGACAAGGGCGGAGAATACGGGACAAGGGCAAAGAGGGGCGGACAAGGGCGGAGAGGGTCGGACAAGGGCAAAGAGGGGCGGACATGAGCGTAGAATACGGAACAAGGGCAAAGAGGGGCGGACAAGGGCAAAGAGGGGCGGACAAGGGCAAAGAGGGGCGGACAAGGGCAAAGAGGGGCGGACAAGGGCGGAGAATACGGGACAAGGGCAAAGAGGGGCGGACAAGTGCGGAGAATACGGGACAAGGGCAAAGAGGGGCGGACAAGGGCGGAGAATACGGGACAAGGGCAAAGAGGGGCGGACAAGGGCAAAGGGGGCGGACAAGTGCAAAGAGGGGCGGACAAAGGCAAAGGGGGCGGACAAGGGCAAAGAGGGGCGGACAAGGGCAAAGAGGGGCGGACAAGGGCAAAGAGGGGCGGACAAGAGCGGATAAAACGGGACAAGGGCAAATAGGGGCGGATAATTGCGGAGAACACGGGACAAGGGCAAAGAGGGGCGGACAAGGGCAAAGAGGGGCGGACAAGGGCAAAGAGGGGCGGACAAGGGCAAAGAGGGGCGGACAAGGGCAAAGAGGGGCGGACAAGGGCGGAGAATATGGGACAAGGGCAAAGAGGGGCGGACAAGAGCGGAGAACACGGGACAAGGGCAAAGAGGGGCGGACAAGAGCGGAGAACACGGGACAAGGGCAAAGAGGGGCGGACAAGAGCGGAGAACACGGGACAAGGGCAAAGAGGGGCGGACAAGGGCAAAGAGGGGCGGACAAGGGCAAAGAGGGGCGGACAAGGGCAAAGAGGGGCGGACAAGGGCAAAGAGGGGCGGACAAGGGCAAAGAGGGGCGGACAAGGGCAAAGAGGGGCGGACAAGGGCAAAGAGGGGCGGACAAGGGCAAAGAGGGGCGGACAAGAGCGGAGAACACTGGACAAGAGCAAAGAGGGGCAGACAAGAGCGG
Source organism: Phaenicophaeus curvirostris (assembly GCF_032191515.1). Taxonomy (NCBI): domain Eukaryota; kingdom Metazoa; phylum Chordata; class Aves; order Cuculiformes; family Cuculidae; genus Phaenicophaeus; species Phaenicophaeus curvirostris. Next base: position 87,261 of record NW_027206810.1, on the reverse strand, counting down.
AGAACACGGGACAAGGGCAAAGAGGGGCGGACAAGGGCAAAGAGGGGCGGACAAGGGCAAAGAGGGGCGGACAAGGGCAAAGAGGGGCGGACAAGGGCAAAGGGGGGCGGACAAGGGCAAAGGGGGGCGGACAAGGGCAAAGAGGGGCGGACAAGGGCAAAGAGGGGCGGATAAGGGCGGAGAACACGGGACAATGGCAAAGAGGGGCGGACAAGGGCAAAGAGGGGCGGACAAGGGCAAAGAGGGTCGGACAAGGGCAAAGAGGGGCGCACAAGGGCAAAGAGGGGCGCACAAGAGCGGAGAACACGGAACAAGAGCAAAGAGGGGCGGACAAGAGCGGAGAACACGGGACAAGGGCAAAGAGGGGCGGACAAGGGCAAAGAGGGGCGGACAAGGACAAAGAGGGGCGGACAAGGGCAAAGGGGGGCGGACAAGTGCAAAGAGGGGCGGACAAGGGCAAAGAGGGGCGGACAAGGGCGGAGAACACGGGACAAGGGCAAAGAGGGGTGTACAAGGGCGGAGAACACGGGACAAGGGCAAAGAGGGGCGGACAAGGGCGGAGAACACGGGACAAGGGCAAAGAGAGGCGGACAAGTGCGGAGAACACGGGACAAGGGCAAAGAGTGGCGGACAAGGGCGGAGAACATGGGACAAGGGCACAGAGGGGCGGACAAGTGCGGAGAACACGGGACAAGGGCAAAGAGGGGCGGACAAGGGCAAAGAGGGGCGGACAAGGGCAAAGAGGGGCGGACAAGGGCAAAGAGGGGCGGACAAGGGCAAAGAGGGGCGGACAAGGGCAAAGAGGGGCGGACAAGGGCGGATAACACGGAACAAGGGCAAAGAGGGGTGGATAATTGCGGAGAACACGGGACAAGGGCAAAGAGGGGCGGACAAGGGCAAAGAGGGGCGGACAAGGGCAAAGAGGGGCGGACAAGGGCAAAGAGGGGCGGACAAGAGCGGAGAATACGGGACAAGGGCAAAGAGGGGCGGACAAGAGCGGAGAACACGGGACAAGAGCAAAGAGGGGCGGACAAGAGCGGAGAACACGGGACAAGTGCAAAGAGGGGCGGACAAGGGCAAAGAGGGGCGGACAAGGGCAAAGAGGGGCGGACAAGGGCAAAGAGGGGCGGACAAGGGCAAAGAGGGGCGGACAAGAGCGGAGAACACGGGACAAGAGCAAAGAGGGGCGGACAAGAGCGGAGAACACGGGACAAGGGCAAAGAGGGGCGGACAAGGGCAAAGAGGGGCGGACAAGGGCAAAGAGGGGCGGACAAGGGCAAAGAGGGGCGGACAAGGGCAAAGAGGGGCGGACAAGGGCAAAGAGGGGCGGACAAGGGCAAAGAGGGGCGGACAAGGGCAAAGAGGGGCGGACAAGGGCAAAGAGGGGCGGACAAGGGCAAAGAGGGGCGGACAAGGGCAAAGAGGGGCGGACAAGGGCAAAGAGGGGCGGACAAGGGCAAAGAGGGGCGGACAAGGGCAAAGAGGGGCGGACAAGGGCAAAGAGGGGCGGAAAGGGCAAAGAGGGGCGGACAAGGGCAAAGAGGGGCGGACAAGGGCAAAGAGGGGCGGACAAGGGCAAAGAGGGGCGGACAAGTGCGGAGAACACGGGACAAGGGCAAAGAGGGGCGGACAAGGGCGGAGAACACGGGACAAGGGCAAAGAGGGGCGGACAAGGGCGGAGAACACGGGACAAGGGCAAAGAGGGGAGGACAAGTGCGGAGAACACTGGACAAGGGCAAAGAGGGGCGGACAAGTGCGGAGAACACGGGACAAGGGCAAAGAGGGGCGGAGAAGGGCAAAGAGGGGCGGACAAGGGCAAAGAGGGGCGGACAAGGGCAAAGAGGGGCGGACAAGGGCAAAGAGGGGCGGACAAGAGCGGATAACACGTGACAAGGGCAAAGAGGGGCGGATAATTGCGGAGAACACGGGACAAGGGCAAAGAGGGGCGGACAAGGGCAAAGAGGGGCGGACAAGGGCAAAGAGGGGCGGACAATGGCAAAGAGGGGCGGACAAGAGCGGAGAATACGGGACAAGGGCAAAGAGGGGCGGACAAGAGCGGAGAACACGGGACAAGGGCAAAGAGGGGCGGACAAGAGCGGAGAACACGGGACAAGGGCAAAGAGGGGCAGCCAAGGGCAAAGAGGGGCGGCCAAGGGCAAAGAGGGGCGGCCATGGGGAAAGAGGGGCGGCCAAGGGCAAAGAGGGGCGGCCAAGGGCAAAGAGGGGCGGCCAAGAGCGGAGAACACGGGACAAGAGCAAAGAGGGGCGGACAAGAGCGGAGAACACGGGACAAGAGCAAAGAGGGGCGGACAAGAGCGGAGAACACGGGACAAGGGCAACGAGGGGCGGACAAGGGCAACGAGGGGCGGACAAGGGCAACGAGGGGCGGACAAGGGCAACGAGGGGCGGACAAGGGCAACGAGGGGCGGACAAGTGCCGAGAATACGGGACAAGGGCAAAGAGGGGCGGACAAGTGCCGAGAATACGGGACAAGGGCAAAGAGGGGCGGACAAGTGCCGAGAATACGGGACAAGGGCAAAGAGGGGCGGACAAGTGCCGAGAATACGGGACAAGGGCAAAGAGGGGCGGAAAAGTGCCGAGAATACGGGACAAGGGCAAAGAGGGGCGGACAAGGGCAAAGAGGGGCGGACAAGGGCAAAGAGGGGCGGACAAGGGCAAAGAGGGGCGGACAAGGGCAAAGAGGGGCGGACAAGGGCAAAGAGGGGCGGACAAGGGCAAAGAGGGGCGGACAAGGGCAAAGAGGGGCGGACAAGGGCAAAGAGGGGCGGACAAGGGCAAAGAGGGGCGGACAAGAGCGGAGAACACGGGACAAGGCCAAATAGGGTCGGACAAGTGCGGAGAACACGGGACAAGGGCAAAGATGGTCGGACAAGAGCGGAGAACAAGGGACAAGGGCAAAGAGGGGCGGAAAAGTGCCGAGAATATGGGACAAGGGCAAAGAGGGGCGGACAAGGGCAAAGAGGGGCGGACAAGGGCAAAGAGGGGCGGACAAGGGCAAAGAGGGGCGGACAAGGGCAAAGAGGGGCGGACAAGGGCAAAGAGGGGCGGACAAGAGCGGAGAACACGGGACAAGGCCAAATAGGGTCGGACAAGTGCGGAGAACACGGGACAAGGGCAAAGATGGTCGGACAAGAGCGGAGAACAAGGGACAAGGGCAAAGAGGGGCGGACAAGGGCAAAGAGTTGCGGACAAGGGCGGAGAAGATGGGACAAGGGCAAAGAGGGTCGGACAAGCGCGGAGAACACGGGACAAGGGCAAAGAGGGTCGGACAAGGGCAAAGAGGGTCGGACAAGAGCGGAGAACACGGGACAAGGGCAAAGAGTGTCGGACAAGAGCGGAGAACAAGGGACAAGGGCAAAGAGGGTCGGACAAGAGCGGAGAACACGGGACAAGGGCAAAGAGGGTCGGACAAGTGCGGAGAACACGGGACAAGGGCAAAGAGGGGCGGACAAGGGCAAAGAGGGGCGGACAAGGGCAAAGAGGGGCGGACAAGGGCAAAGAGGGGCGGACAAGGGGAAAGAGGGGCGGACAAGTGCGGAGAAAACGGGACAAGGGAAAACAGGGTCGGACAAGGGCAAAGAGGGGCGGAAAAGGGCAAAGACAGTCGGGCAAGTGCAAAGAGGGCAGACAAAGTCAAAGAGGGGCGGACAAGGGCAAGGAGGGGCGGACAAGGGCAAGGAGGAGCGGACAAAGGCAAAGAGGGGCAGAAAAAGTCAAGGAGGGGCGGACAAGTGCAAAGAGGGTCGGACAATTGTGGAGAATACTGGTCAAGGGCAAATTGGGGCGGACAAGGGAAAAGAGGGGCGGACAAGGGCAAAGAGGGGCGGACAAGGGCAAAGAGGGGAGGACAAGTGCGGAGAATACGGGACAAGGGCAAAGAGGGGCGGACAAGGGCAAAGAGGGGCGGACAAGGGGAAAGAGGGGCGGACAAGGGCAAAGAGGGGCGGACAAGGGCAAAGAGGGGCGGACAAGGGCAAAGAGGGGCGGACAAGGGCAAAGAGGGGCGGACAAGGGCAAAGAGGGGCGGACAAGGGCAAAGAGGGGCGGACAAGGGCAAAGAGGGGCGGACAAGGGCAAAGAGGGGCGGACAAGGGCAAAGAGGGGCGGACAAGGGCAAAGAGGGGCGGACAAGGGCAAAGAGGGGCGGACAAGGGCAAAGAGGGGCGGACAAGGGCAAAGAGGGGCGGACAAGGGCAAAGAGGGGCGGACAAGGGCAAAGAGGGGCGGACAAGGGCAAAGAGGGGCGGACAAGGGCAAAGAGGGGCGGACAAGGGCAAAGAGGGGCGGACAAGGGCAAAGAGGGGCGGACAAGGGCAAAGAGGGGCGGACAAGGGCAAAGAGGGGCGGACAAGGGCAAAGAGGGGCGGACAAAGGCAAAGAGGGGCGGACAAAGGCAAAGAGGGGCGGACAAAGGCAAAGAGGGGCGGACAAACGCAAAGAGGGGCGGACAAAGGCAAAGAGGGGCAGAAAAGGGCATGGAGGGGCGGACAGGGTCAAAGAGTGTCGGACAAGTGCGGAGAATACAGGACAAGGGCAAAGAGGGGCGGACAAGGCTGGAGAATACAGGACAAGTGTAAAGAGGGTCAGACAAGGGTAAAGAGGGACGGACAATGGCTACGAGGGGCGGACAAGTGCGGAGAATACGGGACAAGGGCAAAGAGGGGCGGAGAAGGGCAAAGAGGGGCGGAAAAACGCAAACAGGGGTGGACAAGTGCGGAGAATACGGGAAACAGGCAAAGAGGGGCGGACAAAGACAAAGAGGGGCGGAAAAGTGTAAAGAGGGGCAGACAACTGCGGAGAATGCGGGACAAGGGCAAAGGGGGGCGGAGAAGGGAAGAGAATGCGGGACAAGGGCAAAGGGGGGCGGAGAAGGGAAGAGAATACGGGACAAGGGCAAAGAGGGGCGGAGAAGTTCAAAGAGGGGCGGAGAAGTTCAAAGAGGGGCGGAGAAGTTCAAAGAGGGGCGGAGAAGTTCAAAGAGGGGCGGAGAAGTTCAAAGAGGGGCGGAGAAGTTCAAAGAGGGGCGGAGAATACAGGACAAGGACAAAGAGGTGAGGACAAGGGCAAAGAGGGGCGGAAAAGGGCAAAGAGGGGCGGAAAAGGGCAAAGAGGGGCGGAAAAGGGCAAAGAGGGGCGGAAAAGGGCAAAGAGGGGCGGACAAGGGCAAAGAGGGGCGGACAAGGGCAAAGAGGGGCGGACAAGGGCAAAGAGGGGCGGACAAGGGCAAAGAGGGGCGGACAAGGGCAAAGAGGGGCGGACAAGGGCAAAGAGGGGCGGACAAGGGCAAAGAGGGGCGGACAAGGGCAAAGAGGGGCGGACAAGGGCAAAGAGGGGCGGACAAGGGCAAAGAGGGGCGGAAAGGGCAAAGAGGGGCGGACAAGGGCAAAGAGGGGCGGACAAGGGCAAAGAGGGGCGGACAAGGGCAAAGAGGGGCGGACAAGGGCAAAGAAGGGCGGACAAGTGCGGAGAACACGGGACAAGGGCAAAGAGGGGCGGACAAGGGCGGAGAACACGGGACAAGGGCAAAGAGGGGCGGACAAGGGTGGAGAACACGGGACAAGGGCAAAGAGAGGAGGACAAGTGCGGAGAACACTGGACAAGGGCAAAGAGGGGCGGACAAGTGCGGAGAACACGGGACAAGGGCAAAGAGGGGCGGAGAAGGGCAAAGAGGGGCGGACAAGGGCAAAGAGGGGCGGACAAGGGCAAAGAGGGGCGGACAAGGGCAAAGAGGGGCGGACAAGAGCGGATAACACGTGACAAGGGCAAAGAGGGGCGGATAATTGCGGAGAACACGGGACAAGGGCAAAGAGGGGCGGACAAGGGCAAAGAGGGGCGGACAAGGGCAAAGAGGGGCGGACAATGGCAAAGAGGGGCGGACAAGAGCGGAGAATACGGGACAAGGGCAAAGAGGGGCGGACAAGAGCGGAGAACACGGGACAAGGGCAAAGAGGGGCGGACAAGAGCGGAGAACACGGGACAAGGGCAAAGAGGGGCAGCCAAGGGCAAAGAGGGGCGGCCAAGGGCAAAGAGGGGCGGCCAAGGGCAAAGAGGGGCGGCCAAGGGCAAAGAGGGGCGGCCAAGAGCGGAGAACACGGGACAAGAGCAAAGAGGGGCGGACAAGAGCGGAGAACACGGGACAAGAGCAAAGAGGGGCGGACAAGAGCGGAGAACACGGGACAAGGGCAACGAGGGGCGGACAAGGGCAACGAGGGGCGGACAAGGGCAACGAGGGGCGGACAAGGGCAACGAGGGGCGGACAAGTGCCGAGAATACGGGACAAGGGCAAAGAGGGGCGGACAAGTGCCGAGAATACGGGACAAGGGCAAAGAGGGGCGGACAAGTGCCGAGAATACGGGACAAGGGCAAAGAGGGGCGGACAAGTGCCGAGAATACGGGACAAGGGCAAAGAGGGGCGGACAAGTGCCGAGAATACGGGACAAGGGCAAAGAGGGGCGGACAAGTGCCGAGAATACGGGACAAGGGCAAAGAGGGGCGGACAAGTGCCGAGAATACGGGACAAGGGCAAAGAGGGGCGGACAAGTGCCGAGAATACGGGACAAGGGCAAAGAGGGGCGGAAAAGTGCCGAGAATATGGGACAAGGGCAAAGAGGGGCGGACAAGGGCAAAGAGGGGCGGACAAGGGCAAAGAGGGGCGGACAAGGGCAAAGAGGGGCGGACAAGGGCAAAGAGGGGCGGACAAGGGCAAAGAGGGGCGGACAAGAGCGGAGAACACGGGACAAGGCCAAATAGGGTCGGACAAGTGCGGAGAACACGGGACAAGGGCAAAGATGGTCGGACAAGAGCGGAGAACAAGGGACAAGGGCAAAGAGGGGCGGACAAGGGCAAAGAGTTGCGGACAAGGGCGGAGAAGATGGGACAAGGGCAAAGAGGGTCGGACAAGCGCGGAGAACACGGGACAAGGGCAAAGAGGGTCGGACAAGGGCAAAGAGGGTCGGACAAGAGCGGAGAACACGGGACAAGGGCAAAGAGTGTCGGACAAGAACGGAGAACAAGGGACAAGGGCAAAGAGGGGCGGACAAGGGCAAAGAGGGTCGGACAAGAGCGGAGAACACGGGACAAGGGCAAAGAGGGTCGGACAAGAGCGGAGAACACGGGACAAGGGCAAAGAGGGTCGGACAAGTGCGGAGAACACGGGACAAGGGCAAAGAGGGGCGGACAAGGGCAAAGAGGGGCGGACAAGGGCAAAGAGGGGCGGACAAGGGCAAAGAGGGGCGGACAAGGGGAAAGAGGGGCGGACAAGTGCGGAGAAAACGGGACAAGGGAAAACAGGGTCGGACAAGGGCAAAGAGGGGCGGACAAGGGCAAAGACAGTCGGGCAAGTGCAAAGAGGGCAGACAAAGTCAAAGAGGGGCGGACAAGGGCAAGGAGGGGCGGACAAGGGCAAGGAGGAGCGGACAAAGGCAAAGAGGGGCAGAAAAAGTCAAGGAGGGGCGGACAAGTGCAAAGAGGGTCGGACAATTGTGGAGAATACTGGTCAAGGGCAAATTGGGGCGGACAAGGGAAAAGAGGGGCGGACAAGGGCAAAGAGGGGCGGACAAGGGCAAAGAGGGGAGGACAAGTGCGGAGAATACGGGACAAGGGCAAAGAGGGGCGGACAAGGGCAAAGAGGGGCGGACAAGGGCAAAGAGGGGCGGACAAGGGCAAAGAGGGGCGGACAAGGGCAAAGAGGGGCGGACAAGGGCAAAGAGGGGCGGACAAGGGCAAAGAGGGGCGGACAAGGGCAAAGAGGGGCGGACAAGGGCAAAGAGGGGCGGACAAGGGCAAAGAGGGGCGGACAAGGGCAAAGAGGGGCGGACAAGGGCAAAGAGGGGCGGACAAGGGCAAAGAGGGGCGGACAAGGGCAAAGAGGGGCGGACAAGGGCAAAGAGGGGCGGACAAGGGCAAAGAGGGGCGGACAAGGGCAAAGAGGGGCGGACAAGGGCAAAGAGGGGCGGACAAGGGCAAAGAGGGGCGGACAAGGGCAAAGAGGGGCGGACAAGGGCAAAGAGGGGCGGACAAGGGCAAAGAGGGGCGGACAAGTGCAAAGAGGGGCGGACAAGGGCAAAGAGGGGCGGACAAAGGCAAAGAGGGGCGGACAAAGGCAAAGAGGGGCGGACAAAGGCAAAGAGGGGCGGACAAACGCAAAGAGGGGCGGACAAAGGCAAAGAGGGGCAGAAAAGGGCATGGAGGGGCGGACAGGGTCAAAGAGTGTCGGACAAGTGCGGAGAATACAGGACAAGGGCAAAGAGGGGCGGACAAGGCTGGAGAATACAGGACAAGTGTAAAGAGGGTCAGACAAGGGTAAAGAGGGACGGACAATGGCTACGAGGGGCGGACAAGTGCGGAGAATACGGGACAAGTGCAAAGAGGGGCGGAGAAGGGCAAAGAGGGGCGGAAAAACGCAAACAGGGGTGGACAAGTGCGGAGAATACGGGAAACAGGCAAAGAGGGGCGGACAAAGACAAAGAGGGGCGGAAAAGTGTAAAGAGGGGCAGACAACTGCGGAGAATGCGGGACAAGGGCAAAGGGGGGCGGAGAAGGGAAGAGAATACGGGACAAGGGCAAAGAGGGGCGGAGAAGTTCAAAGAGGGGCGGAGAAGTTCAAAGAGGGGCGGAGAAGTTCAAAGAGGGGCGGAGAAGTTCAAAGAGGGGCGGAGAAGTTCAAAGAGGGGCGGAGAATACAGGACAAGGGCAAAGAGGGGCGGAGAATACAGGACAAGGGCAAAGAGGGGCGGAAAAGGGCAAAGAGGGGCGGAAAAGGGCAAAGAGGGGCGGAAAAGGGCAAAGAGGGGCGGAAAAGGGCAAAGAGGGGCGGAAAAGGGCAAAGAGGGGCGGAAAAGGGCAAAGAGGGGCGGAAAAGGGCAAAGAGGGGCGGAAAAGGGCAAAGAGGGGCGGAAAAGGGCAAAGAGGGGCGGAAAAGGGCAAAGAGGGGCGGACAAGAGAGAAGAACACGGGACAAGGACAAAGAGGGGCGGACAAGGGCAAAGAGGGGCAGACAACAGCGGAGAATACGGAAGAAGGGCAAAGAGGGGCGGACAAGGGCAAAGAGGGGCGGACAAGGGCAAAGAGGGGCGGACAAGGGCAAAGAGGGGCGGACAAGGGCAAAGAGGGGCGGACATGGGCAAAGAGGGGCGGACATGGGCAAAGAGGGGCGGACAAGTGCTGAGAATACTGGACAAGGGCAAAGACGGGCGGACAAGTGCAAAGAGGGGCGAACAAGGGCAAAGAGTGGCGGACAATTGCGGACAATAAGGGACAAGGGCAAAGGGTGGCCGACAAGGGCAAAATGGGGCGGACAAGTGCGGAGAATACGGGACAAGGGTAAAGAGGGGCGGACAACGCAAAGAGGGGCGGAAAATTGCAAAGATTTGCGGGCAAGGGCAAAGAAGGTTGCACAAATATAAAGAGGGACGGAGAAGTTAGAAGCATACAGGACAAGAGCAAAGAGGGACGGAGAAGTGCGGAGAATATGGGACAAGGGCAAAGAGGGGCGGACAAAGGCAAAGAGGGGCGGAAAATTGCGGAGAATACGGGAAAAGGGTAAAGGGGGGCGGACAAGGGGAAATAGGGGCGGACATGGGCAAAGAGTGGCGGACAAGGGCAAAGAGTGGCGGACAAGGGCAAAGAGGCGCGGACAAGGGCAAAGAGGGGCGGACAAGGGCAAAGAGGGGCGGACAAGGGCAAAGAGGGGCGGACAAGGGCAAAGAGGGGCGGACAAGGGCAAAGAGGGGCGGACAAGGGCAAAGAGGGGCGGACAAGTGCGGAGAAAACGAGACAAGGGAAAACAGGGTCGGACAAGGGCAAAGAGGGGCGGACAAGGGCAAAGACAGTCGGGCAAGTGCAAAGAGGGCAGACAAAGTCAAAGAGGGGCGGACAAGGGCAAGGAGGGGCGGACAAGGGCAAGGAGGGGCGGACAAAGGCAAAGAGGGGCAGAAAAAGTCAAGGAGGGGCGGACAAGTGCAAAGAGGGTCGGACAATTGCGGAGAATACTGGTCAAGGGCAAATTGGGGCGGACAAGGGAAAAGAGGGGCGGACAAGGGCAAAGAGGGGCGGACAAGGGCAAAGAGGGGCGGACAAGGGCAAAGAGGGGAGGACAAGTGCGGAGAATACGGGACAAGGGCAAAGAGGGGCGGACAAGGGCAAAGAGGGGCGGACAAGGGCAAAGAGGGGCGGACAAGGGCAAAGAGGGGCGGACAAGGGCAAAGAGGGGCGGACAAGGGCAAAGAGGGGTGGACAAGGGCAAAGAGGGGCGGACAAGGGCAAAGAGGGGCGGACAAAGGCAAAGAGGGGCGGACAAAGGCAAAGAGGGGCGGACAAAGGCAAAGAGGGGCGGACAAAGGCAAAGAGGGGCGGACAAACGCAAAGAGGGGCGGACAAAGGCAAAGAGGGGCGGACAAACGCAAAGAGGGGCGGACAAACGCAAAGAGGGGCAGAAAAGGGCATGGAGGGGCGGACAGGGTCAAAGAGTGTCGGACAAGTGCGGAGAATACAGGACAAGGGCAAAGAGGGGCGGACAAGGCTGGAGAATACAGGACAAGTGTAAAGAGGGTCAGACAAGGGTAAAGAGGGACGGACAATGGCTACGAGGGGCGGACAAGTGCGGAGAATACGGGACAAGGGCAAAGAGGGGCGGAGAAGGGCAAAGAGGGGCGGAAAAACGCAAACAGGGGTGGACAAGTGCGGAGAATACGGGAAACAGGCAAAGAGGGGCGGACAAAGACAAAGAGGGGCGGAAAAGTGTAAAGAGGGGCAGACAACTGCGGAGAATGCGGGACAAGGGCAAAGGGGGGCGGAGAAGGGAAGAGAATACGGGACAAGGGCAAAGAGGGGCGGAGAAGTTCAAAGAGGGGCGGAGAAGTTCAAAGAGGGGCGGAGAAGTTCAAAGAGGGGCGGAGAAGTTCAAAGAGGGGCGGAGAAGTTCAAAGAGGGGAGGAGAATACAGGACAAGGGCAAAGAGGGGCGGAAAAGGGCAAAGAGGGGCGGAAAAGGGCAAAGAGGGGCGGAAAAGGGCAAAGAGGGGCAGAAAAGGGCAAAGAGGGGCGGAAAAGGGCAAAGAGGGGCGGAAAAGGGCAAAGAGGGGCGGAAAAGGGCAAAGAGGGGCGGAAAAGGGCAAAGAGGGGCGGAAAAGGGCAAAGAGGGTCGGACAAGAGAGAAGAATACGGGACAAGGGCAAAGAGGGGCGGACAAGGGCAAAGAGGGCCAGACAACTGCGGAGAATACGGAAGAAGGGCAAAGAGGGGCGGACAAGGGCAAAGAGGGGCGGACAAGGGCAAAGAGGGGCGGACAAGGGCAAAGAGGGCCGGACATGGGCAAAGAGGGGCGGACATGGGCAAAGAGGGGCGGACAAGTGCTGAGAATACGGGACAAGGGCAAAGACGGGCGGACAAGTGCAAAGAGGGGCGAACAAGGGCAAAGAGTGGCGGACAATTGCGGACAATAAGGGACAAGGGCAAAGGGTGGCCGACAAGGGCAAAATGGGGCGGACAATTGCGGAGAATACGGGACAAGGGCAAAGAGGGGCGGACAATGGCAAAGAGGGGCGGAAAATTGCAAAGATTTGCGGGCAAGGGCAAAGAAGGTTGCACAAATATAAAGAGGGACGGAGAAGTTAGAAGCATACAGGACAAGAGCAAAGAGGGACGGAGAAGTGCGGAGAATATGGGACAAGGGCAAAGAGGGGCGGACAAAGGCAAAGAGGGGCGGAAAATTGCGGAGAATACGGGAAAAGGGTAAAGGGGGGCGGACAAGGGGAAATAGGGGCGGACATGGGCAAAGAGTGGCGGACAAGGGCAAAGAGGCGCGGACAAGGGCAAAGAGGGGCGGACAAGGGCAAAGAGGGGCGGACAAGGGCAAAGAGGGGCGGACAAGGGCAAAGAGGGGCGGACAAGTGCGGAGAATACGGGAAAAGGGCAAAGAGGGGCGGACAAGGGCAAAGAGGGTTGCACAATTGCAAAGAGGGACGGAGAAGTGCAGAGAATACGGGACAAGAGTAAGGGGGCGGAGAATTGCGGAGAATACGGGGCAAGGGCAAAGAGGGGCGGAAAATGGCAAAGATGGGCGGACAAATGCAAAGAGGTGCAGAAAAGAGCAAAAAGATGCGGAGAAGGGCAAAGGGGGGCGGACAAGTGCAAAGAGGGGCGGAAAAGTGCAAAGACGGGCGGACAAGTTCAAAGAGGGTCGGACAAGTGCGGAGAATACGGGAAAAGGGGAAAGAGGAGCGAAAAGAGCAAAGAGGTCCTGACAAGAGCGGAGAATACTGGACAAGGGCAAAGAGGGGCTGACAAGGGAAAAGAGGGGCTGACAAGGGCGGAGAATACAGGACAAGGGCAAAGTGGGGCTGACAAGGGCGGAGAATACGGGACAAGGGCAAAGAGGTGCGGAGAAGGGCGGAGAATATGGGACAAAGTCAAAGAGAGGTGGACAAGCGCAAAAAGGGGCAGAGAATTGCGGAGAATAACGGAAAAGGGCAAAGAGGTGCGGACAAGGGCAAAGAGGTGCGGACAAGGGCAAAGAGGTGCGGACAAGGGCAAAGAGGTGCGGACAAGGGCAAAAAGGGGCGGACAAGGGTAAAGAGGGGCGGAAAAGAGTAAAGAGGGGCGGACAAGAGTAAAGAGGGGCGGAAAAGAGTAAAGAGGGGCGGACAAGGGCGGAGAATACGGGACAAGTTAAAAGCGGGTCGGACAAGGGCAAAGAGGGGCGGACAAGGGCAAAGAGGGGCGGACAAGTTCGGAGAATACGGGACAAAGGCAAAGAGGGGCAGACAAGGGCAAAGATGGGCTGAGAAGGGCAAAGAGGGGCGGACAAAGGCAAAGAGGGGCGGACAAAGGCAAAGAGGGGCGGACAAAGGCAAAGAGGGGCGGACAAAGGCAAAGAGGGGCGGACAAAGGCAAAGAGGGGCGGACAAAGGCAAAGAGGGGCGGACAAAGGCAAAGAGGGGCGGACAATGTCAAAGAGGGGCGGACAACGTCAAAGAGGATTGGACAAGTGCGGAGAATACCAGACAAGGGCAAAGAGGGGCGGACAAGGGCAAAGAGGGGCGGACAAGGGCAAAGAGGGGCGGACAAGTGCGGAGAACACGGGACAAGGGCAAAGAGGGCCGGACAAGGGCAAAGAAGGCCGGACAAGGGCAAAGAGGGGCGGACAAGGGCAAAGAGGGGCGGACATGGGCAAAGAGGGGCGGACATGGGCAAAGAGGGGCGGACATGGGCAAAGAGGGGCGGACATGGGCAAAGAGGGGCGGACATGGGCAAAGAAGGGCGGACAAGTGCTGAGAATACGGGACAAGGGCAAAGACGGGCGGACAAGTGCAAAGAGGGGCGGACAATTGCGGACAATAAGGGATAAGGGCGAAGGGTGGCGAACAAGGGCAAAAAGTGGCGGACAAGTGCGGAGAATACGGGACAAGGGCAAAGAGGGGCGGACAATGGCAAAGAGGGGCGGAAAAGGGCAAAGAGTTGCGGGCAAGGGCAAAGAAGGTTGCACAAATATAAAGAGGGACGGAGAAGATAAAAGCATACGGGACAATAGCAAAGAGGGACGGAGAAGTGCGGAGAATATGGGACAAGGGCAAAGAGGGGTGCACAAGGGCAAAGAGGCGCGGACAAGGGCAAAGAGGCGCGGACAAGGGCAAAGAGGGTTAGATAAAGGCAAGGAGGGTTGGAGAAGTGCAAAGAGGTTCGGACAGTTGCGGAGAATACGGGACAAGGGCAAAGAGGGGCGGACAAGGGAAAAGAGGGGCGGACAATGGCAAATAGTGGTAGACAAGGGCAAAGAGGGGGTGACAAGGTTAAAGAGGGGCGGACAAGGGAACAGAGGGGCGGACAAGTGCTGAGAATATGGGACAAGGGCAAAGAGGGGCGGACAAGGGGAAAGAGGGGTGAACAAGGGGAAAGATCGGAGGACAAGTGCCGAGAATAAGGGACAAGGGCAAAGAGTGGCGGACAAGGGCAAAGAGGGGCGGGCAAGTGCGGAGAATAAGGGACAAGGGCAAAGAGGGCGGACAATTGCAAAGAGGGTCGGACAAGGGCATAGAGAGTTCCACAATTGCAAAGAGGGAAGGAGAAGTGCGGAGAATACGGGAAAAGAGCACAGATGGGCGGACAAGTGCGGAGAATACGGGACAAGGGCAAAGAGGGGCGGACAAGGGCAAAGAGGGGCGGACAAGGGCAAAGAGGGGCGGACAAGGGCAAAGAGGGGCGGACAAGGGCAAAGAGGGGCGGACAAGGGCAAAGAGGGGCGGACAAGGGCAAAGAGGGGCGGACAAGGGCAAAGAGGGGCGGACAAGGGCAAAGAGGGGCGGACAAGGGCAAAGAGGGGCGGACAAGGGCAAAGAGGGGCGGACAAGGGCAAAGAGGGGCGGACAAGGGCAAAGAGGGGCGGACAAGGGCAAAGAGGGGCGGACAAGGGCAAAGAGGGGCGGACAAGTTCGGAGAATACGGGACAAAGGCAAAGAGGGGCAGACAAGGGCAAAGATGGGCTGAGAAGGGCAAAGAGGGGCGGACACAGGCAAAGAGGAGCGGACACAGGCAAAGAGGGGCGGACAAAGGCAAAGAGGGGCGGACAAAGGCAAAGTGCGGAGGACAATTTCAAAGAGGATCGGACAAGAGCGGAGAATACCAGACAAGGGCAAAGAGGGTCGGACAAGGGCAAAGAGGGGCGGACAAGGGCAAAGAGGGGCGGACAAGGGAAATGAGGGGCGGACAAGTGCGGAGAATACGGGACAAGGGCAAAGAGGGGCGGACAAGGGCAAAGAGGGGCGGACAAGGGCAAAGAGGGGCGGACAAGGGCAAAGAGGGGCGGACAAGGGCAAAGAGGGGCGGACAAGGGCAAAGAGGGGCGGACAAGGGCAAAGAGGGGCGGACAAGGGCAAAGAGGGGCGGACAAGGGCGGAGAATACGGGACAAGGGCAAAGAGGGGCGGACAAGGGCAAAGAGGGGCGGACAAGGGCAAAGAGGGGCGGACAAGGGCAAAGAGGGGCGGACAAGGGCAAAGAGGGGCGGACAAGGGCAAAGAGGGGCGGACAAGGGCAAAGAGGGGCGGACAAGGGCAAAGAGGGGCGGACAAGGGCAAAGAGGGGCGGACAAGGGCAAAGAGGGGCGGACAAGTGCGGAGAATACGGGAAAAGGGCAAAGAGGGGCGGACAAGGGCAAAGAGGGTTGCACAATTGCAAAGAGGGACGGAGAAGTGCAGAGAATACGGGACAAGAGTAAAGGGGCGGAGAAGTGCGGAGAATACGGGGCAAGGGCAAAGAGGGGCGGAAAATGGCAAAGATGGGCGGACAAATGCAAAGAGGGGCAGAAAAGAGCAAAAAGATGCGGAGAAGGGCAAAGGGGGGCGGACAAGTGCAAAGAGGGGCGGAAAACTGCAAAGACGGGCGGACAAGTTCAAAGAGGGTCGGACAAGTGCGGAGAATACGGGAAAAGGGGAAAGAGGAGCGAAAAGAGCAAAGAGGTCCTGACAAGAGCGGAGAATACTGGACAAGGGCAAAGAGGGGCTGACAAGGGACAAGAGGGGCTGACAAGGGCGGAGAATACAGGACAAGGGCAAAGTGGGGCTGACAAGGGCGGAGAATACGGGACAAGGACAAAGAGGTGCGGAGAAGGGCGGAGAATATGGGACAAAGTCAAAGAGAGGTGGACAAGCGCAAAAAGGGGCAGAGAATTGCGGAGAATAATGGAAAAGGGCAAAGAGGTGCGGACAAGGGCAAAGAGGTGCGGACAAGGTCAAAGAGGGGCGGACAAGGGCAAAAAGGGGCGGACAAGGGTAAAGAGGGGCGGAAAAGAGTAAAGAGGGGCGGAAAAGAGTAAAGAGGGGCGGACAAGGGCGGAGAATACGGGACAAGTTCAAAGAGGGTCGGACAAGGGCAAAGAGGGGCGGACAAGGGCAAAGAGGGGCGGACAAGTTCGGAGAATACGGGACAAAGGCAAAGAGGGGCAGACAAGGGCAAAGATGGGCTGAGAAGGGCAAAGAGGGGCGGACAAAGGCAAAGAGGGGCGGACAAAGGCAAAGAGGGGCGGACAAAGGCAAAGAGGGGCGGACAAAGGCAAAGAGGGGCGGACAAAGGCAAAGAGGATTGGACAAGTGCGGAGAATACCAGACAAGGGCAAAGAGGGGCGGACAAGGGCAAAGAGGGGCGGACAAGGGCAAAGAGGGGCGGACAAGGGCAAAGAGGGGCGGACAAGGGCAAAGAGGGGCGGACAAGGGCAAAGAGGGGCGGACAAGGGCAAAGAGGGGCGGACAAGGGCAAAGAGGGGCGGACAAGTACAGAGAATACTGGAGAAGGGCAAAGAAATTTGGACAAGGGAAAAGAGGGGTGGACAATGGCAAAGAGGGGCAGAGAAGTGCGGAGAATACGGGACAAGTGCAAAGAGGGGCGGACAATGGCAAAGAGGGGTAGACAAGTGCGGAGAACACGGGACAAGGGCAAAGAGGGCCGGACAAGGGCAAAGAGGGCCGGACAAGGGCAAAGAGGGGCGGACAAGGGCAAAGAGGGGCGGACAAGGGCAAAGAGGGGCGGACAAGGGCAAAGAGGGGCGGACATGAGCAAAGAGGGGCGGACAAGAGCTGAGAATACGGGACAAGGGCAAAGACGGGCTGACAAGGGCAAAGAGGGGCGGACAAGGGCAAAGAGGGGCGGACAAGGGCAAAGAGGGGCGGACAAGGGCAAAGAGGGGCGGACAAGGGCAAAGAGGGGCGGACAAGTGCAAATAGGGGCAGACGTGGGCAAAGAGGGGCGGACATGAGCAAAGAGGGGCGGACAAGTGCTGAGAATACGGGACAAGGGCAAAGACGGGTGGACAAGTGCAAAGAGGGGCGGACAATTGCGGACAATAAGGGATAAGGGCAAAGGGTGGCGGACAAGGGCAAAAAGTGGCGGACAAGTGCGGAGAATACGGGACAAGGGCAAAGAGGGGCGGACAAGGGCAAAGAGGGGCGGACAAGGGCAAAGAGGGGCGGACAAGTGCGGAGAATACGGAACAAGGGCAAAGAGGGGCGGACAAGGGCGGAGAATACGGGACAAGGGCAAAGAGGGGCGGACAAGGGCGGAGAATACGGGACAAGGGCAAAGAGGGGCGGACAAGGGCAAAGAGGGGCGGACAAGGGCAAAGAGGGGCGGACAAGGGCAAAGAGGGGCGGACAAGGGCAAAGAGGGGCGGACAAGGGCAAAGAGGGGCGGACAAGGGCAAAGAGGGGCGGACAAGGGCAAAGAGGGGCGGACGAGGGCAAAGAGGGGCGGACAAGGGCGGAGAATACGGGACAATTGCAAAGAGGGGCGGACAAGGGCGGAGAATACGGGACAATTGCAAAGAGGGGCGGACAAGGGCGGAGAATACGGGACAAGGGCAAAAAGGGGCGGACAAGGGCGGAGAATACGGGACAAGGGCAAAGAGGGGCGGACAAGGGCGGAGAATACGGGACAAGGGCAAAGAGGGGCGGACAAGGGCGGAGAATACGGGACAAGGGCAAAGAGGGGCGGACAAGGGCGGAGAATACGGGACAAGGGCAAAGAGGGGCGGACAAGGGCAAAGAGGGGCGGACAAGGGCAAAGAGGGGCGGACAAGGGCAAAGAGGGGCGGACAAGGGCGGAGAATACGGAACAAGGGCAAAGAGGGGCGGACAAGGGCAAAGAGGGGCGGACAAGGGCAAAGAGGGGCGGACAAGGGCAAAGAGGGGCGGACAAGGGCAAAGAGGGGCGGACAAGGGCGGAGAATACGGAACAAGGCAAAGAGGGGCGGACTAGTGCGGAGAATACGGTACAAGGGCAAAGAGGGGCGGACAAGGGCAAAGAGGGGCGGACAAGTGCGGAGTATACGCGACAAGGGCAAAGAGGGGCGGACAAGTGCGGAGTATACGGGACAAGGGCAAAGAGGGGCGGACAAGGGCAAAGAGGGGCGGACAAGGGCAAAGAGGGGCGGACAAGGGCAAAGAGGGGCGGACAAGGGCAAAGAGGGGCGGACAACGGTGGAGAATACGGGACAAGGGCAAAGACGGGCGGACAAGTGCGGAGAATACGGGACAAGGGCAAAGAGGGGCGGACAAGGGCAAAGAGGGGCGGACAAGGGCAAAGAGGGGCGGACAAGGGCAAAGAGGGGCGGACAAGGGCGGAGAATACGGAACAAGGGCAAAGAGGGGCGGACAAGGGCGGAGAATACGGAACAAGGGCAAAGAGGGGCGGACAAGGGCGGAGAATACGGAACAAGGGCAAAGAGGGGCGGACAAGAGCGGAGACCACGGGACAAGAGCAAAGAAGGTCGGACAAGGGCTAAGAAGGTCGGACAAGAGCGGAGAACACGGGACAAGAGCAAAGAGGGGCGGACAAGAGCGGAGAACACGGGACAAGAGCAAAGAGGGGCGGACAAGAGCGGAGAACACGGGACAAGGGCAAAGAGGGTCGGACAAGGGCAAAGAGGGTCGGACAAGGGCAAAGAGGGTCGGACAAGGGCAAAGAGGGTCGGACAAGAGCGGAGAACACGGGACAAGAGCAAAGAGGGGCGGACAAGAGCGGAAAACACGGGACAAGGGCAAAGAGGGGCGGACAAGGGCAAAGAGGGGCGGACAAGAGCGGAGAACACGGGACAAGAGCAAAGAGGGGCAGACAAGAGCGGAGAACACGGGACAAGGGCAAAGAGGGGCGGACAAGTGCAAAGAGGGGCGGACAAGGGCAAAGAGGGGCGGACAAGGGCAAAGGGGGGCGGACAAGGGCAAAGGGGGGCGGACAAGGGCAAAGAGGGGCGGACAAGGGCAAAGAGGGGCGGACAAGGGCAAAGAGGGGCCGACAAGGGCGGAGAACACGGGACAATGGCAAAGAGGGGCGGACAAGGGCAAAGAGGGGCGGACAAGGGCAAAGAGGGGCGGACAAGGGCAAAGAGGGGCGGACAAGGGCAAAGAGGGGCGGACAAGAGCGGAAAACACGGAACAAGAGCAAAGAGGGGCGGACAAGAGCGGAGAACACGGGACAAGGGCAAAGAGGGGCGGACAAGGGCAAAGAGGGGCGGACAAGGGCAAAGAGGGGCGGACAAGGGCAAAGAGGGGCGGACAAGGGCAAAGAGGGGCGGACAAGGGCAAAGAGGGGCGGACAAGGGCAAAGAGGGGCGGACAAGGGCGGAGAACACGGGACAATGGCAAAGAGGGGCGGACAAGGGCGGAGAACACGGGACAAGGGCAAAGAGGGGCGGACAAGGGCGGAGAACACGGGACAAGGGCAAAGAGAGGCGGACAAGTGCGGAGAACACGGGACAAGGGCAAAGAGTGGCGGACAAGGGCGGAGAACATGGGACAAGGGCACAGAGGGGCGGACAAGTGCGGAGAACACGGGACAAGGGCAAAGAGGGGCGGACAAGGGCAAAGAGGGGCGGACAAGGGCAAAGAGGGGCGGACAAGGGCAAAGAGGGGCGGACAAGGGCGGATAACACGGAAAAAGGGCAAAGAGTGGTGGATAATTGCGGAGAACACGGGACAAGGGCAAAGAGGTGCGGACAAGGGCAAAGAGGGGCGGACAAGGGCAAAGAGGGGCGGACAAGGGCAAAGAGGGGCGGACAAGGGCAAAGAGGGGCGGACAAGAGCGGAGAATACGGGACAAGGGCAAAGAGGGGCGGACAAGAGCGGAGAACACGGGACAAGAGCAAAGAGGGGCGGACAAGAGCGGAGAACACGGGACAAGGGCAAAGAGGGGCGGACAAGGGCAAAGAGGGGCGGACAAGGGCAAAGAGGGGCGGACAAGGGCAAAGAGGGGCGGACAAGGGCAAAGAGGGGCGGACAAGGGCAAAGAGGGGCGGACAAGAGCGGAGAACACGGGACAAGAGCAAAGAGGGGCGGACAAGAGCGGAGAACACGGGACAAGGGCAAAGAGGGGCGGACAAGGGCAAAGAGGGGCGGACAAGGGCAAAGAGGGGCGGACAAGGGCAAAGAGGGGCGGACAAGGGCAAAGAGGGGCGGACAAGGGCAAAGAGGGGCGGACAAGGGCAAAGAGGGGCGGACAAGGGCAAAGAGGGGCCGACAAGGGCAAAGAGGGGCGGACAAGGGCAAAGAGGGGCGGACAAGGGCAAAGAGGGGCGGAAAGGGCAAAGAGGGGCGGACAAGGGCAAAGAGGGGCGGACAAGGGCAAAGAGGGGCGGACAAGGGCAAAGAAGGGCGGACAAGTGCGGAGAACACGGGACAAGGGCAAAGAGGGGCGGACAAGGGCGGAGAACACGGGACAAGGGCAAAGAGGGGCGGACAAGGGCGGAGAACACGGGACAAGGGCAAAGAGGGGAGGACAAGTGCGGAGAACACGGGACAAGGGCAAAGAGGGGCGGAGAAGGGCGGAGAACACGGGACAAGGGCAAAGAGGGGCGGACAAGGGCAAAGAGGGGCGGACAAGGGCAAAGAGGGGCGGACAAGGGCAAAGAGGGGCGGACAAGGGCAAAGAGGGGCGGACAAGGGCAAAGAGGGGCGGACAAGGGCAAAGAGGGGCGGACAAGGGCAAAGAGGGGCGGACAAGGGCAAAGAGGGGCGGACAAGGGCAAAGAGGGGCGGACAAGGGCAAAGAGGGGCGGACAAGGGCAAAGAGGGGCGGACAAGGGCAAAGAGGGGCGGACAAGAGCGGATAACACGTGACAAGGGCAAAGAGGGGCGGATAATTGCGGAGAACACGGGACAAGGGCAAAGAGGGGCGGACAAGGGCAAAGAGGGGCGGACAAGGGCAAAGAGGGGCGGACAAGGGCAAAGAGGGGCGGACAAGGGCAAAGAGGGGCGGACAAGAGCAGAGAATACGGGACAAGGGCAAAGAGGGGCGGACAAGAGCGGAGAACACGGGACAAGGGCAAAGAGTGGCGGACAAGAGCGGAGAACACGGGACAAGGGCAAAGAGGGGCAGCCAAGGGCAAAGAGGGGCGGCCAAGGGCAAAGAGGGGCGGCCAAGGGCAAAGAGGGGTGGCCAAGGGCAAAGAGGGGCGGCCAAGAGCGGAGAACACGGAACAGGAGCAAAGAGGGGCGGACAAGAGCGGAGAACACGGGACAAGAGCAAAGAGGGGCGGACAAGAGCGGAGAACACTGGAAAAGAGCAAAGAGGGTCGGACAAGGGCAAAGAAGTACGGACAAGAGCGGAGAACACGGGACAAGAGCAAACAGGGGCGGACAAGAGCGGAGAACACGGGACAAGAGCAAAGAGGGGCGGACAAGAGCGGAGAACACGGGACAAGGGCAAAGAGGGGCGGACAAAAGCGGAGAACACGGGACAAGGGCAACGAGGGGCGGACAAGGGCAACGAGGGGCGGACAAGGGCAAAGAGGGGCGGACAAGGGCAAAGAGGGGCGGACAAGGGCGGAGAATACGGGACAAGGGCAAAGAGGGGCGGACAAGGGCAAAGAGGGGCGGACAAGGGCAAAGAGGGGCGGACAAGGGCAAAGAGGGGCGGACAAGGGCGGAGAATACGGAACAAGGGCAAAGAGGGGCGGACAAGGGCAAAGAGGGGCGGACAAGGGCAAAGAGGGGCGGACAAGGGCAAAGAGGGGCGGACAAGGGCAAAGAGGGGCGGACAAGGGCGGAGAATACGGAACAAGGCAAAGAGGGGCGGACTAGTGCGGAGAATACGGTACAAGGGCAAAGAGGGGCGGACAAGGGCAAAGAGGGGCGGACAAGTGCGGAGTATACGCGACAAGGGCAAAGAGGGGCGGACAAGTGCGGAGTATACGGGACAAGGGCAAAGAGGGGCGGACAAGGGCAAAGAGGGGCGGACAAGGGCAAAGAGGGGCGGACAAGGGCAAAGAGGGGCGGACAAGGGCAAAGAGGGGCGGACAACGGTGGAGAATACGGGACAAGGGCAAAGACGGGCGGACAAGTGCGGAGAATACGGGACAAGGGCAAAGAGGGGCGGACAAGGGCAAAGAGGGGCGGACAAGGGCAAAGAGGGGCGGACAAGGGCAAAGAGGGGCGGACAAGGGCGGAGAATACGGAACAAGGGCAAAGAGGGGCGGACAAGGGCGGAGAATACGGAACAAGGGCAAAGAGGGGCGGACAAGGGCGGAGAATACGGAACAAGGGCAAAGAGGGGCGGACAAGAGCGGAGACCACGGGACAAGAGCAAAGAAGGTCGGACAAGGGCTAAGAAGGTCGGACAAGAGCGGAGAACACGGGACAAGAGCAAAGAGGGGCGGACAAGAGCGGAGAACACGGGACAAGAGCAAAGAGGGGCGGACAAGAGCGGAGAACACGGGACAAGGGCAAAGAGGGTCGGACAAGGGCAAAGAGGGTCGGACAAGGGCAAAGAGGGTCGGACAAGGGCAAAGAGGGTCGGACAAGAGCGGAGAACACGGGACAAGAGCAAAGAGGGGCGGACAAGAGCGGAAAACACGGGACAAGGGCAAAGAGGGGCGGACAAGGGCAAAGAGGGGCGGACAAGAGCGGAGAACACGGGACAAGAGCAAAGAGGGGCAGACAAGAGCGGAGAACACGGGACAAGGGCAAAGAGGGGCGGACAAGTGCAAAGAGGGGCGGACAAGGGCAAAGAGGGGCGGACAAGGGCAAAGGGGGGCGGACAAGGGCAAAGGGGGGCGGACAAGGGCAAAGAGGGGCGGACAAGGGCAAAGAGGGGCGGACAAGGGCAAAGAGGGGCCGACAAGGGCGGAGAACACGGGACAATGGCAAAGAGGGGCGGACAAGGGCAAAGAGGGGCGGACAAGGGCAAAGAGGGGCGGACAAGGGCAAAGAGGGGCGGACAAGGGCAAAGAGGGGCGGACAAGAGCGGAAAACACGGAACAAGAGCAAAGAGGGGCGGACAAGAGCGGAGAACACGGGACAAGGGCAAAGAGGGGCGGACAAGGGCAAAGAGGGGCGGACAAGGGCAAAGAGGGGCGGACAAGGGCAAAGAGGGGCGGACAAGGGCAAAGAGGGGCGGACAAGGGCAAAGAGGGGCGGACAAGGGCGGAGAACACGGGACAATGGCAAAGAGGGGCGGACAAGGGCGGAGAACACGGGACAAGGGCAAAGAGGGGCGGACAAGGGCGGAGAACACGGGACAAGGGCAAAGAGAGGCGGACAAGTGCGGAGAACACGGGACAAGGGCAAAGAGTGGCGGACAAGGGCGGAGAACATGGGACAAGGGCACAGAGGGGCGGACAAGTGCGGAGAACACGGGACAAGGGCAAAGAGGGGCGGACAAGGGCAAAGAGGGGCGGACAAGGGCAAAGAGGGGCGGACAAGGGCAAAGAGGGGCGGACAAGGGCGGATAACACGGAAAAAGGGCAAAGAGTGGTGGATAATTGCGGAGAACACGGGACAAGGGCAAAGAGGTGCGGACAAGGGCAAAGAGGGGCGGACAAGGGCAAAGAGGGGCGGACAAGGGCAAAGAGGGGCGGACAAGGGCAAAGAGGGGCGGACAAGAGCGGAGAATACGGGACAAGGGCAAAGAGGGGCGGACAAGAGCGGAGAACACGGGACAAGAGCAAAGAGGGGCGGACAAGAGCGGAGAACACGGGACAAGGGCAAAGAGGGGCGGACAAGGGCAAAGAGGGGCGGACAAGGGCAAAGAGGGGCGGACAAGGGCAAAGAGGGGCGGACAAGGGCAAAGAGGGGCGGACAAGGGCAAAGAGGGGCGGACAAGAGCGGAGAACACGGGACAAGAGCAAAGAGGGGCGGACAAGAGCGGAGAACACGGGACAAGGGCAAAGAGGGGCGGACAAGGGCAAAGAGGGGCGGACAAGGGCAAAGAGGGGCGGACAAGGGCAAAGAGGGGCGGACAAGGGCAAAGAGGGGCGGACAAGGGCAAAGAGGGGCGGACAAGGGCAAAGAGGGGCGGACAAGGGCAAAGAGGGGCCGACAAGGGCAAAGAGGGGCGGACAAGGGCAAAGAGGGGCGGACAAGGGCAAAGAGGGGCGGAAAGGGCAAAGAGGGGCGGACAAGGGCAAAGAGGGGCGGACAAGGGCAAAGAGGGGCGGACAAGGGCAAAGAAGGGCGGACAAGTGCGGAGAACACGGGACAAGGGCAAAGAGGGGCGGACAAGGGCGGAGAACACGGGACAAGGGCAAAGAGGGGCGGACAAGGGCGGAGAACACGGGACAAGGGCAAAGAGGGGAGGACAAGTGCGGAGAACACGGGACAAGGGCAAAGAGGGGCGGAGAAGGGCGGAGAACACGGGACAAGGGCAAAGAGGGGCGGACAAGGGCAAAGAGGGGCGGACAAGGGCAAAGAGGGGCGGACAAGGGCAAAGAGGGGCGGACAAGGGCAAAGAGGGGCGGACAAGGGCAAAGAGGGGCGGACAAGGGCAAAGAGGGGCGGACAAGGGCAAAGAGGGGCGGACAAGGGCAAAGAGGGGCGGACAAGGGCAAAGAGGGGCGGACAAGGGCAAAGAGGGGCGGACAAGGGCAAAGAGGGGCGGACAAGAGCGGATAACACGTGACAAGGGCAAAGAGGGGCGGATAATTGCGGAGAACACGGGACAAGGGCAAAGAGGGGCGGACAAGGGCAAAGAGGGGCGGACAAGGGCAAAGAGGGGCGGACAAGGGCAAAGAGGGGCGGACAAGGGCAAAGAGGGGCGGACAAGAGCAGAGAATACGGGACAAGGGCAAAGAGGGGCGGACAAGAGCGGAGAACACGGGACAAGGGCAAAGAGTGGCGGACAAGAGCGGAGAACACGGGACAAGGGCAAAGAGGGGCAGCCAAGGGCAAAGAGGGGCGGCCAAGGGCAAAGAGGGGCGGCCAAGGGCAAAGAGGGGTGGCCAAGGGCAAAGAGGGGCGGCCAAGAGCGGAGAACACGGAACAGGAGCAAAGAGGGGCGGACAAGAGCGGAGAACACGGGACAAGAGCAAAGAGGGGCGGACAAGAGCGGAGAACACTGGAAAAGAGCAAAGAGGGTCGGACAAGGGCAAAGAAGTACGGACAAGAGCGGAGAACACGGGACAAGAGCAAACAGGGGCGGACAAGAGCGGAGAACACGGGACAAGAGCAAAGAGGGGCGGACAAGAGCGGAGAACACGGGACAAGGGCAAAGAGGGGCGGACAAAAGCGGAGAACACGGGACAAGGGCAACGAGGGGCGGACAAGGGCAACGAGGGGCGGACAAGGGCAACGAGGGGCGGACAAGTGCCGAGAATACGGGACAAGGTCAAAGAGGGGCGGACAAGTGCCGAGAATACGGGACAAGGTCAAAGAGGGGCGGACAAGTGCCGAGAATACGGGACAAGGTCAAAGAGGGGCGGACAAGTGCCGATAATACGGGACAAGGGCAAAGAGGGGCGGACAAGTGCCGAGAATACGGGACAAGGGCAAAGAGGGGCGGACAAGTGCCGAGAATACGGGACAAGGGCAAAGAGCGGCGGAAAAGTGTCGAGAATAAGGGACAAGGGCAAAGAGCGGCGGAAAAGTGCCGAGAATACGGGACAAGGGCAAAGAGGGGCGGACAAGGGCGGAGAACACGGGACAAGGGCAAAGAGGGGCGGACAAGGGCGGAGAACACGGGACAAGGGCAAAGAGGGGCGGACAAGTGCGGAGAACACTGGACAAGGGCAAAGAGTGGCGGACAAGTGCGGAGAACACGGGACAAGGGCAAAGAGGGGCGGAGAAGGGCGGAGAACACGGGACAAGGGCAAAGAGGGGCGGACAAGGGCAAAGAGGGGCGGACAAGGGCAAAGAGGGGCGGACAAGGGCAAAGAGGGGCGGACAAGGGCAAAGAGGGGCGGACAAGGGCAAAGAGGGGCGGACAAGGGCAAAGAGGGGCGGACAAGGGCAAAGAGGGGCGGACAAGGGCAAAGAGGGGCGGACAAGGGCAAAGAGGGGCGGACAAGGGCAAAGAGGGGGTCGGACAAGGGCAAAGAGGGGCGGACAAGGGCAAAGAGGGGCGGACAAGGGCAAAGAGGGGCGGACAAGGGCAAAGAGGGGCGGACAAGGGCAAAGAGGGGCGGACAAGGGCAAAGAGGGGCGGACAAGGGCAAAGAGGGGCGGACAAGGGCAAAGAGGGGCGGACAAGGGCAAAGAGGGGCGGACAAAGGCAAAGAGGGGCGGACAAAGGCAAAGAGGGGCGGACAAATGCAAAGAGGGGCGGACAAAGGCAAAGAGGGGCGGACAAAGGCAAAGAGGGGCGGACAAACGCAAAGAGGGGCGGACAAACGCAAAGAGGGGCAGAAAAGGGCATGGAGGGGCGGACAGGGTCAAAGAGTGTCGGACAAGTGCGGAGAATACAGGACAAGGGCAAAGAGGGGCGGACAAGGCTGGAGAATACAGGACAAGTGTAAAGAGGGTCAGACAAGGGTAAAGAGGGACGGACAATGGCTACGAGGGGCGGACAAGTGCGGAGAATACGGGACAAGGGCAAAGAGGGGCGGAGAAGGGCAAAGAGGGGCGGAAAAACGCAAACAGGGGTGGACAAGTGCGGAGAATACGGGAAACAGGCAAAGAGGGGCGGACAAAGACAAAGAGGGGCGGAAAATTGTAAAGAGGGGCAGACAACTGCGGAGAATGCGGGACAAGGGCAAAGGGGGGCGGAGAAGGGAAGAGAATACGGGACAAGGGCAAAGAGGGGCGGAGAAGTTCAAAGAGGGGCGGAGAAGTTCAAAGAGGGGCGGAGAAGTTCAAAGAGGGGCGGAGAAGTTCAAAGAGGGGCGGAGAAGTTCAAAGAGGGGAGGAGAATACAGGACAAGGGCAAAGAGGGGCGGAAAAGGGCAAAGAGGGGCGGAAAAGGGCAAAGAGGGGCAGAAAAGGGCAAAGAGGGGCGGAAAAGGGCAAAGAGGGGCGGACAAGGGCAAAGAGGGGCGGACAAGGGCAAAGAGGGGCGGAAAAGGGCAAAGAGGGGCGGAAAAGGGCAAAGAGGGGCGGACAAGAGAGAAGAATACGGGACAAGGGCAAAGAGGGGCGGACAAGGGCAAAGAGGGCCAGACAACTGCGGAGAATACGGAAGAAGGGCAAAGAGGGGCGGACAAGGGCAAAGAGGGGCGGACAAGGGCAAAGAGGGGCGGACAAGGTCAAAGAGGGGCGGACAAGGTCAAAGAGGGGCGGACAAGGGCAAAGAGGGGCGGACATGGGCAAAGAGGGGCGGACATGGGCAAAGAGGGGCGGACATGGGCAAAGAGGGGCGGACAAGTGCTGAGAATACGGGACAAGGGCAAAGACGGGCGGACAAGTGCAAAGAGGGGCGAACAAGGGCAAAGAGTGGCGGACAATTGCGGACAATAAGGGACAAGGGCAAAGGGTGGCCGACAAGGGCAAAATGGGGCGGACAAGTGCGGAGAATACGGGACAAGGGCAAAGAGGGGCGGACAATGGCAAAGAGGGGCGGAAAATTGCAAAGATTTGCGGGCAAGGGCAAAGAAGGTTGCACAAATATAAAGAGGGACGGAGAAGTTAGAAGCATACAGGACAAGAGCAAAGAGGGACGGAGAAGTGCGGAGAATATGGGACAAGGGCAAAGAGGGGCGGACAAAGGCAAAGAGGGGCGGAAAATTGCGGAGAATACGGGAAAAGGGTAAAGGGGGGCGGACAAGGGGAAATAGGGGCGGACATGGGCAAAGAGTGGCGGACAAGGGCAAAGAGGCGCGGACAAGGGCAAAGAGGGGCGGGCAAGGGCAAAGAGGGGCGGGCAAGGGCAAAGAGGGGCGGGCAAGGGCAAAGAGGGGCGGACAAGGGCAAAGAGGGGCGGACAAGTGCGGAGAATACGGGAAAAGGGCAAAGAGGGGCGGACAAGGGCAAAGAGGGTTGCACAATTGCAAAGAGGGACGGAGAAGTGCAGAGAATACGGGACAAGAGTAAGGGGGCGGAGAATTGCGGAGAATACGGGGCAAGGGCAAAGAGGGGCGGAAAATGGCAAAGATGGGCGGACAAATGCAAAGAGGGGCAGAAAAGAGCAAAAAGATGCGGAGAAGGGCAAAGGGGGGCGGACAAGTGCAAAGAGGGGCGGAAAAGTGCAAAGACGGGCGGACAAGTTCAAAGAGGGTCGGACAAGTGCGGAGAATACGGGAAAAGGGGAAAGAGGAGCGAAAAGAGCAAAGAGGTCCTGACAAGAGCGGAGAATACTGGACAAGGGCAAAGAGGGGCTGACAAGGGCAAAGAGGGGCTGACAAGGGCGGAGAATACAGGACAAGGGCAAAGTGGGGCTGACAAGGGCGGAGAATACGGGACAAGGGCAAAGAGGTGCGGAGAAGGGCGGAGAATATGGGACAAAGTCAAAGAGAGGTGGACAAGCGCAAAAAGGGGCAGAGAATTGCGGAGAATAACGGAAAAGGGCAAAGAGGTGCGGACAAGGGCAAAGAGGTGCGGACAAGGGCAAAGAGGTGCGGACAAGGGCAAAGAGGGGTGGACAAGGGCAAAAAGGGGCGGACAAGGGTAAAGAGGGGCGGAAAAGAGTAAAGAGGGGCGGACAAGAGTAAAGAGGGGCGGACAAGAGTAAAGAGGGGCGGACAAGGGCGGAGAATACGGGACAAGTTCAAAGCGGGTCGGACAAGGGCAAAGAGGGGCGGACAAGGGCAAAGAGGGGCGGACAAGTTCGGAGAATACGGGACAAAGGCAAAGAGGGGCAGACAAGGGCAAAGATGGGCTGAGAAGGGCAAAGAGGGGCGGACAAAGGCAAAGAGGGGCGGACAAAGGCAAAGAGGGGCGGACAAAGGCAAAGAGGGGCGGACAAAGGCAAAGAGGGGCGGACAATGGCAAAGAGGGGCGGACAATGTCAAAGAGGGGCGGACAATGTCAAAGAGGGGCGGACAATGTCAAAGAGGGGCGGACAACGTCAAAGAGGATTGGACAAGTGCGGAGAATACCAGACAAGGGCAAAGAGGGGCGGACAAGGGCAAAGAGGGGCGGACAAGGGCAAAGAGGGGCGGACAAGTGCGGAGAACACGGGACAAGGGCAAAGAGGGGCGGACAAGGGCAAAGAGGGGCGGACAAGGGCAAAGAGGGGCGGACAAGGGCAAAGAGGGGCGGACAAGGGCAAAGAGGGGCGGACAAGGGCAAAGAGGGGCGGACATGGGCAAAGAGGGGCGGACATGGGCAAAGACGGGCGGACAAGTGCAAAGAGGGGCGGACAATTGGGGTCAATAAGGGATAAGGGCAAAGGGTGGCGAACAAGGGCAAAAAGTGGCGGACAAGTGCGGAGAATACGGGACAAGGGCAAAGAGGGGCGGACAATGGCAAAGAGGGGCGGAAAAGGGCAAAGAGTTGCGGGCAAGGGCAAAGAAGGTTGCACAAATATAAAGAGGGACGGAGAAGATAAAAGCATACGGGACAATAGCAAAGAGGGACGGAGAAGTGCGGAGAATATGGGACAAGGGCAAAGAGGGGTGGACAAGGGCAAAGAGGCGCGGACAAGGGCAAAGAGGCGCGGACAAGGGCAAAGAGGGTTAGATAAAGGCAAGGAGGGTTGGAGAAGTGCAAAGAGGTTCGGACAGTTGCGGAGAATACGGGACAAGGGCAAAGAGGGGCGGACAAGGGAAAAGAGGGGCGGACAATGGCAAATAGTGGTAGACAAGGGCAAAGAGGGGGTGACAAGGTTAAAGAGGGGCGGACAAGGGAACAGAGGGGCGGACAAGTGCTGAGAATATGGGACAAGGGCAAAGAGGGGCGGACAAGGGGAAAGAGGGGTGAACAAGGGGAAAGATCGGAGGACAAGTGCCGAGAATAAGGGACAAGGGCAAAGAGTGGCGGACAAGGGCAAAGAGGGGCGGGCAAGTGCGGAGAATAAGGGACAAGGGCAAAGAGGGCGGACAATTGCAAAGAGGGTCGGACAAGGGCATAGAGAGTTCCACAATTGCAAAGAGGGAAGGAGAAGTGCGGAGAATACGGGAAAAGAGCACAGATGGGCGGACAAGTGCGGAGAATACGGGACAAGTGCAAAGAGGGGCAGACAAGAGCAAAGAGGGGCGGACAAGGGCAAAGAGGTGCGGACAAGGGCAAAGAGGGGCGGACAAGGGCAAAGAGGGGCGGACAAGGGCAAAGAGGGGCGGACAAGGGCAAAGAGGGGCGGACAAGGGCAAAGAGGGGCGGACAAGGGCAAAGAGGGGCGGACAAGTGTGGAGAATACAGGAAAAAGGGAAAAAGGAGCGAAAAGAGCAAAGAGGTCCTGACAAGGGCGGAGAATACTGGACAAGGGCAAAGAGGGGCTGACAAGGGAAAAGAGGGGCAGACAAGGGAAAAGAAGGGCTGACAAGGGCGGAGAATACAGGACAAGTGCAAAGTGGGGCTGACAAGGGCGGAGAATACGGGACAAGGGCAAAGAGGTGCGGAGAAGGGCGGAGAATATGGGACAACGTCAAAGAGAGGCGGACAAGCGCAAAAAGGGGCAGAGAATTGCGGAGAATAACAGACAAGGGCAAAGAGGTGCGGACAAGGGGAAAGAGGGGCGGACAAGGGGAAAGAGGGGCAGACAAGTGCAGAAAACACGGGACAAGGGCTAAGAGGGGCGGACAAGTGCGGAGAATACCGGACAAGGTCAAAGAGGGGTGGACAAGGGCAAAAGGGGGCGGACAAGGGTAAAGAGGGGGGGACAAGAGTAAAGAGGGGGGGACAAGAGTAAAGAGGGGGGGACAAGGGCGGAGAATACGGGACAAGGGCAAAGAGGGGCGGACAAGGGCAAAGAGGGGCGGACAAGGGCAAAGAGGGGCGGACAAGGGCAAAGAGGGGCGGACAAGGGCAAAGAGGGGCGGACAAGGGCAAAGAGGGGCGGACAAGGGCAAAGAGGGGCGGACAAGGGCAAAGAGGGGCGGACAAGGGCAAAGAGGGGCGGACAAGGGCAAAGAGGGGCGGACAAGGGCAAAGAGGGGCGGACAAGGGCAAAGAGGGGCGGACAAGGGCAAAGAGGGGCGGACAAGGGCAAAGAGGGGCGGACAAGGGCAAAGAGGGGCGGACCAGTACAGAGAATACTGGAGAAGGGCAAAAAAATTTGGACAAGGGCAAAGAGGGGTGGACAATGGCAAAGAGGGGCAGAGAAGTGCGGAGAATACGGGACAAGTGCAAAGAGGGGCGGACAATGGCAAAGAGGGGTAGACAAGTGCGGAGAACACGGGACAAGGGCAAAAAGTGCCGGACAAGGACAAAGAGGGGCGGACAAGGGCAAAGAGGGGCGGACAAGGGCAAAGAGGGGCGGACAAGGGCAAAGAGGGGCGGACAAGGGCAAAGAGGGGCGGACAAGGGCAAAGAGGGGCGGACAAGGGCAAAGAGGGGCGGACAAGGGCAAAGAGGGGCGGACAAGGGCAAAGAGGGGCGGACATGGGCAAAGAGGGGCGGACATGGGCAAAGACGGGCGGACAAGTGCAAAGAGGGGCGGACAATTGGGGTCAATAAGGGATAAGGGCAAAGGGTGGCGAACAAGGGCAAAAAGTGGCGGACAAGTGCGGAGAATACGGGACAAGGGCAAAGAGGGGCGGACAATGGCAAAGAGGGGCGGAAAAGGGCAAAGAGTTGCGGGCAAGGGCAAAGAAGGTTGCACAAATATAAAGAGGGACGGAGAAGATAAAAGCATACGGGACAATTGCAAAGAGGGACGGAGAAGTGCGGAGAATATGGGACAAGGGCAAAGAGGGGTGGACAAGGGCAAAGAGGCGCGGACAAGGGCAAAGAGGCGCGGACAAGGGCAAAGAGGGTTAGATAAAGGCAAGGAGGGTTGGAGAAGTGCAAAGAGGTTCGGACAGTTGCGGAGAATACGGGACAAGGGCAAAGAGGGGCGGACAAGGGAAAAGAGGGGCGGACAATGGCAAATAGTGGTAGACAAGGGCAAAGAGGGGGTGACAAGGTTAAAGAGGGGCGGACAAGGGAACAGAGGGGCGGACAAGTGCTGAGAATATGGGACAAGGGCAAAGAGGGGCGGACAAGGGGAAAGAGGGGTGAACAAGGGGAAAGATCGGAGGACAAGTGCCGAGAATAAGGGACAAGGGCAAAGAGTGGCGGACAAGGGCAAAGAGGGGCGGGCAAGTGCGGAGAATAAGGGACAAGGGCAAAGAGGGCGGACAATTGCAAAGAGGGTCGGACAAGGGCATAGAGAGTTCCACAATTGCAAAGAGGGAAGGAGAAGTGCGGAGAATACGGGAAAAGAGCACAGATGGGCGGACAAGTGCGGAGAATACGGGACAAGTGCAAAGAGGGGCAGACAAGAGCAAAGAGGGGCGGACAAGGGCAAAGAGGGGCGGACAAGGGCAAAGAGGGGCGGACAAGGGCAAAGAGGGGCGGACAAGGGCAAAGAGGGGCGGACAAGGGCAAAGAGGGGCGGACAAGGGCAAAGAGGGGCGGACAAGGGCAAAGAGGGGCGGACAAGTGTGGAGAATACAGGAAAAAGGGAAAAAGGAGCGAAAAGAGCAAAGAGGTCCTGACAAGGGCGGAGAATACTGGACAAGGGCAAAGAGGGGCTGACAAGGGAAAAGAGGGGCAGACAAGGGAAAAGAAGGGCTGACAAGGGCGGAGAATACAGGACAAGTGCAAAGTGGGGCTGACAAGGGCGGAGAATACGGGACAAGGGCAAAGAGGTGCGGAGAAGGGCGGAGAATATGGGACAACGTCAAAGAGAGGCGGACAAGCGCAAAAAGGGGCAGAGAATTGCGGAGAATAACAGACAAGGGCAAAGAGGTGCGGACAAGGGGAAAGAGGGGCGGACAAGGGGAAAGAGGGGCAGACAAGTGCAGAAAACACGGGACAAGGGCTAAGAGGGGCGGACAAGTGCGGAGAATACCGGACAAGGTCAAAGAGGGGTGGACAAGGGCAAAAGGGGGCGGACAAGGGTAAAGAGGGGGGGACAAGAGTAAAGAGGGGGGGACAAGAGTAAAGAGGGGGGGACAAGGGCGGAGAATACGGGACAAGGGCAAAGAGGGGCGGACAAGGGCAAAGAGGGGCGGACAAGGGCAAAGAGGGGCGGACAAGGGCAAAGAGGGGCGGACAAGGGCAAAGAGGGGCGGACAAGGGCAAAGAGGGGCGGACAAGGGCAAAGAGGGGCGGACAAGGGCAAAGAGGGGCGGACAAGGGCAAAGAGGGGCGGACAAGGGCAAAGAGGGGCGGACAAGGGCAAAGAGGGGCGGACAAGGGCAAAGAGGGGCGGACAAGGGCAAAGAGGGGCGGACCAGTACAGAGAATACTGGAGAAGGGCAAAAAAATTTGGACAAGGGCAAAGAGGGGTGGACAATGGCAAAGAGGGGCAGAGAAGTGCGGAGAATACGGGACAAGTGCAAAGAGGGGCGGACAATGGCAAAGAGGGGTAGACAAGTGCGGAGAACACGGGACAAGGGCAAAAAGGGCCGGACAAGGACAAAGAGGGGCGGACAAGGGCAAAGAGGGGCGGACAAGGGCAAAGAGGGGCGGACAAGGGCAAAGAGGGGCGGACAAGGGCAAAGAGGGGCGGACAAGGGCAAAGAGGGGCGGACAAGGGCAAAGAGGGGCGGACAAGGGCAAAGAGGGGCGGACATGAGCAAAGAGGGGCGGACAAGTGCTGAGAATACAGGACAAGGGCAAAGACGGGCGGACAAGTGCAAAGAGGGGCGGACAAGGGCAAAGAGGGGCGGACAAGGGCAAAGAGGGGCGGACAAGGGCAAAGAGGGGCGGACAAGTGCAAAGAGGGGCAGACGTGGGCAAAAAGGGGCGGACATGAGCAAAGAGGGGCGGACAAGTGCTGAGAATACGGGACAAGGGCAAAGACGGGCGGACAAGTGCAAAGGGGGCGGACAATTGCGGACAATAAGGGATAAGGGCAAAGGGTGGCGGACAAGGGCAAAAAGTGGCGGACAAGTGCGGAGAATACGGGACAAGGGCAAAGAGGGGCGGACAAGGGCAAAGAAGCGCGGACAAGTGCAAAGAGGGTTAGATAAAGGCAAGGAGGGTTGGAGAAGTGCAAAGAGGTTCGGACAGTTGCGGAGAATACGGGACAAGGGCAAAGAGGGGCGGACAAGGGAAAAGAGGGGCGGACAATGGCAAATAGTGGTGGACAAGGGCAAAGAGGGGGTGACAAGGTTAAAGAGGGGCGGACAAGGGAACAGAGGGGCGGACAAGTGCTGAGAACATGGGACAAGGGCAAAGAGGGGCGGACAAGTGGAAAGAGGGGTGAACAATGGGAAAGATCGGAGGACAAGTGCCGAGAATAAGGGACAAGGGCAAAGAGTGGCGGACAAGGGCAAAGAGGGGCGGGCAAGTGCGGAGAATAAGGGACAAGGGCAAAGAGGGCGGACAATTGCAAAGAGGGTCGGACAAGGGCATAGAGAGTTCCACAATTGCAAAGAGGGAAGGAGAAGTGCGGAGAATACGGGAAAAGAGCACAGATGGGCGGACAAGTGCGGAGAATACGGGACAAGTGCAAAGAGGGGCAGACAAGAGCAAAAAGGTGCGGACAAGGGCAAAGAGGGGCGGACAAGGGCAAAGAGGGGCGGACAACGGCAAAGAGGGGCGGACAAGGGCAAAGAGGGGCGGACAAGGGCAAAGAGGGGCGGACAAGGGCAAAGAGGGGCGGACAAGGGCAAAGAGGGGCGGAGAAGTGCGGAGAATACGGGACAAGGGCAAAGAGGGGCAGACAAGGGCAAAGAGGGGCGGACAAGGGAAAGAGGGGCGGACAAGTGCGGAGAATACGGGACAAGGGCAAAGAGGGGCGGACAGGGGCAAAGAGGGGCGGACAGGGGCAAAGAGGGGCGGACAGGGGCAAAGAGGGGCGGACAGGGGCAAAGAGGGGCGGACAGGGGCAAAGAGGGGCGGACAGGGGCAAAGAGGGGCGGACAAGGGCAAAGAGGGGCGGACAAGGGCAAAGAGGGGCGGACAAGGGCGGAGAATACGGGACAAGGGCAAAGAGGGGCGGACAAGTGCGGAGAATACGGGACAAGGGCAAAGAGGGGCGGACAAGGGCAAAGAGGGGCGGACAAGGGCAAAGAGGGGCGGACAAGGGCAAAGAGGGGCGGACAAGGGCAAAGAGGGGCGGACAGGGGCAAAGAGGGGCGGACAGGGGCAAAGAGGGGCGGACAGGGGCAAAGAGGGGCGGACAGGGGCAAAGAGGGGCGGACAAGTGCGGAGAATACGGAACAAGGGCAAAGAGGGGCGGACAAGGGCAAGGAGGGGCGGACAAGGGCAAGGAGGGGCGGACAAGGGCAAGGAGGGGCGGACAAGGGCAAGGAGGGGCGGACAAGGGCAAGGAGGGGCGGACAAGGGCAAGGAGGGGCGGACAAGGGCAAGGAGGGGCCGACAAGGGCAAGGAGGGGCCGACAAGTGCAAGGAGGGGCCGACAAGTGCGGAGAATACGGGACAAGGGCAAAGAGGGGCGGACAAGGGCGGAGAATACGGGACAAGGGCAAAGAGGGGCGGACAAGGGCGGAGAATACGGGACAAGGGCAAAGAGGGGCGGACAAGGGCGGAGAATACAGGACAAGGGCAAAGAGGGGCGGACAAGGGCGGAGAATACGGGACAAGGGCAAAGAGGGGCGGACAAGGGCGGAGAATACGGGACAAGGGCAAAGAGGGGCGGACAAGGGCGGAGAATACGGGACAAGGGCAAAGAGGGGCGGACAAGGGCAAAGAGGGGCGGACAAGGGCAAAGAGGGGCGGACAAGGTCAAAGAGGGGCGGACAAGGGCAAAGAGGGGCGGACAAGGGCAAAGAGGGGCGGACAAGGGCAAAGAGGGGCGGACAAGGGCAAAGAGGGGCGGACAAGGGCAAAGAGGGGCGGACAAGGGCAAAGAGGGGCAGACAAGGGCAAAGAGGGGCGGACAAGGGCAAAGAGGGGCGGACAAGGGCAAAGAGGGGCGGACAAGGGCGGAGAATACGGGACAAGGGCAAAGAGGGGCGGACAAGGGCAAAGAGGGGCGGACAAGGGCAAAGAGGGGCGGACAAGGGCAAAGAGGGGCGGACAAGGGCAAAGAGGGGCGGACAAGGGCAAAGAGGGGCGGACAAGGGCAAAGAGGGGCGGACAAGGGCAAAGAGGGGCGGACAAGGGCAAAGAGGGGCGGACAAGGGCAAAGAGGGGCGGACAAGTGCGGAGAATACGGGAAAAGGGGAAAGAGGAGCGAAAAGAGCAAAGAGGTCCTTACAAGAGCGGAGAATACTGGACAAGGGCAAAGAGGGGCTGACAAGGGACAAGAGGGGCTGACAAGGGCGGAGAATACAGGACAAGGGCAAAGTGGGGCTGACAAGGGCGGAGAATACGGGACAAGGGCAAAGAGGTGCGGAGAAGGGCGGAGAATATGGGACAAAGTCAAAGAGAGGTGGACAAGCGCAAAAAGGGGCAGAGAATTGCGGAGAATAATGGAAAAGGGCAAAGAGGTGCGGACAAGGGCAAAGAGGTGCGGACAAGGTCAAAGAGGGGTGGACAAGGGCAAAAAGGGGCGGACAAGGGTAAAGAGGGGCGGAAAAGAGTAAAGAGGGGCGGAAAAGAGTAAAGAGGGGCGGACAAGTGCGGAGAATACGGGACAAGTTCAAAGAGGGTCGGACAAGGGCAAAGAGGGGCGGACAAGGGCAAAGAGGGGCGGACAAGGGCAAAGAGGGGCGGACAAGTTCGGAGAATATGGGACAAAGGCAAAGAGGGGCAGACAAGGGCAAAGATGGGCTGAGAAGGGCAAAGAGGGGCGGACAAAGGCAAAGAGGGGCGGACAAAGGCAAAGAGGATTGGACAAGTGCGGAGAATACCAGACAAGGGCAAAGAGGGGCGGACAAGGGCAAAGAGGGGCGGACAAGGGCAAAGAGGGGCGGACAAGGGCAAAGAGGGGCGGACAAGGGCAAAGAGGGGCGGACAAGGGCAAAGAGGGGCGGACAAGGGCAAAGAGGGGCGGACAAGGGCAAAGAGGGGCGGACAAGTACAGAGAATACTGGAGAAGGGCAAAGAAATTTGGACAAGGGCAAAGAGGGGTGGACAATGGCAAAGAGGGGCAGAGAAGTGCGGAGAATACGGGACAAGTGCAAAGAGGGGCGGACAATGGCAAAGAGGGGCGGACAAGGGCAAAGAGGGCCGGACAAGGGCAAAGAGGGGCGGACAAGGGCAAAGAGGGGCGGACAAGGGCAAAGAGGGGCGGACAAGGGCAAAGAGGGGCGGACAAGGGCAAAGAGGGGCGGACAAGGGCAAAGAGGGGCGGACAAGGGCAAAGAGGGGCGGACATGAGGAAAGAGGGGCGGACAAGTGCTGAGAATACGGGACAAGGGCAAAGAGGGGCGGACAAGGGCAAAGAGGGGCGGACAAGGGCAAAGAGGGGCGGACAAGGGCAAAGAGGGGCGGACAAGGGCAAAGAGGGGCGGACAAGGGCAAAGAGGGGCGGACAAGGGCAAAGAGGGGCGGACAAGGGCAAAGAGGGGCGGACAAGGGCAAAGAGGGGCGGACAAGGGCAAAGAGGGGCGGACAAGGGCAAAGAGGGGCGGACAAGTGCGGAGAATACGGGAAAAGGGGAAAGAGGAGCGAAAAGAGCAAAGAGGTCCTGACAAGAGCGGAGAATACTGGACAAGGGCAAAGAGGGGCTGACAAGGGACAAGAGGGGCTGACAAGGGCGGAGAATACAGGACAAGGGCAAAGTGGGGCTGACAAGGGCGGAGAATACGGGACAAGGGCAAAGAGGTGCGGAGAAGGGCGGAGAATATGGGACAAAGTCAAAGAGAGGTGGACAAGCGCAAAAAGGGGCAGAGAATTGCGGAGAATAATGGAAAAGGGCAAAGAGGTGCGGACAAGGGCAAAGAGGTGCGGACAAGGTCAAAGAGGGGTGGACAAGGGCAAAAAGGGGCGGACAAGGGTAAAGAGGGGCGGAAAAGAGTAAAGAGGGGCGGAAAAGAGTAAAGAGGGGCGGAAAAGAGTAAAGAGGGGCGGAAAAGAGTAAAGAGGGGCGGAAAAGAGTAAAGAGGGGCGGACATGTGCGGAGAATACGGGACAAGTTCAAAGAGGGTCGGACAAGGGCAAAGAGGGGCGGACAAGGGCAAAGAGGGGCGGACAAGGGCAAAGAGGGGCGGACAAGTTCGGAGAATACGGGACAAAGGCAAAGAGGGGCAGACAAGGGCAAAGATGGGCTGAGAAGGGCAAAGAGGGGCGGACAAAGGCAAAGAGGGGCGGACAAAGGCAAAGAGTATTGGACAAGTGCGGAGAATACGGGACAAGGGCAAAGAGGGGCGGACAAGGGCAAAGAGGGGCGGACAAGGGCAAAGAGGGGCGGACAAGGGCAAAGAGGGGCGGACAAGGGCAAAGAGGGGCGGACAAGGGCAAAGAGGGGCGGACAAGGGCAAAGAGGGGCGGACAAGGGCAAAGAGGGGCGGACAAGTACAGAGAATACTGGAGAAGGGCAAAGAAATTTGGACAAGGGCAAAGAGGGGTGGACAATGGCAAAGAGGGGCAGAGAAGTGCGGAGAATACGGGACAAGTGCAAAGAGGGGCGGACAAGGGCAAAGAGGGCCGGACAAGGGCAAAGAGGGGCGGACAAGGGCAAAGAGGGGCGGACAAGGGCAAAGAGGGGCGGACAAGGGCAAAGAGGGGCGGACAAGGGCAAAGAGGGGCGGACAAAGGCAAAGAGGGGCGGACAAGGGCAAAGAGGGGCGGACAAGGGCAAAGAGGGGCGGACAAGGGCAAAGAGGGGCGGACAAGGGCAAAGAGGGGCGGACAAGGGCAAAGAGGGGCGGACAAGGGCAAAGAGGGGCGGACATGGGCAAAGAGGGGCGGACAAGTGCTGAGAATACGGGACAAGGGCAAAGAGGGGCGGACAAGGGCAAAGAGGGGCGGACAAGGGCAAAGAGGGGCGGACAAGGGCAAAGAGGGGCGGACAAGGGCAAAGAGGGGCGGACAAGGGCAAAGAGGGGCGGACAAGGGCAAAGAGGGGCGGAGAAGGGCAAAGAGGGGCGGACAAGGGCAAAGAGGGGCGGACATGAGCAAAGAGGGGCGGACAAGTGCTGAGAATACGGGACAAGGGCAAAGAGGGGCGGACAAGGGCAAAGAGGGGCGGACAAGGGCAAAGAGGGGCGGACAAGGGCAAAGAGGGGCGGACAAGGGCAAAGAGGGGCGGACAAGGGCAAAGAGGGGCGGACAAGGGCAAAGAGGGGCGGACAAGTGCTGAGAATACGGGACAAGGGCAAAGACGGGCGGACAAGTGCAAAGAGGGGCGGACAATTGCGGACAATAAGGGATAAGGGCAAAGGGTGGCGGACAAGGGCAAAAAGTGGCGGACAAGTGCGGAGAATACGGGACAAGGGCAAAGAGGGGCGGACAAGGGCAAAGAAGCGCGGACAAGTGCAAAGAGGGTTAGATAAAGGCAAGGAGGGTTGGAGAAGTGCAAAGAGGTTCGGACAGTTGCGGAGAATACGGGACAAGGGCAAAGAGGGGCGGACAAGGGAAAAGAGGGGCGGACAATGGCAAATAGTGGTGGACAAGGGCAAAGAGGGGGTGACAAGGTTAAAGAGGGGCGGACAAGGGAACAGAGGGGCGGACAAGTGCTGAGAATATGGGACAAGCGCAAAGAGGGGCGGACAAGGGGAAAGAGGGGTGAACAACGGGAAAGATCGGAGGACAAGTGCCGAGAATAAGGGACAAGGGCAAAGAGTGGCGGACAAGGGCAAAGAGGGGCGGGCAAGTGCGGAGAATAAGGGACAAGGGCAAAGAGGGCGGACAATTGCAAAGAGGGTCGGACAAGGGCATAGAGAGTTCCACAATTGCAAAGAGGGAAGGAGAAGTGCGGAGAGTACGGGAAAAGAGCACAGATGGGCGGACAAGTGCGGAGAATACGGGACAAGTGCAAAGAGGGGCAGACAAGAGCAAAAAGGTGCGGACAAGGGCAAAGAGGGGCGGACAAGGGCAAAGAGGGGCGGACAAGGGCAAAGAGGGGCGGAGAAGGGCAAAGAGGGGCGGAGAAGGGCAAAGAGGGGCGGAGAAGGGCAAAGAGGGGCGGAGAATTGCGGAGAATACGGGACAAGGGCAAAGGGGGCGGACAAGGGCAAAGAGGGGCGGACAAGGGAAAGAGGGGCGGACAAGTGCGGAGAATACAGGACAAGGGCAAAGAGGGGCGGACAGGGGCAAAGAGGGGCGGACAGGGGCAAAGAGGGGCGGACAGGGGCAAAGAGGGGCGGACAGGGGCAAAGAGGGGCGGACAGGGGCAAAGAGGGGCGGACAGGGGCAAAGAGGGGCGGACAGGGGCAAAGAGGGGCGGACAAGGGCAAAGAGGGGCGGACAGGGGCAAAGAGGGGCGGACAGGGGCAAAGAGGGGCGGACAGGGGCAAAGAGGGGCGGACAGGGGCAAAGAGGGGCGGACAGGGGCAAAGAGGGGCGGACAAGGGCAAAGAGGGGCGGACAAGGGCAAAGAGGGGCGGACAAGGGCGGAGAATACGGGACAAGGGCAAAGAGGGGCGGACAAGGGCGGAGAATACGGGACAAGGGCAAAGAGGGGCGGACAAGGGCAAAGAGGGGCGGACAGGGGCAAAGAGGGGCGGACAGGGGCAAAGAGGGGCGGACAGGGGCAAAGAGGGGCGGACAAGTGCGGAGAATACGGAACAAGGGCAAAGACGGGCGGACAAGGGCAAGGAGGGGCGGACAAGGGCAAGGAGGGGCGGACAAGGGCAAGGAGGGGCCGACAAGGGCAAGGAGGGGCCGAAGAGGGCAAGGAGGGGCCGAAGAGGGCAAGGAGGGGCCGAAGAGGGCAAGGAGGGGCCGAAGAGGGCAAGGAGGGGCCGACAAGGGCAAGGAGGGGCCGACAAGTGCGGAGAATACGGGACAAGGGCAAAGAGGGGCGGACAAGGGCGGAGAATACGGGACAAGGGCAAAGAGGGGCGGACAAGGGCGGAGAATACGGGACAAGGGCAAAGAGGGGCGGACAAGGGCGGAGAATACGGGACAAGGGCAAAGAGGGGCGGACAAGGGCGGAGAATACGGGACAAGGGCAAAGAGGGGCGGACAAGGGCGGAGAATACGGGACAAGGGCAAAGAGGGGCGGACAAGGGCGGAGAATACGGGACAAGGGCAAAGAGGGGCGGACAAGGGCGGAGAATACGGGACAAGGGCAAAGAGGGGCGGACAAGGGCAAAGAGGGGCGGACAAGGGCAAAGAGGGGCGGACAAGGGCAAAGAGGGGCGGACAAGGGCAAAGAGGGGCGGACAAGGGCGGAGAATACGGGACAAGGGCAAAGAGGGGCGGACAAGGGCAAAGAGGGGCGGACAAGGGCAAAGAGGGGCGGACAAGGGCAAAGAGGGGCGGACAAGGGCGGAGAATACGGGACAAGGGCAAAGAGGGGCGGACAAGGGCAAAGAGGGGCGGACAAGGGCAAAGAGGGGCGGACAAGGGCAAAGAGGGGCGGACAAGGGCAAAGAGGGGCGGACAAGGGCAAAGAGGGGCGGACAAGGGCAAAGAGGGGCGGACAAGGGCAAAGAGGGGCGGACAAGGGCAAAGAGGGGCGGACAAGGGCAAAGAGGGGCGGACAAGGGCGGAGAATACGGGACAAGGGCAAAGAGGGGCGGACAAGGGCAAAGAGGGGCGGACAAGGGCAAAGAGGGGCGGACAAGGGCAAAGAGGGGCGGACAAGGGCAAAGAGGGGCGGACAAGGGCAAAGAGGGGCGGACAAGGGCAAAGAGGGGCGGACAAGGGCGGAGAATACGGGACAAGGGCAAAGAGGGGCGGACAAGGGCAAAGAGGGGCGGACAAGGGCAAAGAGGGGCGGACAAGGGCAAAGAGGGGCGGACAAGGGCAAAGAGGGGCGGACAAGGGCAAAGAGGGGCGGACAAGGGCAAAGAGGGGCGGACAAGGGCAAAGAGGGGCGGACAAGGGCAAAGAGGGGCGGACAAGGGCAAAGAGGGGCGGACAAGGGCAAAGAGGGGCGGACAAGGGCAAAGAGGGGCGGACAAGGGCAAAGAGGGGCGGACAAGGGCAAAGAGGGGCGGACAAGGGCAAAGAGGGGCGGACAAGGGCAAAGAGGGACGGACAAGGGCGGAGAATACGGGACAAGGGCAAAGAGGGGCGGACAAGGGCAAAGAGGGGCGGACAAGGGCAAAGAGGGGCGGACAAGGGCAAAGAGGGGCGGACAAGGGCAAAGAGGGGCGGACAAGGGCAAAGAGGGGCGGACAAGGGCAAAGAGGGGCGGACAAGGGCAAAGAGGGGCGGACAAGGGCAAAGAGGGGCGGACAAGGGCAAAGAGGGGCGGACAAGGGCAAAGAGGGGCGGACAAGGGCAAAGAGGGGCGGACAAGGGCGGAGAATACGGGACAAGGGCAAAGAGGGGCGGACAAGGGCAAAGAGGGGCGGACAAGGGCAAAGAGGGGCGGACAAGGGCAAAGAGGGGCGGACAAGGGCAAAGAGGGGCGGACAAGGGCAAAGAGGGGCGGACAAGGGCAAAGAGGGGCGGACAAGGGCAAAGAGGGGCGGACAAGGGCAAAGAGGGGCGGACAAGGGCGGAGAATACGGGACAAGGGCAAAGAGGGGCGGACAAGGGCAAAGAGGGGCGGACAAGGGCAAAGAGGGGCGGACAAGGGCAAAGAGGGGCGGACAAGGGCGGAGAATACGGGACAAGGGCAAAGAGGGTCGGACAAGGGCAAAGAGGGGCGGACAAGGGCAAAGAGGGGCGGACAAGGGCAAAGAGGGGCGGACAAGGGCAAAGAGGGGCGGACAAGGGCAAAGAGGGGCGGACAAGGGCAAAGAGGGGCGGACAAGGGCAAAGAGGGGCGGACAAGGGCAAAGAGGGGCGGACAAGGGCAAAGAGGGGCGGACAAGGGCAAAGAGGGGCGGACAAGGGCAAAGAGGGGCGGACAAGGGCAAAGAGGGGCGGACAAGGGCAAAGAGGGGCGGACAAGGGCGGAGAATACGGGACAAGGGCAAAGAGGGGCGGACAAGGGCAAAGAGGGGCGGACAAGGGCAAAGAGGGGCGGACAAGGGCAAAGAGGGGCGGACAAGGGCAAAGAGGGGCGGACAAGGGCAAAGAGGGGCGGACAAGGGCAAAGAGGGGCGGACAAGGGCAAAGAGGGGCGGACAAGGGCAAAGAGGGGCGGACAAGGGCAAAGAGGGGCGGACAAGTGCGGAGAATACGGGAAAAGGGGAAAGAGGAGCGAAAAGAGCAAAGAGGTCCTTACAAGAGCGGAGAATACTGGACAAGGGCAAAGAGGGGCTGACAAGGGACAAGAGGGGCTGACAAGGGCGGAGAATACAGGACAAGGGCAAAGTGGGGCTGACAAGGGCGGAGAATACGGGACAAGGGCAAAGAGGTGCGGAGAAGGGCGGAGAATATGGGACAAAGTCAAAGAGAGGTGGACAAGCGCAAAAAGGGGCAGAGAATTGCGGAGAATAATGGAAAAGGGCAAAGAGGTGCGGACAAGGGCAAAGAGGTGCGGACAAGGTCAAAGAGGGGTGGACAAGGGCAAAAAGGGGCGGACAAGGGTAAAGAGGGGCGGAAAAGAGTAAAGAGGGGCGGAAAAGAGTAAAGAGGGGCGGACAAGTGCGGAGAATACGGGACAAGTTCAAAGAGGGTCGGACAAGGGCAAAGAGGGGCGGACAAGGGCAAAGAGGGGCGGACAAGGGCAAAGAGGGGCGGACAAGTTCGGAGAATATGGGACAAAGGCAAAGAGGGGCAGACAAGGGCAAAGATGGGCTGAGAAGGGCAAAGAGGGGCGGACAAAGGCAAAGAGGGGCGGACAAAGGCAAAGAGGATTGGACAAGTGCGGAGAATACCAGACAAGGGCAAAGAGGGGCGGACAAGGGCAAAGAGGGGCGGACAAGGGCAAAGAGGGGCGGACAAGGGCAAAGAGGGGCGGACAAGGGCAAAGAGGGGCGGACAAGGGCAAAGAGGGGCGGACAAGGGCAAAGAGGGGCGGACAAGTACAGAGAATACTGGAGAAGGGCAAAGAAATTTGGACAAGGGCAAAGAGGGGTGGACAATGGCAAAGAGGGGCAGAGAAGTGCGGAGAATACGGGACAAGTGCAAAGAGGGGCGGACAATGGCAAAGAGGGGCGGACAAGGGCAAAGAGGGCCGGACAAGGGCAAAGAGGGGCGGACAAGGGCAAAGAGGGGCGGACAAGGGCAAAGAGGGGCGGACAAGGGCAAAGAGGGGCGGACAAGGGCAAAGAGGGGCGGA
This sequence comes from Phaenicophaeus curvirostris, assembly GCF_032191515.1. NCBI lineage: Eukaryota > Metazoa > Chordata > Aves > Cuculiformes > Cuculidae > Phaenicophaeus > Phaenicophaeus curvirostris. The sequence continues at coordinate 43,331 of NW_027206810.1, read as the reverse complement.
CATGAGGAAAGAGGGGCGGACAAGTGCTGAGAATACGGGACAAGGGCAAAGAGGGGCGGACAAGGGCAAAGAGGGGCGGACAAGGGCAAAGAGGGGCGGACAAGGGCAAAGAGGGGCGGACAAGGGCAAAGAGGGGCGGACAAGGGCAAAGAGGGGCGGACAAGGGCAAAGAGGGGCGGACAAGGGCAAAGAGGGGCGGACAAGGGCAAAGAGGGGCGGACAAGGGCAAAGAGGGGCGGACAAGGGCAAAGAGGGGCGGACAAGTGCGGAGAATACGGGAAAAGGGGAAAGAGGAGCGAAAAGAGCAAAGAGGTCCTGACAAGAGCGGAGAATACTGGACAAGGGCAAAGAGGGGCTGACAAGGGACAAGAGGGGCTGACAAGGGCGGAGAATACAGGACAAGGGCAAAGTGGGGCTGACAAGGGCGGAGAATACGGGACAAGGGCAAAGAGGTGCGGAGAAGGGCGGAGAATATGGGACAAAGTCAAAGAGAGGTGGACAAGCGCAAAAAGGGGCAGAGAATTGCGGAGAATAATGGAAAAGGGCAAAGAGGTGCGGACAAGGGCAAAGAGGTGCGGACAAGGTCAAAGAGGGGTGGACAAGGGCAAAAAGGGGCGGACAAGGGTAAAGAGGGGCGGAAAAGAGTAAAGAGGGGCGGAAAAGAGTAAAGAGGGGCGGAAAAGAGTAAAGAGGGGCGGAAAAGAGTAAAGAGGGGCGGAAAAGAGTAAAGAGGGGCGGACATGTGCGGAGAATACGGGACAAGTTCAAAGAGGGTCGGACAAGGGCAAAGAGGGGCGGACAAGGGCAAAGAGGGGCGGACAAGGGCAAAGAGGGGCGGACAAGTTCGGAGAATACGGGACAAAGGCAAAGAGGGGCAGACAAGGGCAAAGATGGGCTGAGAAGGGCAAAGAGGGGCGGACAAAGGCAAAGAGGGGCGGACAAAGGCAAAGAGTATTGGACAAGTGCGGAGAATACGGGACAAGGGCAAAGAGAGGCGGACAAGGGCAAAGAGGGGCGGACAAGGGCAAAGAGGGGCGGACAAGGGCAAAGAGGGGCGGACAAGGGCAAAGAGGGGCGGACAAGGGCAAAGAGGGGCGGACAAGGGCAAAGAGGGGCGGACAAGGGCAAAGAGGGGCGGACAAGGGCAAAGAGGGGCGGACAAGTACAGAGAATACTGGAGAAGGGCAAAGAAATTTGGACAAGGGCAAAGAGGGGTGGACAATGGCAAAGAGGGGCAGAGAAGTGCGGAGAATACGGGACAAGTGCAAAGAGGGGCGGACAAGGGCAAAGAGGGCCGGACAAGGGCAAAGAGGGGCGGACAAGGGCAAAGAGGGGCGGACAAGGGCAAAGAGGGGCGGACAAGGGCAAAGAGGGGCGGACAAGGGCAAAGAGGGGCGGACAAAGGCAAAGAGGGGCGGACAAGGGCAAAGAGGGGCGGACAAGGGCAAAGAGGGGCGGACAAGGGCAAAGAGGGGCGGACAAGGGCAAAGAGGGGCGGACAAGGGCAAAGAGGGGCGGACAAGGGCAAAGAGGGGCGGACAAGGGCAAAGAGGGGCGGACATGGGCAAAGAGGGGCGGACAAGTGCTGAGAATACGGGACAAGGGCAAAGAGGGGCGGACAAGGGCAAAGAGGGGCGGACAAGGGCAAAGAGGGGCGGACAAGGGCAAAGAGGGGCGGACAAGGGCAAAGAGGGGCGGACAAGGGCAAAGAGGGGCGGACAAGGGCAAAGAGGGGCGGACATGAGCAAAGAGGGGCGGACAAGTGCTGAGAATACGGGACAAGGGCAAAGAGGGGCGGACAAGGGCAAAGAGGGGCGGACAAGGGCAAAGAGGGGCGGACAAGGGCAAAGAGGGGCGGACAAGGGCAAAGAGGGGCGGACAAGGGCAAAGAGGGGCGGACAAGGGCAAAGAGGGGCGGACAAGGGCAAAGAGGGGCGGACAAGTGCTGAGAATACGGGACAAGGGCAAAGACGGGCGGACAAGTGCAAAGAGGGGCGGACAATTGCGGACAATAAGGGATAAGGGCAAAGGGTGGCGGACAAGGGCAAAAAGTGGCGGACAAGTGCGGAGAATACGGGACAAGGGCAAAGAGGGGCGGACAAGGGCAAAGAAGCGCGGACAAGTGCAAAGAGGGTTAGATAAAGGCAAGGAGGGTTGGAGAAGTGCAAAGAGGTTCGGACAGTTGCGGAGAATACGGGACAAGGGCAAAGAGGGGCGGACAAGGGAAAAGAGGGGCGGACAATGGCAAATAGTGGTGGACAAGGGCAAAGAGGGGGTGACAAGGTTAAAGAGGGGCGGACAAGGGAACAGAGGGGCGGACAAGTGCTGAGAATATGGGACAAGCGCAAAGAGGGGCGGACAAGGGGAAAGAGGGGTGAACAATGGGAAAGATCGGAGGACAAGTGCCGAGAATAAGGGACAAGGGCAAAGAGTGGCGGACAAGGGCAAAGAGGGGCGGGCAAGTGCGGAGAATAAGGGACAAGGGCAAAGAGGGCGGACAATTGCAAAGAGGGTCGGACAAGGGCATAGAGAGTTCCACAATTGCAAAGAGGGAAGGAGAAGTGCGGAGAGTACGGGAAAAGAGCACAGATGGGCGGACAAGTGCGGAGAATACGGGACAAGTGCAAAGAGGGGCAGACAAGAGCAAAAAGGTGCGGACAAGGGCAAAGAGGGGCGGACAAGGGCAAAGAGGGGCGGACAAGGGCAAAGAGGGGCGGAGAAGGGCAAAGAGGGGCGGAGAAGGGCAAAGAGGGGCGGAGAAGGGCAAAGAGGGGCGGAGAATTGCGGAGAATACGGGACAAGGGCAAAGGGGGCGGACAAGGGCAAAGAGGGGCGGACAAGGGAAAGAGGGGCGGACAAGTGCGGAGAATACAGGACAAGGGCAAAGAGGGGCGGACAGGGGCAAAGAGGGGCGGACAGGGGCAAAGAGGGGCGGACAGGGGCAAAGAGGGGCGGACAGGGGCAAAGAGGGGCGGACAGGGGCAAAGAGGGGCGGACAGGGGCAAAGAGGGGCGGACAAGGGCAAAGAGGGGCGGACAAGGGCAAAGAGGGGCGGACAAGGGCAAAGAGGGGCGGACAGGGGCAAAGAGGGGCGGACAGGGGCAAAGAGGGGCGGACAGGGGCAAAGAGGGGCGGACAGGGGCAAAAGGGGCGGACAGGGGCAAAGAGGGGCGGACAAGGGCAAAGAGGGGCGGACAAGGGCAAAGAGGGGCGGACAAGGGCGGAGAATACGGGACAAGGGCAAAGAGGGGCGGACAAGGGCGGAGAATACGGGACAAGGGCAAAGAGGGGCGGACAAGGGCAAAGAGGGGCGGACAGGGGCAAAGAGGGGCGGACAGGGGCAAAGAGGGGCGGACAGGGGCAAAGAGGGGCGGACAGGGGCAAAGAGGGGCGGACAGGGGCAAAGAGGGGCGGACAGGGGCAAAGAGGGGCGGACAGGGGCAAAGAGGGGCGGACAAGTGCGGAGAATACGGAACAAGGGCAAAGACGGGCGGACAAGGGTAAGGAGGGGCGGACAAGGGCAAGGAGGGGCGGACAAGGGCAAGGAGGGGCGGACAAGGGCAAGGAGGGGCCGACAAGGGCAAGGAGGGGCCGAAGAGGGCAAGGAGGGGCCGACAAGGGCAAGGAGGGGCCGACAAGGGCAAGGAGGGGCCGACAAGTGCGGAGAATACGGGACAAGGGCAAAGAGGGGCGGACAAGGGCGGAGAATACGGGACAAGGGCAAAGAGGGGCGGACAAGGGCGGAGAATACGGGACAAGGGCAAAGAGGGGCGGACAAGGGCGGAGAATACGGGACAAGGGCAAAGAGGGGCGGACAAGGGCGGAGAATACGGGACAAGGGCAAAGAGGGGCGGACAAGGGCGGAGAATACGGGACAAGGGCAAAGAGGGGCGGACAAGTGCGGAGAATACGGGACAAGGGCAAAGAGGGGCGGACAAGGGCGGAGAATACGGGACAAGGGCAAAGAGGGGCGGACAAGGGCAAAGAGGGGCGGACAAGGGCAAAGAGGGGCGGACAAGGGCAAAGAGGGGCGGACAAGGGCGGAGAATACGGGACAAGGGCAAAGAGGGGCGGACAAGGGCAAAGAGGGGCGGACAAGGGCAAAGAGGGGCGGACAAGGGCAAAGAGGGGCGGACAAGGGCGGAGAATACGGGACAAGGGCAAAGAGGGGCGGACAAGGGCAAAGAGGGGCGGACAAGGGCAAAGAGGGGCGGACAAGGGCAAAGAGGGGCGGACAAGGGCAAAGAGGGGCGGACAAGGGCAAAGAGGGGCGGACAAGGGCAAAGAGGGGCGGACAAGGGCAAAGAGGGGCGGACAAGGGCAAAGAGGGGCGGACAAGGGCAAAGAGGGTCGGACAAGGGCAAAGAGGGGCGGACAAGGGCGGAGAATACGGGACAAGGGCAAAGAGGGGCGGACAAGGGCAAAGAAGGGCGGACAAGGGCAAAGAGGGGCGGACAAGGGCAAAGAGGGGCGGACAAGGGCAAAGAGGGGCGGACAAGGGCAAAGAGGGGCGGACAAGGGCAAAGAGGGGCGGACAAGGGCGGAGAATACGGGACAAGGGCAAAGAGGGGCGGACAAGGGCAAAGAGGGGCGGACAAGGGCAAAGAGGGGCGGACAAGGGCAAAGAGGGGCGGACAAGGGCAAAGAGGGGCGGACAAGGGCAAAGAGGGGCGGACAAGGGCAAAGAGGGGCGGACAAGGGCAAAGAGGGGCGGACAAGGGCAAAGAGGGGCGGACAAGGGCAAAGAGGGGCGGACAAGGGCAAAGAGGGGCGGACAAGGGCAAAGAGGGGCGGACAAGGGCAAAGAGGGGCGGACAAGGGCAAAGAGGGTCGGACAAGGGCAAAGAGGGGCGGACAAGGGCGGAGAATACGGGACAAGGGCAAAGAGGGGCGGACAAGGGCAAAGAAGGGCGGACAAGGGCAAAGAGGGGCGGACAAGGGCAAAGAGGGGCGGACAAGGGCAAAGAGGGGCGGACAAGGGCAAAGAGGGGCGGACAAGGGCAAAGAGGGGCGGACAAGGGCGGAGAATACGGGACAAGGGCAAAGAGGGGCGGACAAGGGCAAAGAGGGGCGGACAAGGGCAAAGAGGGGCGGACAAGGGCAAAGAGGGGCGGACAAGGGCAAAGAGGGGCGGACAAGGGCAAAGAGGGGCGGACAAGGGCAAAGAGGGGCGGACAAGGGCAAAGAGGGGCGGACAAGGGCAAAGAGGGGCGGACAAGGGCAAAGAGGGGCGGACAAGGGCAAAGAGGGGCGGACAAGGGCAAAGAGGGGCGGACAAGGGCAAAGAGGGGCGGACAAGGGCAAAGAGGGGCGGACAAGGGCGGAGAATACGGGACAAGGGCAAAGAGGGGCGGACAAGGGCAAAGAGGGGCGGACAAGGGCAAAGAGGGGCGGACAAGGGCAAAGAGGGGCGGACAAGGGCAAAGAGGGGCGGACAAGGGCAAAGAGGGGCGGACAAGGGCAAAGAGGGGCGGACAAGGGCAAAGAGGGGCGGACAAGGGCAAAGAGGGGCGGACAAGGGCGGAGAATACGGGACAAGGGCAAAGAGGGGCGGACAAGGGCAAAGAGGGGCGGACAAGGGCAAAGAGGGGCGGACAAGGGCAAAGAGGGGCGGACAAGGGCAAAGAGGGGCGGACAAGGGCAAAGAGGGGCGGACAAGGGCAAAGAGGGGCGGACAAGGGCAAAGAGGGGCGGACAAGGGCAAAGAGGGGCGGACAAGGGCGGAGAATACGGGACAAGGGCAAAGAGGGGCGGACAAGGGCAAAGAGGGGCGGACAAGGGCAAAGAGGGGCGGACAAGGGCAAAGAGGGGCGGACAAGGGCAAAGAGGGGCGGACAAGGGCAAAGAGGGGCGGACAAGGGCGGAGAATACGGGACAAGGGCAAAGAGGGGCGGACAAGGGCAAAGAGGGGCGGACAAGGGCAAAGAGGGGCGGACAAGGGCAAAGAGGGGCGGACAAGGGCGGAGAATACGGGACAAGGGCAAAGAGGGGCGGACAAGGGCAAAGAGGGGCGGACAAGGGCAAAGAGGGGCGGACAAGGGCAAAGAGGGGCGGACAAGGGCAAAGAGGGGCGGACAAGGGCAAAGAGGGGCGGACAAGGGCAAAGAGGGGCGGACAAGGGCAAAGAGGGGCGGACAAGGGCAAAGAGGGGCGGACAAGGGCAAAGAGGGGCGGACAAGGGCGGAGAATACGGGACAAGGGCAAAGAGGGGCGGACAAGGGCAAAGAGGGGCGGACAAGGGCAAAGAGGGGCGGACAAGGGCAAAGAGGGGCGGACAAGGGCAAAGAGGGGCGGACAAGGGCAAAGAGGGGCGGACAAGGGCAAAGAGGGGCGGACAAGGGCAAAGAGGGGCGGACAAGGGCAAAGAGGGGCGGACAAGGGCAAAGAGGGGCGGACAAGGGCGGAGAATACGGGACAAGGGCAAAGAGGGGCGGACAAGGGCAAAGAGGGGCGGACAAGGGCAAAGAGGGGCGGACAAGGGCAAAGAGGGGCGGACAAGGGCAAAGAGGGGCGGACAAGGGCGGAGAATACGGGACAAGGGCAAAGAGGGGCGGACAAGGGCAAAGAGGGGCGGACAAGGGCAAAGAGGGGCGGACAAGGGCGGAGAATACGGGACAAGGACAAAGAGGGGCGGACAAGGGCAAAGAGGGGCGGACAAGGGCAAAGAGGGGCGGACAAGGGCAAAGAGGGGCGGACAAGGGCAAAGAGGGGCGGACAAGTGCAAAGAGGGGCGGACAAGGGCAAAGAGGGGCGGACAAGGGCAAAGAGGGGCGGACAAGGGCAAAGAGGGGCGGACAAGGGCGGAGAATACGGGACAAGGGCAAAGAGGGGCGGACAAGGGCAAAGAGGGGCGGACAAGGGCAAAGAGGGGCGGACAAGGGCAAAGAGGGGCGGACAAGGGCAAAGAGGGGCGGACAAGGGCAAAGAGGGGCGGACAAGGGCGGAGAATACGGGACAAGGGCAAAGAGGGGCGGACAAGGGCGGAGAATACGGGACAAGGGCAAAGAGGGGCGGACAAGGGCAAAGAGGGGCGGACAAGGGCAAAGAGGGGCGGACAAGGGCAAAGAGGGGCGGACAAGGGCAAAGAGGGGCGGACAAGGGCAAAGAGGGGCGGACAAGGGCGGAGAATACGGGACAAGGGCAAAGAGGGGCGGACAAGGGCAAAGAGGGGCGGACAAGGGCAAAGAGGGGCGGACAAGGGCAAAGAGGGGCGGACAAGGGCAAAGAGGGGCGGACAAGGGCAAAGAGGGGCGGACAAGGGCAAAGAGGGGCGGACAAGGGCAAAGAGGGGCGGACAAGGGCAAAGAGGGGCGGACAAGGGCAAAGAGGGGCGGACAAGGGCAAAGAGGGGCGGACAAGGGCAAAGAGGGGCGGACAAGGGCAAAGAGGGGCGGACAAGGGCAAAGAGGGGCGGACAAGGGCAAAGAGGGGCGGACAAGGGCGGAGAATACGGGACAAGGGCAAAGAGGGGCGGACAAGGGCGGAGAATACGGGACAAGGGCAAAGAGGGGCGGACAAGGGCAGAGAATACGGGACAAGGGCAAAGAGGGGCGGACAAGGGCAAAGAGGGGCGGACAAGGGCAAAGAGGGGCGGACAAGGGCAAAGAGGGGCGGACAAGGGCAAAGAGGGGCGGACAAGGGCGGAGAATACGGGACAAGGGCAAAGAGGGGCGGACAAGGGCGGAGAATACGGGACAAGGGCAAAGAGGGGCGGACAAGGGCGGAGAATACGGGACAAGGGCAAAGAGGGGCGGACAAGGGCGGAGAATACGGGACAAGGGCAAAGAGGGGCGGACAAGGGCGGAGAATACGGGACAAGGGCAAAGAGGGGCGGACAAGGGCGGAGAATACGGGACAAGGGCAAAGAGGGGCGGACAAGGGCGGAGAATACGGGACAAGGGCAAAGAGGGGCGGACAAGGGCGGAGAATACGGGACAAGGGCAAAGAGGGGCGGACAAGGGCGGAGAATACGGGACAAGGGCAAAGAGGGGCGGACAAGGGCAAAGAGGGGCGGACAAGGGCAAAGAGGGGCGGACAAGGGCAAAGAGGGGCGGACAAGGGCAAAGAGGGGCGGACAAGGGCAAAGAGGGGCGGACAAGGGCAAAGAGGGGGGGACAAGGGCAAAGAGGGGCGGACAAGGGCAAAGAGGGGCGGACAAGGGCAAAGAGGGGCGGACAAGGGCAAAGAGGGGCGGACAATGGGGGAGAATACGGGACAAGGGCAAAGAGGGGCGGACAAGGGCGGAGAATACGGGACAAGGGCAAAGAGGGGCGGACAAGGGCAAAGAGGGGCGGACAAGGGCAAAGAGGGGCGGACAGGGGCAAAGAGGGGTGGACAGGGGCAAAGAGGGGGGGACAGGGGCAAAGAGGGGGGGACATGGGCGGAGAATACGGGACAAGGGCAAAGAGGGGCGCACAAGGGCGGAGAATACGGGACAAGGGCAAAGAGGGGCGGACAAGGGCGGAGAATACGGGACAAGGGCAAAGAGGGGCGGACAAGGGCGGAGAATACGGGACAAGGGCAAAGAGGGGCGGACAAGGGCAAAGAGGGGCGGACAAGGGCAAAGAGGGGCGGACAAGGGCAAAGAGGGGCGGACAAGGGCAAAGAGGGGCGGACAAGGGCAAAGAGGGGCGGACAAGGGCAAAGAGGGGCGGACAAGGGCAAAGAGGGGCGGACAAGGGCAAAGAGGGGCGGACAAGGGCAAAGAGGGGCGGACAAGGGCAAAGAGGGGCGGACAAAGGCGGAGAATACGGGACAAGGGCAAAGAGGGGCGGACAAGGGCGGAGAATACGGGACAAGGGCAAAGAGGGGCGGACAAGGGCGGAGAATACGGGACAAGGGCAAAGAGGGGCGGACAAGGGCGGAGAATACGGAACAAGGGCAAAAAGGGGCGGACAAGGGCAAAGAGGGGCGGACAAGGGCAAAGAGGGGCAGACAAGGGCAAAGAGGGGCAGACAAGGGCAAAGAGGGGCGGACAAGGGCAAAGAGGGGCGGACAAGGGCAAAGAGGGGCGGACAAGGGCAAAGAGGGGCGGACAAGGGCAAAGAGGGGCGGACAAGGGCAAAGAGGGGCGGACAAGGGCAAAGAGGGGCGGACAAGGGCGGAGAATACGGGACAAGGGCAAAGAGGGGCGGACAAGGGCGGAGAATACGGGACAAGGGCAAAGAGGGGCGGACAAGGGCGGAGAATACGGGACAAGTGCAAAGAGGGGCGGACAAGGGCGGAGAATACGGGACAAGGGCAAAGAGGGGCGGACAAGGGCGGAGAATACGGGACAAGGGCAAAGAGGGGCGGACAAGGGCGGACAATACGGGACAAGGGCAAAGAGGGGCGGACAAGGGCAAAGAGGGGCGGACAAGGGCAAAGAGGGGCGGACAAGGGCAAGGAGGGGCGGACAAGGGCAAGGAGGGGCGGACAAGGGCAAGGAGGGGCGGACAAGGGCAAGGAGGGGCGGACAAGGGCAAGGAGGGGCGGACAAGGGCAAGGAGGGGCGGACAAGGGCAAGGAGGGGCGGACAAGGGCAAGGAGGGGCGGACAAGGGCAAGGAGGGGCGGACAAGGGCAAGGAGGGGCGGACAAGGGCAAGGAGGGGCGGACAAGGGCAAGGAGGGGCGGACAAGGGCAAGGAGGGGCGGACAAGGGCAAGGAGGGGCGGACAAGTTCGGAGAATACGGGACAAGGGCAAAGAGGGGCGGACAAGTGCGGAGAATACGGGACAAGGGCAAAGAGGGGCGGACAAGGGCAAAGAGGGGCGGACAAGGGCAAAGAGGGGGGGACAAGGGCAAAGAGGTGGGGACAGGGGCAAAGAGGGGCGGACAGGGGCAAAGAGGGGCGGACAGTGGCAAAGAGGGGGGGACAGTGGCAAAGAGGGGGGGACAGGGGCAAAGAGGGGGGGACAGGGGCAAAGAGGGGGGGACAAGGGCGGAGAATACGGGACAAGGGCAAAGAGGGGCGGACAAGGGCGGAGAATACGGGACAAGGGCAAAGAGGGGCGGACAAGGGCGGAGAATACGGGACAAGGGCAAAGAGGGGCGGACAAGGGCGGAGAATACGGGACAAGGGCAAAGAGGGGCGGACAAGGGCAAAGAGGGGCGGACAAGGGCAAAGAGGGGCGGACAAGGGCAAAGAGGGGCGGACAAGGGCAAAGAGGGGCGGACAAGGGCAAAGAGGGGCGGACAAAGGCGGAAAATACGGGACAAGGGCAAAGAGGGGCGGACAAGGGCAAAGAGGGGCGGACAAAGGCGGAAAATACGGGACAAGGGCAAAGAGGGGCGGACAAGGGCGGAGAATACGGGACAAGGGCAAAGAGGGGCGGACAAGGGCGGAGAATACGGGACAAGGGCAAAGAGGGGCGGACAAGGGCGGAGAATACGGGACAAGGGCAAAGAGGGGCGGACAAGGGCAAAGAGGGGCGGACAAGGGCAAAGAGGGGCGGACAAGGGCAAAGAGGGGCGGACAAGGGCAAAGAGGGGCGGACAAGGGCGGAGAATACGGGACAAGGGCAAAGAGGGGCGGACAAGGGCAAAGAGGGGCGGACAAGGGCAAAGAGGGGCGGACAAGGGCAAAGAGGGGCGGACAAGGGCAAAGAGGGGCGGACAAGGGCAAAGAGGGGTGGACAAGTGCGGAGAATACGGGACAAGGGCAAAGAGGGGCGGACAAGGGCAAGAGGGCGACAAGGCAAAGAGGGGCGGACAAGGGCAAAGAGGGGCGGACAAGGGCAAAGAGGGGCGGACAAGGGCAAAGAGGGGCGGACAAGGGCAAAGAGGGGCGGACAAGAGCAAAGAGGGGCGGACAAGGGCGGAGAATACGGGACAAGGGCAAAGAGGGGCGGACAAGAGCGGAGAATACGGGACAAGGGCAAAGAGGGGCGGACAAGGGCAAAGAGGGGCGGACAAGGGCAAAGAGGGGCGGACAAGGGCAAAGAGGGGCGGACAAGGGCAAAGAGGGGCGGACAAGGGCAAAGAGGGGCGGACAAGGGCAAAGAGGGGGGGACAAGGGCGGAGAATACGGGACAAGGGCAAAGAGGGGCGGACAAGGGCGGAGAATACGGGACAAGGGCAAAGAGGGGCGGACAAGGGCGGAGAATACGGGACAAGGGCAAAGAGGGGCGGACAAGGGCGGAGAATACGGGACAAGGGCAAAGAGGGGCGGTCAAGGGCGGAGAATACGGGACAAGGGCAAAGAGGGGCGGACAAGGGCGGAGAATACGGGACAAGGGCAAAGAGGGGCGGACAAGGGCGGAGAATACGGGACAAGGGCAAAGAGGGACGGACAAGGGCGGAGAATACGGGACAAGGGCAAAGAGGGGCGGACAAGGGCGGAGAATACGGGACACGGGCAAAGAGGGGCGGACAAGGGCGGAGAATACGGGACAAGGGCAAAGAGGGGCGGACAAGGGCAAAGAGGGGCGGACAAGGGCAAAGAGGGGCGGACAAGGGCAAAGAGGGGCGGACAAGGGCAAAGAGGGGCGGACAAGGGCAAAGAGGGGCGGACAAGGGCAAAGAGGGGCGGACAAGGGCAAGGAGGGGCGGACAAGGGCAAAGAGGGGCAGACAAGGGCAAAGAGGGGCGGACAAGGGCAAAGAGGGGCGGACAAGGGCAAAGAGGGGCGGACAAGGGCGGAGAATACGGGACAAGGGCAAAGAGGGGCGGACAAGGGCAAAGAGGGGCGGACAAGGGCAAAGAGGGGCGGACAAGGGCGGAGAATACGGGCGGACAAGGTCGGAGAATACGGGCGGACAAGGGCAAAGAGGGGCGGACAAGGGCAAAGAGGGGCGGACAAGGGCAAAGAGGGGCGGACAAGGGCAAAGAGGGGCGGACAAGGGCAAAGGGGGCGGACAAGGGCAAAGGGGGCGGACAAGGGCAAAGAGGGGCGGACAAGGGCAAAGAGGGGCGGACAAGGGCGGAGAATACGGGACAAGGGCAAAGAAGGGCGGACAAGGGCGGAGAATACGGGACAAGGGCAAAGAGGGGCGGACAAGGGCGGAGAATACGGGACAAGGGCAAAGAGGGGCGGACAAGGGCGGAGAATACGGGACAAGTGCAAAGAGGGGCGGACAAGGGCGGAGAATACGGGACAAGGGCAAAGAGGGGCGGACAAGGGCAAAGAGGGGCGGACAAGGGCAAAGAGGGGAGGACAAGGGCGGAGAATACGGGACAAGGGCAAAGAGGGGCGGACAAGGGCAAAGAGGGGCGGACAAGGGCGGAGAATACGGGACAAGGGCAAAGAGGGGCGGACAAGGGCAAAGAGGGGCGGACAAGGGCAAAGAGGGGCGGACAAGGGCAAAGAGGGGCGGACAAGGGCGGAGAATACGGGACAAGGGCAAAGAGGGGCGGACAAGGGCAAAGAGGGGCGGACAAGGGCAAAGAGGGGCGGACAAGGGCAAAGAGGGGCGGACAAGGGCGGAGAATACGGGACAAGGGCAAAGAGGGGCGGACAAGGGCGGAGAATACGGGACAAGGGCAAAGAGGGGCGGACAAGGGCAAAGAGGGGCGGACAAGGGCGGAGAATACGGGACAAGGGCAAAGAGGGGCGGACAAGGGCAAAGAGGGGCGGACAAGGGCGGAGAATACGGGACAAGGGCAAAGAGGGGCGGACAAGGGCAAAGAGGGGCGGACAAGGGCAAAGAGGGGCGGACAAGGGCAAAGAGGGGCGGACAAGGGCGGAGAATACGGGACAAGGGCAAAGAGGGGCGGACAAGGGCAAAGAGGGGCGGACAAGGGCGGAGAATACGGGACAAGGGCAAAGAGGGGCAGACAAGGGCAAAGAGGGGCGGACAAGGGCAAAGAGGGGCGGACAAGGGCAAAGAGGGGCGGACAAGGGCGGAGAATACGGGACAAGGGCAAAGAGGGGCGGACAAGGGCGGAGAATACGGGACAAGGGCAAAGAGGGGCGGACAAGGGCGGAGAATGCGGGACAAGGGCAAAGAGGGGCGGACAAGGGCAAAGAGGGGCGGACAAGGGCAAAGAGGGGAGGACAAGGGCAAAGAGGGGCGGACAAGGGCAAAGAGGGGCGGACAAGGGCAAAGAGGGGCGGACAAGGGCGGAGAATACGGGACAAGGGCAAAGAGGGGCGGACAAGGGCGGAGAATACGGGACAAGGGCAAAGAGGGGCGGACAAGGGCGGAGAATACGGGACAAGGGCAAAGAGGGGCGGACAAGGGCGGAGAATACGGGACAAGGGCAAAGAGGGGCGGACAAGGGCGGAGAATACGGGACAAGGGCAAAGAGGGGCGGACAAGGGCGGAGAATACCTGACAAGGGCAAAGAGGGGCGGACAAGGGCGGAGAATACGGGACAAGGGCAAAGAGGGGCGGACAAGGGCGGAGAATACGGGACAAGGGCAAAGAGGGGCGGACAAGGGCAAAGAGGGGCGGACAAGGGCAAAGAGGGGCGGACAAGGGCAAAGAGGGGCGGACAAGGGCAAAGAGGGGCGGACAAGGGCAAAGAGGGGCGGACAAGGGCAAAGAGGGGCGGACAAGGGCAAAGAGGGGCGGACAAGGGCAAAGAGGGGCGGACAAGTGCGGAGAATACGGGACAAGGGCAAAGAGGGGCGGACAAGGGCGGAGAATACGGGACAAGGGCAAAGAGGGGCGGACAAGGGCGGAGAATACGGGACAAGGGCAAAGAGGGGCGGACAAGGGCGGAGAATACGGGACAAGGGCAAAGAGGGGCGGACAAGGGCGGAGAATACGGGACAAGGGCAAAGAGGGGCGGACAAGGGCGGAGAATACGGGACAAGGGCAAAGAGGGGCGGACAAGGGCAAAGAGGGGCGGACAAGGGCAAAGAGGGGCGGACAAGGGCAAAGAGGGGCGGACAAGGGCAAAGAGGGGCGGACAAGGGCAAAGAGGGGCGGACAAGGGCAAAGAGGGGCGGACAAGGGCGGAGAATACGGGACAAGGGCAAAGAGGGGCGGACAAGTGCAAAGAGGGGCGGACAAGGGCGGAGAATACGGGACAAGGGCAAAGAGGGGCGGACAAGGGCAAAGAGGGGCGGACAAGGGCAAAGAGGGGCGGACAAGGGCGGAGAATACGGGACAAGGGCAAAGAGGGGCGGAAGAGGGCGGAGAATACGGGACAAGGGCAAAGAGGGGCGGACAAGGGCGGAGAATACGGGACAAGGGCAAAGAGGGGCGGACAAGGGCGGAGAATACGGGACAAGGGCAAAGAGGGGCGGACAAGTGCGGAGAATACGGGACAAGGGCAAAGAGGGGCGGACAAGGGCGGAGAATACGGGACAAGGGCAAAGAGGGGCGGACAAGGGCGGAGAATACGGGACAAGGGCAAAGAGGGGCGGACAAGGGCGGAGAATACGGGACAAGGGCAAAGAGGGGCGGACAAGGGCAAAGAGGGGCGGACAAGGGCAAAGAGGGGCGGACAAGGGCAAAGAGGGGCGGACAAGGGCAAAGAGGTGCGGACAAGGGCGGAGAATACGGGACAAGGGCAAAGAGGGTCGGACAAGGGCGGAGAACACGGAACAAGGGCAAAGAGGGGCGGACAAGGGCGGAGAATACGGGACAAGGGCAAAGAGGGGCGGACAAGGGCAAAGAGGGGCGGACAAGGGCAAAGAGGGGCGGACAAGGGCAAAGAGGGGCGGACAAGTGCGGAGAATACGGGAGAAGGGCAAAGAGGGGCGGACAAGGGCGGAGAATACGGGACAAGGGCAAAGAGGGGCGGACAAGGGCGGAGAATACGGGACAAGGGCAAAGAGGGGCGGACAAGGGCAAAGAGGGGCGGACAAGGGCAAAGAGGGGCGGACAAGGGCAAAGAGGGGCGGACAAGGGCAAAGAGGGGCGGACAAGGGCAAAGAGGGGCGGACAAGGGCAAAGAGGGGCGGACAAGGGCAAAGAGGGGCGGACAAGGGCGGAGAATACGGGACAAGGGCAAAGAGGGGCGGACAAGGGCGGAGAATACGGGACAAGGGCAAAGAGGGGCGGACAAGGGCGGAGAATACGGGACAAGGGCAAAGAGGGGCGGACAAGGGCGGAGAATACGGGACAAGGGCAAAGAGGGGCGGACAAGGGCGGAGAATACGGGACAAGGGCAAAGAGGGGCGGACAAGGGCGGAGAATACGGGACAAGGGCAAAGAGGGGCGGACAAGGGCGGAGAATACGGGACAAGGGCAAAGAGGGGCGGACAAGGGCGGAGAATACGGGACAAGGGCAAAGAGGGGCGGACAAGGGCAAAGAGGGGCGGACAAGGGCAAAGAGGGGCGGACAAGGGCAAAGAGGGGCGGACAAGGGCAAAGAGGGGCGGACAAGGGCTAAGAGGGGCGGACAAGGGCACAGAGGGGCGGACAAGGGCACAGAGGGGCGGACAAGGGCACAGAGGGGCGGACAAGGGCACAGAGGGGCGGACAAGGGCGGAGAATACGGGACAAGGGCAAAGAGGGGCGGACAAGGGCGGAGAATACGGGACAAGGGCAAAGAGGGGCGGACAAGGGCAAAGAGGGGCGGACAAGGGCAAAGAGGGGCGGACAAGGGCAAAGAGGGGCGGACAAGGGCAAAGAGGGGCGGACAAGGGCACAGAGGGGCGGACAAGGGCACAGAGGGGCGGACAAGGGCACAGAGGGGCGGACAAGGGCGGAGAATACGGGACAAGGGCGGAGAATACGGGACAAGGGCGGAGAATACGGGACAAGAGCAAAGAGGGGCGGACAAGGGCGGAGAATACGGGACAAGGGCAAAGAGGGGCGGACAAGGGCAAAGAGGGGCGGACAAGGGCAAAGAGGGGCGGACAAGGGCAAAGAGGGGCGGACAAGGGCAAAGAGGGGCGGACAAGGGCAAAGAGGGGCGGACAAGGGCAAAGAGGGGCGGACAAGGGCAAAGAGGGGCGGACAAGGGCGGAGAATACGGGACAAGGGCAAAGAGGGGCGGACAAGGGCGGAGAATACGGGACAAGGGCAAAGAGGGGCGGACAAGGGCAAAGAGGGGCGGACAAGGGCAAAGAGGGGCGGACAAGTGCAAAGAGGGGCGGACAAGTGCAAAGAGGGGCGGACAAGGGCAAAGAGGGTCGGACAAGGGCGGAGAATACGGGACAAGGGCAAAGAGGGGCGGACAAGGGCGGAGAATACGGGACAAGAGCAAAGAGGGGCGGACAAGGGCAAAGAGGGGCGGACAAGGGCAAAGAGGGGCGGACAAGGGCAAAGAGGGGCGGACAAGGGCAAAGAGGGGCGGACAAGGGCAAAGAGGGGCGGACAAGGGCGGAGAATACGGGACAAGGGCAAAGAGGGGCGGACAAGGGCGGAGAATACGGGACAAGGGCAAAGAGGGGCGGACAAGGGCAAAGAGGGGCGGACAAGGGCAAAGAGGGGCGGACAAGGGCGGAGAATACGGGACAAGGGCAAAGAGGGGCGGACAAGGGCGGAGAATACGGGACAAGGGCAAAGAGGGGCGGACAAGGTCAAAGAGGGGCCGACAAGGGCAAAGAGGGGCGGACAAGGGCAAAGAGGGGCGGACAAGGGCAAAGAGGGGCGGACAAGGGCAAAGAGGGGCGGACAAGGGCGGAGAATACGGGACAAGGGCAAAGAGGGGCGGACAAGGGCAAAGAGGGGCGGACAAGGGCGGAGAATACGGGACAAGGGCAAAGAGGGGCGGACAAGGGCAAAGAGGGGCGGACAAGGGCAAAGAGGGGCGGACAAGGGCAAAGAGGGGCGGACAAGGGCGGAGAATACGGGACAAGGGCAAAGAGGGGCGGACAAGGGCAAAGAGGGGCGGACAAGGGCAAAGAGGGGCGGACAAGGGCAAAGAGGGGCGGACAAGGGCGGAGAATACGGGACAAGGGCAAAGAGGGGCGGACAAGGGCGGAGAATACGGGACAAGGGCAAAGAGGGGCGGACAAGGGCAAAGAGGGGCGGACAAGGGCGGAGAATACGGGACAAGGGCAAAGAGGGGCGGACAAGGGCAAAGAGGGGCGGACAAGGGCGGAGAATACGGGACAAGGGCAAAGAGGGGCGGACAAGGGCAAAGAGGGGCGGACAAGGGCAAAGAGGGGCGGACAAGGGCAAAGAGGGGCGGACAAGGGCGGAGAATACGGGACAAGGGCAAAGAGGGGCGGACAAGGGCAAAGAGGGGCGGACAAGGGCGGAGAATACGGGACAAGGGCAAAGAGGGGCAGACAAGGGCAAAGAGGGGCGGACAAGGGCAAAGAGGGGCGGACAAGGGCAAAGAGGGGCGGACAAGGGCGGAGAATACGGGACAAGGGCAAAGAGGGGCGGACAAGGGCGGAGAATACGGGACAAGGGCAAAGAGGGGCGGACAAGGGCGGAGAATACGGGACAAGGGCAAAGAGGGGCGGACAAGGGCAAAGAGGGGCGGACAAGGGCAAAGAGGGGAGGACAAGGGCAAAGAGGGGCGGACAAGGGCAAAGAGGGGCGGACAAGGGCAAAGAGGGGCGGACAAGGGCGGAGAATACGGGACAAGGGCAAAGAGGGGCGGACAAGGGCGGAGAATACGGGACAAGGGCAAAGAGGGGCGGACAAGGGCGGAGAATACGGGACAAGGGCAAAGAGGGGCGGACAAGGGCGGAGAATACGGGACAAGGGCAAAGAGGGGCGGACAAGGGCGGAGAATACGGGACAAGGGCAAAGAGGGGCGGACAAGGGCGGAGAATACCTGACAAGGGCAAAGAGGGGCGGACAAGGGCGGAGAATACGGGACAAGGGCAAAGAGGGGCGGACAAGGGCGGAGAATACGGGACAAGGGCAAAGAGGGGCGGACAAGGGCAAAGAGGGGCGGACAAGGGCAAAGAGGGGCGGACAAGGGCAAAGAGGGGCGGACAAGGGCAAAGAGGGGCGGACAAGGGCAAAGAGGGGCGGACAAGGGCAAAGAGGGGCGGACAAGGGCAAAGAGGGGCGGACAAGGGCAAAGGGGGCGGACAAGGGCAAAGAGGGGCGGACAAGTGCGGAGAATACGGGACAAGGGCAAAGAGGGGCGGACAAGGGCGGAGAATACGGGACAAGGGCAAAGAGGGGCGGACAAGGGCGGAGAATACGGGACAAGGGCAAAGAGGGGCGGACAAGGGCGGAGAATACGGGACAAGGGCAAAGAGGGGCGGACAAGGGCGGAGAATACGGGACAAGGGCAAAGAGGGGCGGACAAGGGCGGAGAATACGGGACAAGGGCAAAGAGGGGCGGACAAGGGCAAAGAGGGGCGGACAAGGGCAAAGAGGGGCGGACAAGGGCAAAGAGGGGCGGACAAGGGCAAAGAGGGGCGGACAAGGGCAAAGAGGGGCGGACAAGGGCAAAGAGGGGCGGACAAGGGCGGAGAATACGGGACAAGGGCAAAGAGGGGCGGACAAGTGCAAAGAGGGGCGGACAAGGGCGGAGAATACGGGACAAGGGCAAAGAGGGGCGGACAAGGGCAAAGAGGGGCGGACAAGGGCAAAGAGGGGCGGACAAGGGCGGAGAATACGGGACAAGGGCAAAGAGGGGCGGAAGAGGGCGGAGAATACGGGACAAGGGCAAAGAGGGGCGGACAAGGGCGGAGAATACGGGACAAGGGCAAAGAGGGGCGGACAAGGGCGGAGAATACGGGACAAGGGCAAAGAGGGGCGGACAAGTGCGGAGAATACGGGACAAGGGCAAAGAGGGGCGGACAAGGGCGGAGAATACGGGACAAGGGCAAAGAGGGGCGGACAAGGGCGGAGAATACGGGACAAGGGCAAAGAGGGGCGGACAAGGGCGGAGAATACGGGACAAGGGCAAAGAGGGGCGGACAAGGGCAAAGAGGGGCGGACAAGGGCAAAGAGGGGCGGACAAGGGCAAAGAGGGGCGGACAAGGGCAAAGAGGTGCGGACAAGGGCGGAGAATACGGGACAAGGGCAAAGAGGGTCGGACAAGGGCGGAGAACACGGAACAAGGGCAAAGAGGGGCGGACAAGGGCGGAGAATACGGGACAAGGGCAAAGAGGGGCGGACAAGGGCAAAGAGGGGCGGACAAGGGCAAAGAGGGGCGGACAAGGGCAAAGAGGGGCGGACAAGTGCGGAGAATACGGGAGAAGGGCAAAGAGGGGCGGACAAGGGCGGAGAATACGGGACAAGGGCAAAGAGGGGCGGACAAGGGCGGAGAATACGGGACAAGGGCAAAGAGGGGCGGACAAGGGCAAAGAGGGGCGGACAAGGGCAAAGAGGGGCGGACAAGGGCAAAGAGGGGCGGACAAGGGCAAAGAGGGGCGGACAAGGGCAAAGAGGGGCGGACAAGGGCAAAGAGGGGCGGACAAGGGCAAAGAGGGGCGGACAAGGGCGGAGAATACGGGACAAGGGCAAAGAGGGGCGGACAAGGGCGGAGAATACGGGACAAGGGCAAAGAGGGGCGGACAAGGGCGGAGAATACGGGACAAGGGCAAAGAGGGGCGGACAAGGGCGGAGAATACGGGACAAGGGCAAAGAGGGGCGGACAAGGGCGGAGAATACGGGACAAGGGCAAAGAGGGGCGGACAAGGGCGGAGAATACGGGACAAGGGCAAAGAGGGGCGGACAAGGGCGGAGAATACGGGACAAGGGCAAAGAGGGGCGGACAAGGGCGGAGAATACGGGACAAGGGCAAAGAGGGGCGGACAAGGGCGGAGAATACGGGACAAGGGCAAAGAGGGGCGGACAAGGGCAAAGAGGGGCGGACAAGGGCAAAGAGGGGCGGACAAGGGCAAAGAGGGGCGGACAAGGGCAAAGAGGGGCGGACAAGGGCTAAGAGGGGCGGACAAGGGCACAGAGGGGCGGACAAGGGCACAGAGGGGCGGACAAGGGCACAGAGGGGCGGACAAGGGCGGAGAATACGGGACAAGGGCAAAGAGGGGCGGACAAGGGCGGAGAATACGGGACAAGGGCAAAGAGGGGCGGACAAGGGCAAAGAGGGGCGGACAAGGGCAAAGAGGGGCGGACAAGGGCAAAGAGGGGCGGACAAGGGCAAAGAGGGGCGGACAAGGGCAAAGAGGGGCGGACAAGGGCAAAGAGGGGCGGACAAGGGCAAAGAGGGGCGGACAAGGGCACAGAGGGGCGGACAAGGGCACAGAGGGGCGGACAAGGGCACAGAGGGGCGGACAAGGGCACAGAGGGGCGGACAAGGGCGGAGAATACGGGACAAGGGCGGAGAATACGGGACAAGGGCGGAGAATACGGGACAAGAGCAAAGAGGGGCGGACAAGGGCGGAGAATACGGGACAAGGGCAAAGAGGGGCGGACAAGGGCAAAGAGGGGCGGACAAGGGCAAAGAGGGGCGGACAAGGGCAAAGAGGGGCGGACAAGGGCAAAGAGGGGCGGACAAGGGCAAAGAGGGGCGGACAAGGGCAAAGAGGGGCGGACAAGGGCAAAGAGGGGCGGACAAGGGCAAAGAGGGGCGGACAAGGGCGGAGAATACGGGACAAGGGCAAAGAGGGGCGGACAAGGGCGGAGAATACGGGACAAGGGCAAAGAGGGGCGGACAAGGGCAAAGAGGGGCGGACAAGGGCAAAGAGGGGCGGACAAGGGCAAAGAGGGGCGGACAAGGGCAAAGAGGGGCGGACAAGGGCAAAGAGGGGCGGACAAGTGCAAAGAGGGGCGGACAAGGGCAAAGAGGGTCGGACAAGGGCGGAGAATACGGGACAAGGGCAAAGAGGGGCGGACAAGGGCGGAGAATACGGGACAAGAGCAAAGAGGGGCGGACAAGGGCAAAGAGGGGCGGACAAGGGCAAAGAGGGGCGGACAAGGGCAAAGAGGGGCGGACAAGGGCAAAGAGGGGCGGACAAGGGCAAAGAGGGGCGGACAAGGGCGGAGAATACGGGACAAGGGCAAAGAGGGGCGGACAAGGGCGGAGAATACGGGACAAGGGCAAAGAGGGGCGGACAAGGGCAAAGAGGGGCGGACAAGGGCAAAGAGGGGCGGACAAGGGCGGAGAATACGGGACAAGGGCAAAGAGGGGCGGACAAGGGCGGAGAATACGGGACAAGGGCAAAGAGGGGCGGACAAGGTCAAAGAGGGGCCGACAAGGGCAAAGAGGGGCGGACAAGGGCAAAGAGGGGCGGACAAGGGCAAAGAGGGGCGGACAAGGGCAAAGAGGGGCGGACAAGGGCGGAGAATACGGGACAAGGGCAAAGAGGGGCGGACAAGGGCAAAGAGGGGCGGACAAGGGCAAAGAGGGGCGGACAAGGGCAAAGAGGGGCGGACAAGGGCAAAGAGGGGCGGACAAGGGCAAAGAGGGGCGGACAAGGGCAAAGAGGGGCGGACAAGGGCAAAGAGGGGCGGACAAGGGCAAAGAGGGGCGGACAAGGGCAAAGAGGGGCGGACAAGGGCAAAGAGGGGCGGACAAGGGCAAAGAGGGGCGGACAAGGGCGGAGAATACGGGACAAGGGCAAAGAGGGGCGGACAAGGGCGGAGAATACGGGACAAGAGCAAAGAGGGGC
This sequence comes from Phaenicophaeus curvirostris, assembly GCF_032191515.1. NCBI lineage: Eukaryota > Metazoa > Chordata > Aves > Cuculiformes > Cuculidae > Phaenicophaeus > Phaenicophaeus curvirostris. The sequence continues at coordinate 21,960 of NW_027206810.1, read as the reverse complement.
GGACAAGGGCGGAGAATACGGGACAAGGGCAAAGAGGGGCGGACAAGGGCAAAGAGGGGCGGACAAGGGCAAAGAGGGGCGGACAAGGGCAAAGAGGGGCGGACAAGGGCTAAGAGGGGCGGACAAGGGCACAGAGGGGCGGACAAGGGCACAGAGGGGCGGACAAGGGCACAGAGGGGCGGACAAGGGCGGAGAATACGGGACAAGGGCAAAGAGGGGCGGACAAGGGCGGAGAATACGGGACAAGGGCAAAGAGGGGCGGACAAGGGCAAAGAGGGGCGGACAAGGGCAAAGAGGGGCGGACAAGGGCAAAGAGGGGCGGACAAGGGCAAAGAGGGGCGGACAAGGGCAAAGAGGGGCGGACAAGGGCACAGAGGGGCGGACAAGGGCACAGAGGGGCGGACAAGGGCACAGAGGGGCGGACAAGGGCGGAGAATACGGGACAAGGGCGGAGAATACGGGACAAGGGCGGAGAATACGGGACAAGAGCAAAGAGGGGCGGACAAGGGCGGAGAATACGGGACAAGGGCAAAGAGGGGCGGACAAGGGCAAAGAGGGGCGGACAAGGGCAAAGAGGGGCGGACAAGGGCAAAGAGGGGCGGACAAGGGCAAAGAGGGGCGGACAAGGGCAAAGAGGGGCGGACAAGGGCAAAGAGGGGCGGACAAGGGCAAAGAGGGGCGGACAAGGGCGGAGAATACGGGACAAGGGCAAAGAGGGGCGGACAAGGGCGGAGAATACGGGACAAGGGCAAAGAGGGGCGGACAAGGGCAAAGAGGGGCGGACAAGGGCAAAGAGGGGCGGACAAGGGCAAAGAGGGGCGGACAAGGGCAAAGAGGGGCGGACAAGGGCAAAGAGGGGCGGACAAGTGCAAAGAGGGGCGGACAAGGGCAAAGAGGGTCGGACAAGGGCGGAGAATACGGGACAACGGCAAAGAGGGGCGGACAAGGGCGGAGAATACGGGACAAGAGCAAAGAGGGGCGGACAAGGGCAAAGAGGGGCGGACAAGGGCAAAGAGGGGCGGACAAGGGCAAAGAGGGGCGGACAAGGGCAAAGAGGGGCGGACAAGGGCAAAGAGGGGCGGACAAGGGCAAAGAGGGGCGGACAAGGGCGGAGAATACGGGACAAGGGCAAAGAGGGGCGGACAAGGGCGGAGAATACGGGACAAGGGCAAAGAGGGGCGGACAAGGGCAAAGAGGGGCGGACAAGGGCAAAGAGGGGCGGACAAGGGCGGAGAATACGGGACAAGGGCAAAGAGGGGCGGACAAGGGCGGAGAATACGGGACAAGGGCAAAGAGGGGCGGACAAGGTCAAAGAGGGGCCGACAAGGGCAAAGAGGGGCGGACAAGGGCAAAGAGGGGCGGACAAGGGCAAAGAGGGGCGGACAAGGGCAAAGAGGGGCGGACAAGGGCGGAGAATACGGGACAAGGGCAAAGAGGGGCGGACAAGGGCAAAGAGGGGCGGACAAGGGCAAAGAGGGGCGGACAAGGGCAAAGAGGGGCGGACAAGGGCAAAGAGGGGCGGACAAGGGCAAAGAGGGGCGGACAAGGGCAAAGAGGGGCGGACAAGGGCAAAGAGGGGCGGACAAGGGCAAAGAGGGGCGGACAAGGGCAAAGAGGGGCGGACAAGGGCAAAGAGGGGCGGACAAGGGCGGAGAATACGGGACAAGGGCAAAGAGGGGCGGACAAGGGCGGAGAATACGGGACAAGAGCAAAGAGGGGCGGACAAGGGCGGAGAATACGGGACAAGGGCAAAGAGGGGCGGACAAGGGCGGAGAATACGGGACAAGGGCAAAGAGGGGCGGACAAGGGCAAAGAGGGGCGGACAAGGGCAAAGAGGGGCGGACAAGGGCAAAGAGGGGCGGACAAGGGCAAAGAGGGGCGGACAAGGGCAAAGAGGGGCGGACAAGGGCAAAGAGGGGCGGACAAGGGCAAAGAGGGGCGGACAAGGGCAAAGAGGGGCGGACAAGGGCAAAGAGGGGCGGACAAGGGCAAAGAGGGGCGGACAAGGGCGGAGAATACGGGACAAGGGCAAAGAGGGGCGGACAAGGGCGGAGAATACGGGACAAGGGCAAAGAGGGGCGGACAAGGGCAAAGAGGGGCGGACAAGGGCAAAGAGGGGCGGACAAGGGCAAAGAGGGGCGGACAAGGGCAAAGAGGGGCGGACAAGGGCAAAGAGGGGCGGACAAGGGCAAAGAGGGGCGGACAAGGGCAAAGAGGGGCGGACAAGGGCAGAGAATACGGGACAAGGGCAAAGAGGGGCGGACAAGGGCGGAGAATACGGGACAAGAGCAAAGAGGGGCGGACAAGGGCAAAGAGGGGCGGACAAGGGCAAAGAGGGGCGGACAAGGGCAAAGAGGGGCGGACAAGGGCAAAGAGGGGCGGACAAGGGCAAAGAGGGGCGGACAAGGGCAAAGAGGGGCGGACAAGGGCAAAGAGGGGCGGACAAGGGCAAAGAGGGGCGGACAAGGGCGGAGAATACGGGACAAGGGCAAAGAGGGGCGGACAAGGGCGGAGAATACGGGACAAGGGCAAAGAGGGGCGGACAAGGGCAAAGAGGGGCGGACAAGGGCAAAGAGGGGCGGACAAGGGCGGAGAATACGGGACAAGGGCAAAGAGGGGCGGACAAGGGCGGAGAATACGGGACAAGGGCAAAGAGGGGCGGACAAGGTCAAAGAGGGGCGGACAAGGGCAAAGAGGGGCGGACAAGGGCAAAGAGGGGCGGACAAGGGCAAAGAGGGGCGGACAAGGGCAAAGAGGGGCGGACAAGGGCGGAGAATACGGGACAAGGGCAAAGAGGGGCGGACAAGGGCAAAGAGGGGCGGACAAGGGCAAAGAGGGGCGGACAAGGGCAAAGAGGGGCGGACAAGGGCAAAGAGGGGCGGACAAGGGCAAAGAGGGGCGGACAAGGGCAAAGAGGGGCGGACAAGGGCAAAGAGGGGCGGACAAGGGCAAAGAGGGGCGGACAAGGGCGGAGAATACGGGACAAGGGCAAAGAGGGGCGGACAAGGGCAAAGAGGGGCGGACAAGGGCAAAGAGGGGCGGACAAGGGCAAAGAGGGGCGGACAAGGGCAAAGAGGGGCGGACAAGGGCAAAGAGGGGCGGACAAGGGCGGAGAATATGGGACAAGGGCAAAGAGGGGCGGACAAGGGCAAAGAGGGGCGGACAAGGGCAAAGAGGGGCGGACAAGGGCAAAGAGGGGCGGACAAGGGCAAAGAGGGGCGGACAAGGGCAAAGAGGGGCGGACAAGGGCAAAGAGGGGCGGACAAGGGCAAAGAGGGGCGAACAAGGGCAAAGAGGGGCGGACAAGGGCAAAGAGGGGCGGACAAGGGCAAAGAGGGGCGGACAAGGGCAAAGAGGGGCGGACAAGGGCAAAGAGGGGCGGACAAGGGCGGAGAATATGGGACAAGGCCAAAGAGGGGCGGACAAGGGCGGAGAATACGGGACAAGGGCAAAGAGGGGCGGACAAGGGCAAAGAGGGGCGGACAAGGGCAAAGAGGGGCGGACAAGGGCAAAGAGGGGCGGACAAGGGCAAAGAGGGGCGGACAAGGGCAAAGAGGGGCGGACAAGGGCAAAGAGGGGCGGACAAGGGCAAAGAGGGGCGGACAAGGGCGGAGAATACGGGACAAGGGCAAAGAGGGGCGGACAAGGGCGGAGAATACGGGACAAGGGCAAAGAGGGGCGGACAAGGGCAAAGAGGGGCGGACAAGGGCAAAGAGGGGCGGACAAGGGCAAAGAGGGGCCGACAAGGGCAAAGAGGGGCCGACAAGGGCAAAGAGGGGCCGACAAGGGCAAAGAGGGGCCGACAAGGGCAAAGAGGGGCGGACAAGGGCGGAGAATACGGGACAAGGGCGGAGAATACGGGACAAGGGCGGAGAATACGGGACAAGGGCGGAGAATACGGGACAAGGGCAAAGAGGGGCGGACAAGGGCAAAGAGGGGCGGACAAGGGCAAAGAGGGGCGGACAAGGGCAAAGAGGGGCGGACAAGGGCAAAGAGGGGCGGACAAGGGCAACGAGGGGCGGACAAGGGCAACGAGGGGCGGACAAGGGCAAAGAGGGGCGGACAAGGGCAAAGAGGGGCGGACAAGGGCGGAGAATACGGGACAAGGGCAAAGAGGGGCGGACAAGAGCGGAGAATACGGGACAAGGGCAAAGAGGGGCGGACAAGGGCGGAGAATACGGGACAAGGGCAAAGAGGGGCGGACAAGGGCGGAGAATACGGGACAAGGGCAAAGAGGGGCGGACAAGGGCGGAGAATACGGGACAAGGGCAAAGAGGGGCGGACAAGGGCAAAGAGGGGCGGACAAGGGCAAAGAGGGGCGGACAAGGGCAAAGAGGGGCGGACAAGGGCGGAGAATACGGGACAAGGGCAAAGAGGGGCGGACAAGGGCGGAGAATACGGGACAAGGGCAAAGAGGGGCGGACAAGGGCGGAGAATACGGGACAAGGGCAAAGAGGGGCGGACAAGGGCAAAGAGGGGCGGACAAGGGCAAAGAGGGGCGGACAAGGGCAAAGAGGGGCGGACAAGGGCAAAGAGGGGCGGACAAGGCAAAGAGGGGCGGACAAGGGCAAAGAGGGGCGGACAAGGGCAAAGAGGGGCGGACAAGGGCAAAGAGGGGCGGACAAGGGCAAAGAGGGGCGGACAAGTGCGTAGAATACGGACAAGGGCAAAGAGGGGCGGACAAGGGCGGAGAATACGGGACAAGGGCAAAGAGGGGCGGACAAGGGCGGAGAATACGGGACAAGGGCAAAGAGGGGCGGACAAGGGCAAAGAGGGGCGGACAAGGGCAAAGAGGGGCGGACAAGGGCAAAGAGGGGCGGACAAGGGCAAAGAGGGGCGGACAAGGGCAAAGAGGGGCGGACAAGGGCAAAGAGGGGCGGACAAGGGCAAAGAGGGGCGGACAAGGGCAAAGAGGGGCGGACAAGGGCAAAGAGGGGCGGACAAGGGCAAAGAGGGGCGGACAAGGGCAAAGAGGGGCGGACAAGGGCGGAGAATACGGGACAAGGGCAAAGAGGGGCGGACAAGGGCGGAGAATACGGGACAAGGGCAAAGAGGGGCCGACAAGGGCAAAGAGGGGCGGACAAGGGCAAAGAGGGGCCGACAAGGGCAAAGAGGGGCGGACAAGGGCAAAGAGGGGCGGACAAGGGCAAAGAGGGGCGGACAAGGGCGGAGAATACGGGACAAGGGCGGAGAATACGGGACAAGGGCGGAGAATACGGGACAAGGGCAAAGAGGGGCGGACAAGGGCAAAGAGGGGCAGACAAGGGCAAAGAGGGGCGGACAAGGGCAAAGAGGGGCGGACAAGGGCAAAGAGGGGCGGACAAGGGCAAAGAGGGGCGGACAAGGGCAACGAGGGGCGGACAAGGGCAAAGAGGGGCGGACAAGGGCAAAGAGGGGCGGACAAGGGCGGAGAATACGGGACAAGGGCAAAGAGGGGCGGACAAGAGCGGAGAATACGGGACAAGGGCAAAGAGGGGCGGACAAGGGCGGAGAATACGGGACAAGGGCAAAGAGGGGCAGACAAGGGCGGAGAATACGGGACAAGGGCAAAGAGGGGCGGACCAGGGCGGAGAATACGGGACAAGGGCAAAGAGGGGCGGACAAGGGCAAAGAGGGGCGGACAAGGGCGGAGAATACGGGACAAGGGCAAAGAGGGGCGGACAAGAGCGGAGAATACGGGACAAGGGCAAAGAGGGGCGGACAAGGGCGGAGAATACGGGACAAGGGCAAAGAGGGGCGGACAAGGGCGGAGAATACGGGACAAGGGCAAAGAGGGGCGGACAAGGGCGGAGAATACGGGACAAGGGCAAAGAGGGGCGGACAAGGGCAAAGAGGGGCGGACAAGGGCAAAGAGGGGCGGACAAGGGCAAAGAGGGGCGGACAAGGGCAAAGAGGGGCGGACAAGGGCAAAGAGGGGCGGACAAGGGCGGAGAATACGGGACAAGGGCAAAGAGGGGCGGACAAGGGCGGAGAATACGGGACAAGGGCAAAGAGGGGCGGACAAGGGCGGAGAATACGGGACAAGGGCAAAGAGGGGCGGACAAGGGCAAAGAGGGGCGGACAAGGGCAAAGAGGGGCGGACAAGGGCAAAGAGGGGCGGACAAGGGCAAAGAGGGGCGGACAAGGGCAAAGAGGGGCGTACAAGGGCGGAGAATACGGGACAAGGGCAAAGAGGGGCGGACAAGGGCAAAGAGGGGCCGACAAGGGCAAAGAGGGGCCGACAAGGGCAAAGAGGGGCCGACAAGGGCAAAGAGGGGCCGACAAGGGCAAAGAGGGGCGGACAAGGGCAAAGAGGGGCGGACAAGGGCAAAGAGGGGCGGACAAGGGCGGAGAATACGGGACAAGGGCGGAGAATACGGGACAAGGGCGGAGAATACGGGACAAGGGCAAAGAGGGGCGGACAAGGGCAAAGAGGGGCGGACAAGGGCAAAGAGGGGCGGACAAGGGCAAAGAGGGGCGGACAAGGGCAACGAGGGGCGGACAAGGGCAACGAGGGGCGGACAAGGGCAACGAGGGGCGGACAAGGGCGGAGAATACGGGACAAGGGCAAAGAGGGGCGGACAAGAGCGGAGAATACGGGACAAGGGCAAAGAGGGGCGGACAAGGGCGGAGAATACGGGACAAGGGCAAAGAGGGGCGGACAAGGGCGGAGAATACGGGACAAGGGCAAAGAGGGGCGGACAAGGGCGGAGAATACGGGACAAGGGCAAAGAGGGGCGGACAAGGGCAAAGAGGGGCGGACAAGGGCGGAGAATACGGGACAAGGGCAAAGAGGGGCGGACAAGAGCGGAGAATACGGGACAAGGGCAAAGAGGGGCGGACAAGGGCGGAGAATACGGGACAAGGGCAAAGAGGGGCGGACAAGGGCGGAGAATACGGGACAAGGGCAAAGAGGGGCGGACAAGGGCGGAGAATACGGGACAAGGGCAAAGAGGGGCGGACAAGGGCAAAGAGGGGCGGACAAGGGCAAAGAGGGGCGGACAAGGGCAAAGAGGGGCGGACAAGGGCAAAGAGGGGCGGACAAGGGCAAAGAGGGGCGGACAAGGGCAAAGAGGGGCGGACAAGGGCAAAGAGGGGCGGACAAGGGCAAAGAGGGGCGGACAAGGGCAAAGAGGGGCGGACAAGGGCAAAGAGGGGCGGACAAGGCAAAGAGGGGCGGACAAGGGCGGAGAATACGGGACAAGGGCAAAGAGGGGCGGACAAGGGCGGAGAATACGGGACAAGGGCAAAGAGGGGCGACAAGGGCGGAGAATACGGGACAAGGGCAAAGAGGGGCGGACAAGGGCAAAGAGGGGCGGACAAGGGCAAAGAGGGGCGGACAAGGGCAAAGAGGGGCGGACAAGGGCAAAGAGGGGCGGACAAGGGCAAAGAGGGGCGGACAAGGGCAAAGAGGGGCGGACAAGGGCAAAGAGGGGCGGACAAGGGCAAAGAGGGGCGGACAAGGGCAAAGAGGGGCGGACAAGGGCAAAGAGGGGCGGACAAGGGCAAAGAGGGGCGGACAAGGGCAAAGAGGGGCGGACAAGGGCAAAGAGGGGCGGACAAGTACAGAGAATACTGGAGAAGGGCAAAGAAATTTGGACAAGGGCAAAGAGGGGTGGACAATGGCAAAGAGGGGCAGAGAAGTGCGGAGAATACGGGACAAGTGCAAGAGGGGCGGACAATGGCAAAGAGGGGTGGACAAGTGCGGAGAACACGGGACAAGGGCAAAGAGGGGCGGACAAGGGCAAAGAGGGGCGGACAAGGGCAAAGAGGGGCGGACAAGGGCAAAGAGGGGCGGACAAGGGCAAAGAGGGGCGGACAAGGGCAAAGAGGGGCGGACAAGGGCAAAGAGGGGCGGACAAGGGCAAAGAGGGGCGGACAAGGGCAAAGAGGGGCGGACAAGGCAAAGAGGGGCGGACAAGGGCAAAGAGGGGCGGACAAGGGCGGAGAATACGGGACAAGGGCAAAGAGGGGCGGACAAGGGCGGAGAATACGGGACAAGGGCAAAGAGGGGCGGACAAGGGCGGAGAATACGGGACAAGGGCAAAGAGGGGCGGACAAGGGCAAAGAGGGGCGGACAAGGGCAAAGAGGGGCGGACAAGGGCAAAGAGGGGCGGACAAGGGCAAAGAGGGGCGGACAAGGGCAAAGAGGGCGGACAAGGGCAAAGAGGGGCGGACAAGGGTGGAGAATACGGGACAAGGGCGGAGAATACGGGACAAGGGCGGAGAATACGGGACAAGGGCGGAGAATACGGGACAAGGGCGGAGAATACGGGACAAGGGCAAAGAGGGGCGGACAAGGGCGGAGAATACGGGACAAGGGCAAAGAGGGGCGGACAAGGGCAAAGAGGGGCGGACAAGGGCAAAGAGGGGCGGACAAGGGCAAAGAGGGGCGGACAAGGGCAAAGAGGGGCGGACAAGGGCAAAGAGGGGCGGACAAGGGCGGAGAATACGGGACAAGTGCGGAGAATACGGGACAAGGGCGGAGAATACGGGACAAGGGCAAAGAGGGGCGGACAAGGGCGGAGAATACGGGACAAGGGCAAAGAGGGGCGGACAAGGGCGGAGAATACGGGACAAGGGCAAAGAGGTGCGGACAAGGGCGGAGAATACGGGACAAGGGCAAAGAGGGGCGGACAAGGGCGGAGAATACGGGACAAGGGCAAAGAGGGGCGGACAAGGGCGGAGAATACGGGACAAGGGCAAAGAGGGGCGGACAAGGGCGGAGAATACGGGACAAGGGCAAAGAGGGGCGGACAAGGGCGGAGAATACGGGACAAGGTCAAAGAGGGGCGGACAAGGGCAAAGAGGGGCGGACAAGGTCAAAGAGGGGCGGACAAGGGCAAAGAGGGGCGGACAAGGGCAAAGAGGGGCGGACAAGGGCAAAGAGGGGCGGACAAGGGCAAAGAGGGGCGGACAAGGGCAAAGAGGGGCGGACAAGGGCGGAGAATACGGGACAAGGGCAAAGAGGGGCGGACAAGGGCAAAGAGGGGCGGACAAGGGCAAAGAGGGGCGGACAAGGCAAAGAGGGGCGGACAAGGGCAAAGAGGGGCGGACAAGGGCAAAGAGGGGCGGACAAGGGCAAAGAGGGGCGGACAAGGGCAAAGAGGGGCGGACAAGGGCAAAGAGGGGCGGACAAGGGCAAAGAGGGGCGGACAAGGGCAAAGAGGGGCGGACAAGGGCAAAGAGGGGCGGACAAGGGCAAAGAGGGGCGGACAAGGGCGGAGAATACGGGACAAGGGCAAAGAGGGGCGGACAAGGGCGGAGAATACGGGACAAGGGCAAAGAGGGGCGGACAAGGGCAAAGAGGGGCGGACAAGGGCAAAGAGGGGCGGACAAGGGCAAAGAGGGGCGGACAAGGGCGGAGAATACGGGACAAGGGCAAAGAGGGGCGGACAAGGGCGGAGAATACGGGACAAGGGCAAAGAGGGGCGGACAAGGGCGGAGAATACGGGACAAGGGCAAAGAGGGGCGGACAAGGGCGGAGAATACGGGACAAAGGCAAAGAGGGGCGGACAAGGGCGGAGAATACGGGACAAGGGCAAAGAGGGGCGGACAAGGGCGGAGAATACGGGACAAGGGCAAAGAGGGGCGGACAAGGGCAAAGAGGGGCGGACAAGGGCAAAGAGGGGCGGACAAGGGCAAAGAGGGGCGGACAAGGGCAAAGAGGGGCGGACAAGGGCGGAGAATACGGGACAAGTGCAAAGAGGGGCGGACAAGGGCGGAGAATACGGGACAAGGGCAAAGAGGGGCGGACAAGGGCAAAGAGGGGCGGACAAGGGCAAAGAGGGGCGGACAAGGGCAAAGAGGGGCGGACAAGGGCGGAGAATACGGGACAAGGGCAAAGAGGGGCGGACAAGGGCGGAGAATACGGGACAAGGGCAAAGAGGGGCGGACAAGGGCAAAGAGGGGCGGACAAGGGCAAAGAGGGGCGGACAAGGGCAAAGAGGGGCGGACAAGGGCAAAGAGGGGCGGACAAGGGCAAAGAGGGGCGGACAAGGGCAAAGAGGGGCGGACAATTGCGGAGAATACGGGACAAGGGCAAAGAGGGGCGGACAAGGGCGGAGAATACGGGACAAGGGCAAAGAGGGGCGGACAAGGGCGTAGAATACGGGACAAGGGCAAAGAGGGGCGGACAAGGGCAAAGAGGGGCGGACAAGGGCAAAGAGGGGCGGACAAGGGCAAAGAGGGGCGGACAAGGGCAAAGAGGGGCGGACAAGGGCGGAGAATACGGGACAAGGGCAAAGAGGGGCGGACAAGGGCAAAGAGGGGCGGACAAGGGCAAAGAGGGGCGGACAAGGGCAAAGAGGGGCGGACAAGGGCAAAGAGGGGCGGACAAGGGCAAAGAGGGGCGGACAAGGGCGGAGAATACGGGACAAGGGCAAAGAGGGGCGGACAAGTGCGGAGAATACGGGACAAGGGCAAAGAGGGGCGGACAAGGGCAAAGAGGGGCGGACAAGGGCAAAGAGGGGCGGACAAGGGCAAAGAGGGGCGGACAAGGGCGGAGAATACGGGACAAGGGCAAAGAGGGGCAGACAAGGGCGGAGAATACGGGACAAGGGCAAAGAGGGGCGGACAAGGGCGGAGAATACGGGACAAGGGCAAAGAGGGGCGGACAAGGGCAAAGAGGGGCGGACAAGGGCAAAGAGGGGCGGACAAGGGCAAAGAGGGGCGGACAAGGGCAAAGAGGGGCGGACAAGGGCAAAGAGGGGCGGACAAGGGCGGAGAATACGGGACAAGGGCAAAGAGGGGCGGACAAGGGCGGAGAACACGGGACAAGGGCAAAGAGGGGCGGACAAGGGCAAAGAGGGGCGGACAAGGGCAAAGAGGGGCGGACAAGGGCAAAGAGGGGCGGACAAGGGCAAAGAGGGGCGGACAAGGGCAAAGAGGGGCGGACAAGGGCAAAGAGGGGCGGACAAGGGCAAAGAGGGGCGGACAAGGGCAAAGAGGGGCGGACAAGGGCAAAGAGGGGCGGACAAGGGCAAAGAGGGGCGGACAAGGGCAAAGAGGGGCGGACAAGGGCGGAGAATACGGGACAAGTGCGGAGAATACGGGACAAGGGCAAAGAGGGGCGGACAAGGGCGGAGAATACGGGACAAGGGCAAAGAGGGGCGGACAAGGGCGGAGAATACGGGACAAGGGCAAAGAGGGGCGGACAAGGGCGGAGAATACGGGACAAGGGCAAAGAGGGGCGGACAAGGGCGGAGAATACGGGACAAGGGCAAAGAGGGGCGGACAAGGGCGGAGAATACGGGACAAGGGCAAAGAGGGGCGGACAAGGGCGGAGAATACGGGACAAGGGCAAAGAGGGGCGGACAAGGGCAAAGAGGGGCGGACAAGGGCAAAGAGGGGCGGGACAAGGGCAAAGAGGGGCGGACAAGGGCAAAGAGGGGCGGACAAGGGCAAAGAGGGGCGGACAAGGGCAAAGAGGGGCGGACAAGGGCAAAGAGGGGCGGACAAGGGCAAAGAGGGGCGGACAAGGGCGGAGAATACGGGACAAGGGCAAAGAGGGGCGGACAAGGGCAAAGAGGGGCGGACAAGGGCAAAGAGGGGCGGACAAGGGCAAAGAGGGGCGGACAAGGGCAAAGAGGGGCGGACAAGGGCAAAGAGGGGCGGACAAGGGCAAAGAGGGGCGGACAAGGGCAAAGAGGGGCGGACAAGGGCGGAGAATACGGGACAAGGGCAAAGAGGGGCGGACAAGGGCGGAGAATACGGGACAAGGGCAAAGAGGGGCGGACAAGGGCGGAGAATACGGGACAAGGGCAAAGAGGGGGCGGACAAAGGGCGGAGAATACGGGACAAAGGCAAAGAGGGGCGGACAAGGGCGGAGATTACGGGACAAGGGCAAAGAGGGGCGGACAAGGGCGGAGAATACGGGACAAGGGCAAAGAGGGGCGGACAAGGGCAAAGAGGGGCGGACAAGGGCAAAGAGGGGCGGACAAGGGCAAAGAGGGGCGGACAAGGGCGGAGAATACGGGACAAGTGCAAAGAGGGGCGGACAAGGGCGGAGAATACGGGACAAGGGCAAAGAGGGGCGGACAAGGGCAAAGAGGGGCGGACAAGGGCAAAGAGGGGCGGACAAGGGCAAAGAGGGGCGGACAAGGGCAAAGAGGGGCGGACAAGGGCGGAGAATACGGGACAAGGGCAAAGAGGGGCGGACAAGGGCGGAGAATACGGGACAAGGGCAAAGAGGGGCGGACAAGGGCAAAGAGGGGCGGACAAGGGCAAAGAGGGGCGGACAAGGGCAAGAGGGCGACAAGGGCAAAGAGGGGCGGACAAGGGCAAAGAGGGGCGGACAAGGGCAAAGAGGGGCGGACAAGGGCAAAGAGGGGCGGACAAGGGCAAGAGGGGCGGACAAGGGCAAAGAGGGGCGGACAAGGGCAAAGAGGGGCGGACAATGGCGAGAAGAGGCGGGACAAGGGCAAAGAGGGGCGGACAAGGGCGGAGAATACGGGACAAGGGCAAAGGGGGCGGACAAGGGCGTAGAATACGGGACAAGGGCAAAGAGGGGCGGACAAGGGCAAAGAGGGGCGGACAAGGGCAAAGAGGGGCGGACAAGGGCAAAGAGGGGCGGACAAGGGCAAAGAGGGGCGGACAAGGGCGGAGAATACGGGACAAGGGCAAAGAGGGCGGACAAGGGCGAGAATACGGGACAAGGGCAAGAGGGGCGGACAAGGGCAGAGGCGGACAAGGGCAAAGAGGGGCGGAGCAAAGAGGGGCGGACAAGGGCAAAGAGGGGCGGACAAGGCAAAGAGGGGCGGACAAGGGCAAAGAGGGGCGGACAAGGGCAAAGAGGGGCGGACAAGGGCAAAGAGGGGCGGACAAGGGCAAAGAGGGGCGGACAAGGGCAAAGAGGGGCGGACAAGGGCAAAGAGGGGCGGACAAGGGCAAAGAGGGGCGGACAAGGGCGGAGAATACGGGACAAGGGCAAAGAGGGGCGGACAAGGGCGAGAAGGGACAGGCAAGAGGGCGGACAAGGGCAAAGAGGGGCGGACAAGGGCAAAGAGGGGCGACAAGCGCGAAAGAGGGCAGGAAAAGGGGCACAAGGGCGAGACGGACAAGGGCAAAGAGGGGACGGACAAGGGGCAAAGAGGGGCGGACAAGGGCAAAGAGGGCGGACAAGGGCAAAGAGGGGCGGACAAGGGCAAAGAGGGGCGGACAAGGGCAAAGAGGGGCGGACAAGGGCAAAGAGGGGCGGACAAGGGCAAAGAGGGGCGGACAAGGGCAAGAGAGGGGCGGACAAGGGCAAAGAAGAGGGGCGGACAAGGGCAAAGAGGGGCGGACAAGGGCAAAGAGGGGCGGACAAGGGCAAAGAGGGGCGGACAAGGGCAAAGAGGGGCGGACAAGGGCAAAGAGGGGCGGACAAGGGCAAAGAGGGGCGGACAAGGGCAAAGAGGGGCGGACAAGGGCGAAGAGGGCGGACAAGGGCGAAGAGGGGCGGACAAGGGCGAAGAGGGGCGGGACAAGGGCGAAGAGGGGCGGACAAGGGCGAAGAGGGGCGGACAAGGCAAAGAGGGGCGGACAAGGGCAAAGAGGGGCGGACAAGGCAAGGGGCGACAAGGAGAGGGCGGACAAGGGCAAAGAGGGGCGGACAAGGGCAAAGAGGGGCGGACAGGCAAGGGGCAAAGAGGGGCGGACGAAAGGCAAAGAGGGGCGGACAAGGGCGGAGAATACGGGACAAGGGCAAAGAGGGGCGGACAAGGGCGGAGAATACGGGACAAGGGCAAAGAGGGGCGGACAAGGGCAAAGAGGGGCGGACAAGGGCAAAGAGGGGCGGACAAGGGCAAAGAGGGGCGGACAAGGGCAAAGAGGGGCGGACAAGGGCAAAGAGGGCGCGGACAAGGCAAGAGGGCGGAGATACGGGACAAGGGCAAAGAGGGCGGACAAGGGCAAAAGAGGGGCGGACAAGGGCAAAGAGGGGCGGACAAGGGCAAGAGGGGCGGACAAGGGCGGAGAATACGGGACAAGGGCAAAGAGGGCGGACAAGGGCAGAGGGGGACAAGGGAATACGGGACAAGGGCAAAGAGGGGCGGACAAGGGCGGAGAATACGGGACAAGGGCAAAGAGGGGCGGACAGGGACAGAGGGAGACGGACAAGGGCAAAGAGGGGCGGACAGGCAAGAGGGGCAAAGAGGGGCGGACAAGGGCAAAGAGGGGCGGACAAGGGCAAAGAGGGGCGGACAAGGGCAAAGAGGGGCGGACAAGGGCAAAGAGGGGCGGACAAGGGCAAAGAGGGGCGGACAAGGGCAAAGAGGGGCGGACAAGGGCAAAGAGGGGCGGACAAGGGCAAAGAGGGGCGGACAAGGGCGGAGAATACGGGACAAGGGCAAAGAGGGGCGGACAAGGGCGGAGAATACGGGACAAGGGCAAAGAGGGGCGGACAAGTGCGGAGAATACGGGACAAGGGCAAAGAGGGGCGGACAAGGGCGGAGAATACGGGACAAGGGCAAAGAGGGGCGGACAAGGGCAAAGAGGGGCGGACAAGGGCAAAGAGGGGCGGACAAGGGCAAAGAGGGGCGGACAAGGGCAAAGAGGGGCGGACAAGGGCAAAGAGGGGCGGACAAGGGCAAAGAGGGGCGGACAAGGGCAAAGAGGGGCGGGCAAGGGGAAAGAGGGGCGGACAAGGGCAAAGAGGGGCGGACAAGGGCAAAGAGGGGCGGACAAGGGCAAAGAGGGGCGGACAAGGGCAAAGAGGGGCGGACAAGGGCAAAGAGGGGCGGACAAGGGCAAAGAGGGGCGGACAAGGGCGGAGAATACGGGACAAGGGCAAAGAGGGGCGGACAAGGGCGGAGAATACGGGACAAGGGTGGAGAATACGGGACAAGGGCAAAGAGGGGCGGACAAGGGCAAAGAGGGGCGGACAAGGGCAAAGAGGGGCGGACAAGGGCAAAGAGGGGCGGACAAGGGCAAAGAGGGGCGGACAAGGGCAAAGAGGGGCGGACAAGGGCAAAGAGGGGCGGACAAGGGCGGAGAATACGGGACAAGGGCAAAGAGGGGCGGACAAGGGCGGAGAATACGGGACAAGGGCAAAGAGGGGCGGACAAGGGCGGAGAATACGGGACAAGGGCAAAGAGGGGCGGACAAGGGCAAAGAGGGGCGGACAAGGGCAAAGAGGGGCGGACAAGGGCAAAGAGGGGCGGACAAGGGCAAAGAGGGGCGGACAAGGGCAAAGAGGGGCGGACAAGGGCAAAGAGGGGCGGACAAGGGCAAAGAGGGGCGGACAAGGGCAAAGAGGGGCGGACAAGGGCGGAGAATACGGGACAAGGGCAAAGAGGGGCGGACAAGGGCGGAGAATACGGGACAAGGGCAAAGAGGGGCGGACAAGGGCAAAGAGGGGCGGACAAGGGCAAAGAGGGGCGGACAAGGGCAAAGAGGGGCGGACAAGGGCAAAGAGGGGCGGACAAGGGCAAAGAGGGGCGGACAAGGGCAAAGAGGGGCGGACAAGGGCAAAGAGGGGCGGACAAGGGCGGAGAATACGGGACAAGGGCAAAGAGGGGCGGACAAGGGCGGAGAATACGGGACAAGGGCAAAGAGGGGCGGACAAGGGCGGAGAATACGGGACAAGGGCAAAGAGGGGCGGACAAGGGCGGAGAATACGGGACAAGGGCAAAGAGGGGCGGACAAGGGCAAAGAGGGGCGGACAAGGGCAAAGAGGGGCGGACAAGGGCAAAGAGGGGCGGACAAGGGCAAAGAGGGGCGGACAAGGGCAAAGAGGGGCGGACAAGGGCAAAGAGGGGCGGACAAGGGCAAAGAGGGGCGGACAAGGGCAAAGAGGGGCGGACAAGGGCGGAGAATACGGGACAAGGGCAAAGAGGGGCGGACAAGGGCGGAGAATACGGGACAAGGGCAAAGAGGGGCGGACAAGGGCGGAGAATACGGGACAAGGGCAAAGAGGGGCGGACAAGGGCGGAGAATACGGGACAAGGGCAAAGAATACGGGACAAGGGCGGAGAATACGGGACAAGGGCAAAGAATACGGGACAAGGGCAAAGAGGGGCGGACAAGGGCAAAGAGGGGCGGACAAGGGCAAAGAGGGGCGGACAAGGGCAAAGAGGGGCGGACAAGGGCAAAGAGGGGCGGACAAGGGCGGAGAATACGGGACAAGGGCAAAGAGGGGCGGACAAGGGCAAAGAGGGGCGGACAAGGGCGGAGAACACGGGACAAGGGCAAAGAGGGGCGGACAAGGGCAAAGAGGGGCGGACAAGGGCAAAGAGGGGCGGACAAGGGCAAAGAGGGGCGGACAAGGGCAAAGAGGGGCGGACAAGGGCAAAGAGGGGCGGACAAGGGCAAAGAGGGGCGGACAAGGGCAAAGAGGGGCGGACAAGGGCGGAGAATACGGGACAAGGGCAAAGAGGGGCGGACAAGTGCAAAGAGGGGCGGACAAGGGCGGAGAATACGGGACAAGGGCAAAGAGGGGCGGACAAGGGCAAAGAGGGGCGGACAAGGGCAAAGAGGGGCGGACAAGGGCGGAGAACACGGGACAAGGGCAAAGAGGGGCGGACAAGGGCAAAGAGGGGCGGACAAGGGCAAAGAGGGGCGGACAAGGGCAAAGAGGGGCGGACAAGGGCAAAGAGGGGCGGACAAGGGCAAAGAGGGGCGGACAAGGGCAAAGAGGGGCGGACAAGGGCAAAGAGAGGCGGACAAGGGCGGAGAATACGGGACAAGGGCAAAGAGGGGCGGACAAGGGCAAAGAGGGGCGGACAAGGGCAAAGAGGGGCGGACAAGGGCAAAGAGGGGCGGACAAGGGCAAAGAGGGGCGGACAAGGGCAAAGAGGGGCGGACAAAGGCGGAGAATACGGGACAAGGGCAAAGAGGGGCGGACAAGGGCAAAGAGGGGCGGACAAGGGCAAAGAGGGCGGACAAGGGCAAAGAGGGGCGGACAAGGGCAAAGAGGGGCGGACAAGGGCAAAGAGGGGCGGACAAGGGCAAAGAGGGGCGGACAAGGGCAAAGAGGGGCGGACAAGGGCAAAGAGGGGCGGACAAGGGCAAAGAGGGGCGGACAAGGGCAAAGAGGGGCGGACAAGGGCGGAGAATACGGGACAAGGGCGAAGAGGGGCGGACAAGGGTAAAGAGGGGCGGACAAGGGCGAAGAGGGGCGGACAAGGGCGAAGAGGGGCGGACAAGGGCGAAGAGGGGCGGACAAGGGCGAAGAGGGGCGGACAAGGGCGAAGAGGGGCGGACAAGGGCGAAGAGGGGCGGACAAGGGCGAAGAGGGGCGGACAAGGGCGAAGAGGGGCGGACAAGGGCGAAGAGGGGCGGACAAGGGCGAAGAGGGGCGGACAAGGGCGAAGAGGGGCGGACAAGGGCGAAGAGGGGCGGACAAGGGCGAAGAGGGGCGGACAAGGGCGAAGAGGGGCGGACAAGGGCAAAGAGGGGCGGACAAGGGCAAAGAGGGGCGGACAAGGGCAAAGAGGGGCGGACAAGGGCAAAGAGGGGCGGACAAGGGCAAAGAGGGGCGGACAAGGGCAAAGAGGGGCGGACAAGGGCGGAGAATACGGGACAAGGGCAAAGAGGGGCGGACAAGGCAAAGAGGGGCGGACAAGGGCAAAGAGGGGCGGACAAGGGCAAAGAGGGGCGGACAAGGGCAAAGAGGGGCGGACAAGGGCGGAGAATACGGGACAAGGGCAAAGAGGGGCGGACAAGGGCAAAGAGGGGCGGACAAGGGCAAAGAGGGGCGGACAAGGGCAAAGAGGGGCGGACAAGGGCAAAGAGGGGCGGACAAGGGCAAAGAGGGGCGGACAAGGGCAAAGAGGGTCGGACAAGGGCGGAGAATACGGGACAAGGCAAAGAGGGGCGGACAAGGGCAAAGAGGGGCGGACAAGTGCGGAGAATACGGGACAAGGGCAAAGAGGGGCGGACAAGGGCAAAGAGGGGCGGACAAGGGCAAAGAGGGGCGGACAAGGGCAAAGAGGGGCGGACAAGGGCAAAGAGGGGCGGACAAGGGCAAAGAGGGGCGGACAAGGGCAAAGAGGGGCGGACAAGGCAAAGAGGGGCGGACAAGGGCGGAGAATACGGGACAAGGGCAAAGAGGGGCGGACAAGGGCAAAGAGGGGCGGACAAGGGCAAAGAGGGGCGGACAAGGGCAAAGAGGGGCGGACAAGGGCAAAGAGGGGCGGACAAGGGCAAAGAGGGGCGGACAAGGGCGTAGAATACGGGACAAGGGCAAAGAGGGGCGGACAAGGGCAAGAGGGGCGGACAAGGGCAAAGAGGGGCGGACAAGGGCAAAGAGGGGCGGACAAGGGCAAAGAGGGGCGGACAAGGGCAAAGAGGGGCGGACAAGGGCGGAGAATACGGGACAAGGGCAAAGAGGGGCGGACAAGGGCAAAGAGGGGCGGACAAGGGCAAAGAGGGGCGGACAAGGGCAAAGAGGGGCGGACAAGGGCAAAGAGGGGCGGACAAGGGCAAAGAGGGGCGGACAAGGGCAAAGAGGGGCGGACAAGGGCAAAGAGGGGCGGACAAGGGCAAAGAGGGGCGGACAAGGGCAAAGAGGGGCGGACAAGGGCAAAGAGGGGCGGACAAGGGCAAAGAGGGGCGGACAAGGGCAAAGAGGGGCGGACAAGGGCAAAGAGGGGCGGACAAGGGCAAAGAGGGGCGGACAAGGGCAAAGAGGGGCGGACAAGGGCGGAGAATACGGGACAAGGGCAAAGAGGGGCGGACAAGGGCGGAGAATACGGGACAAGGGCAAAGATGGGCGGACAAGGCGGAGAATACGGGACAAGGGCAAAGAGGGGCGGACAAGGGCAAAGAGGGGCGGACAAGGGCAAAGAGGGGCGGACAAGGGCAAAGAGGGGCGGACAAGGGCAAAGAGGGGCGGACAAGGGCGGAGAATACGGGACAAGGGCAAAGAGGGGCGGAAAAGGGCGTAGAATACGGGACAAGGGCAAAGAGGGGCGGACAAGGGCAAAGAGGGGCGGACAAGGGCAAAGAGGGGCGGACAAGGGCAAAGAGGGGCGGACAAGGGCGGAGAATACGGGACAAGGGCAAAGAGGGGCGGACAAGGGCAAAGAGGGGCGGACAAGGGCAAAGAGGGGCGGACAAGGGCAAAGAGGGGCGGACAAGGGCAAAGAGGGGCGGACAAGGGCAAAGAGGGGCGGACAAGGGCAAAGAGGGGCGGACAAGGGCAAAGAGGGGCGGACAAGGGCAAAGAGGGGCGGACAAGGGCGGAGAATACGGGACAAGGGCAAAGAGGGGCGGACAAGGGCGGAGAATACGGGACAAGGGCAAAGAGGGGCGGACAAGGGCGGAGAATACGGGACAAGGGCAAAGAGGGGCGGACAAGGGCGGAGAATACGGGACAAGGGCAAAGAGGGGCGGACAAGGGCGGAGAATACGGGACAAGGGCAAAGAGGGGCGGACAAGGGCGGAGAATACGGGACAAGGGCAAAGAGGGGCGGACAAGGGCAAAGAGGGGCGGACAAGGGCAAAGAGGGGCGGACAAGGGCAAAGAGGGGCGGACAAGGGCAAAGAGGGGCGGACAAGGGCGGAGAATACGGGACAAGGGCAAAGAGGGGCGGACAAGGGCGAGAATACGGGACAAGGGCAAAGAGGGGCGGACAAGGGCGGAGAATACGGGACAAGGGCAAAGAGGGGCGGACAAGGGCGGAGAATACGGGACAAGGGCAAAGAGGGGCGGACAAGGGCAAAGAGGGGCGGACAAGGGCAAAGAGGGGCGGACAAGGGCAAAGAGGGGCGGACAAGGGCAAAGAGGGGCGGACAAGGGCAAAGAGGGGCGGACAAGGGCAAAGAGGGGCGGACAAGGGCAAAGAGGGGCGGACAAGGGCAAAGAGGGGCGGACAAGGGCGGAGAATACGGGACAAGGGCAAAGAGGGGCGGACAAGGGCGGAGAATACGGGACAAGGGCAAAGAGGGGCGGACAAGGGCGGAGAAGACGGGACAAGGGCAAAGAGGGGCGGACAAGGGCAAAGAGGGCGGACAAGGGCAAAGAGGGGCGGACAAGGGCAAAGAGGGGCGGACAAGGGCAAAGAGGGGCGGACAAGGGCGGAGAATACGGGACAAGGGCAAAGAGGGGCGGACAAGGGCGGAGAATACGGGACAAGGGCAAAGAGGGGCGGACAAGGGCAAAGAGGGGCGGACAAGGGCAAAGAGGGGCGGACAAGGGCAAAGAGGGGCGGACAAGGGAAAAGAGGGGCGGACAAGGGCAAAGAGGGGCGGACAAGGGCAAAGAGGGGCGGACAAGGGCAAAGAGGGGCGGACAAGGGCAAAGAGGGGCGGACAAGGGCAAAGAGGGGCGGACAAGGGCAAAGAGGGGCGGACAAGGGCAAAGAGGGGCGGACAAGGGCAAAGAGGGGCGGACAAGGGCAAAGAGGGGCGGACAAGGGCGGAGAATACGGGACAAGGGCAAAGAGGGGCGGACAAGGGCAAAGAGGGGCGGACAAGGGCAAAGAGGGGCGGACAAGGGCAAAGAGGGGCGGACAAGGGCAAAGAGGGGCGGACAAGGGCGGAGAATACGGGACAAGGGCAAAGAGGGGCGGACAAGGGCAAAGAGGGGCGGACAAGGGCAAAGAGGGGCGGACAAGGGCAAAGAGGGGCGGACAAGGGCAAAGAGGGGCGGACAAGGGCAAAGAGGGGCGGACAAGGGCGGAGAATACGGGACAAGGGCAAAGAGGGGCGGACAAGGGCAAAGAGGGGCGGACAAGGGCGGAGAATACGGGACAAGGGCAAAGAGGGGCGGACAAGGGCAAAGAGGGGCGGACAAGGGCAAAGAGGGGCGGACAAGGGCAAAGAGGGGCGGACAAGGGCAAAGAGGGGCGGACAAGGGCAAAGAGGGGCGGACAAGGGCAAAGAGGGGCGGACAAGGGCAAAGAGGGGCGGACAAGGGCAAAGAGGGGCGGACAAGGGCAAAGAGGGGCGGACAAGGGCGAGATACGGGACAAGGGCAAAGAGGGGCGGACAAGGGCAAAGAGGGGCGGACAAGGGCAAAGAGGGGCGGACAAGGGCAAAGAGGGGCGGACAAGGGCAAAGAGGGGCGGACAAGGGCGGAGAATACGGGACAAGGGCAAAGAGGGGCGGACAAGGGCAAAGAGGGGCGGACAAGGGCAAAGAGGGGCGGACAAGGGCAAAGAGGGGCGGACAAGGGCAAAGAGGGGCGGACAAGGGCAAAGAGGGGCGGACAAGGGCAAAGAGGGGCGGACAAGGGCAAAGAGGGGCGGACAAGGGCGGAGAATACGGGACAAGGGCAAAGAGGGGCGGACAAGGGCAAAGAGGGGCGGACAAGGGCAAAGAGGGGCGGACAAGGGCAAAGAGGGGGCGGACAAGGGCAAAGAGGGGCGGACAAGGGCAAAGAGGGGCGGACAAGGGCAAAGAGGGGCGGACAAGGGCAAAGAGGGGCGGACAAGGGCAAAGAGGGGCGGACAAGGGCAAAGAGGGGCGGACAAGGGCAAAGAGGGGCGGACAAGGGCAAAGAGGGGCGGACAAGGGCGGAGAATACGGGACAAGGGCAAAGAGGGGCGGACAAGGGCGGAGAATACGGGACAAGGGCAAAGAGGGGCGGACAAGGGCGGAGAAGACGGGACAAGGGCAAAGAGGGGCGGACAAGGGCAAAGAGGGGCGGACAAGGGCAAAGAGGGGCGGACAAGGGCAAAGAGGGGCGGACAAGGGCAAAGAGGGGCGGACAAGGGCGGAGAATACGGGACAAGGGCAAAGAGGGGCGGAAAGGGCGTAGAATACGGGACAAGGGCAAAGAGGGGCGGACAAGGGCAAAGAGGGGCGGACAAGGGCAAAGAGGGGCGGACAAGGGCAAAGAGGGGCGGACAAGGGCGGAGAATACGGGACAAGGGCAAAGAGGGGCGGACAAGGGCAAAGAGGGGCGGACAAGGGCAAAGAGGGGCGGACAAGGGCAAAGAGGGGCGGACAAGGGCAAAGAGGGGCGGACAGGGCAAAGAGGGGCGGACAAGGGCAAAGAGGGGCGGACAAGGGCAAAGAGGGGCGGACAAGGGCAAAGAGGGGCGGACAAGGGCGGAG